>NW_017732359.1:198806-255020 GCF_001890085.2 Hipposideros armiger | reverse complement strand
GTGGGATCCAAACTGGGGTCCTCTGGCATCCCAAGCCAGTTCTTAACAAACATGCCACTCAGCCAGCCCTGGAGATTGGCTGTTTTCAAACAGAATAATTCTGATGAGATTAATCAAGTTACTGCCTATATCAATAACTCATTTCCTTTTTTAAAAAAACTAATAAAATATATTTTTTAGAACAGTTTCAGATGCTAAGCAAAAAAGAGCAAAAGTACAGAGTTTTCATCTACCCCATTTCCCCATACATATATAACCTCCCCCACCAGAGTGGTACATTTGTTATAACTGATGAAACTACATTTGCACATCATTATCACCCAAAGCCCATAGTTTATATTAGGGTTCACTCCTGATGTTGTTCATTCTATCAGTTTGGACAAATGCATAATAACATGTATCTACTATTAGAGTCTTTTACAGAATTGTTTCATGCCTAAAAATTCCTTGTGCTTTACGTATTATATTTATTCTTCCTTCTAAGCCTCCCTTAAACCTTGGCAACCATTGATATTTTTACTGTCTCCACAGGTTTGCTTTTTCCAGAAAGTCATATAGTTGGAGTCATATAATATGCAGTTTTTTTCAGATTGGCTTCTTTCACTTAGTAATATGCATTTAAGCTTCCTTCATGTTTTATCATGTCTTGATAGAACATTTCTTTTTAGAACTAAATAATATTGTATTTTCTGGTTGTACTACAGTTTATTTGTCCATTTATCTGCTGAAAGACATCTTGGTTGCTTCCAAATTTTAGCAATTATGAATAAAGCTGCTATAAACATCCATGTATGAGTTTCTGTGTGGACGTATTTTCTTTCTTTTTTTTTCCAATTATAGTTGACACTCAATATTATTTAATATAAGTGTCAGGTGTACAGAATAGTGGTTAGATAGTCACATAGTTTACGAAGTAATCCTCCCAGTTAGTCTAGTAACCAACTGCTTGGCATTCTACCTAGTTATTGCAATATTATTGACTATATTGCCTTTGCTGTACTTTATATCCCTGTGACTATTTTGTAACTACCAATTTGTACTTCTTAACCCCTTCACTTTTTTCACCTTACAGTTCATTTTGGTAAAAACCAAGGAGTCAGATTGCTGGATGGTATGGTAAAATACTTTTAATCTTGAAAGAAATCATCAAAGTGTCTTACAAAGTGGCTGCACCAGTTTGCGTTCCCACCACCAACAAATAAGTGTTCCTGGTATTCCACATCCTAATCAGCATTTCTTATTATTAGTGTTTTAAATTGTGGCCATTCTAATGGGGAGGCGGGTAATGGTATCTCGTTGTTCTAATTTGCAACAACTTAATGATATATGATGTGGAGCATCTTTTCACATGCTTATTTGCCATCCATATGTTGTCTATGGTGAAGTGTCTGTTAACGTCTTTGGCCAATATTTTATTTGAGTTTTGTTATATGTGGAATCTAAAGAACTAAATAACTGAACAAAACAGAAATTGACCCATAGATACAGAGAACAAACTGATGGTTACTAGATGGAAGTTGTGTTGGGAGGCTGAGTGAGAAAGATGAAGAGATTAAGAAGTATAAATTGGTAGTCACAAAAGAGTCATGGGGATGTAAAATGCAGTATGGGGAGTATAGCTGATAATATTGTAAAAACTATGTATAGTCAGATGGGTACTAGACCTATTAGGGGATCACTTCATAATTTATATGAATGCCTAACCACTAAACTGTACACCTGAAACTAATATAAAATAATACCAAATGTTAACTATAATTTTAAAAAGTAGTCATGGGATATATAGTACAGCATAGGGAATATAGTCAAAATGTTCTAATAACTATGTGCACTGTCAGATGGGTAATAGACTTATTGGAGTTATTACTTCTTGAGGTATATAAATTTCTAATCACTAGATTGTTTGTACACTTGAGACTAAAAAAAAATTCTTTAGGTTGCTACTTAGATGATCATATCATGCACAAAAAGCTTGTTTTATTTCCTTTTCTTGTATTATTTGCATTGCTACAACTTCTAGGACCATGTTGAAAGCACTGGTGAGGGGGATTTCCTTTCCTTATTCCTGATCTGAGCAGGAAAGCTCTGAGATTCTCACCAGTAAGTATGATGTCAGTTGTAAAATTTTAGGATGTTGTTTATCAAGTTAAGGAAGTTCTAATCTATTCCTAATTCACTAAGAATTATATTATGAATGGTGTTTAGATATTGTCAAATGTTTTTTCTGCATCTATTGGTAAAAATCATGTGATATTTTTTTTCTTTTAGCCTGTTAATGTGATGGATTACATTTACTGATTGTCAAATGTTGAGCCACTCTTGCATACCTTATAAAAATCCCAGTAGATTTCAGTGTATATTTTTTATACTTATGTGGATTAAATTTGCTAATATTTTATTGAGGATATTTACATCCATATTCATGAGAAATATTGGTCTGTAGATTAATTTTCTTGTGATATCTTTGTAGGTATTGGTATTAGGGCAATATTGGCCTTACAGAATAAATTACAAGACAGTTCCTTTGCTTATATCTTCTAAAAAGATTATAGAAAATTGGATAACTTCTTACTTAAACATTTGGCAGAATACACCAGTGAACCCATCTGGGCCTGGAGTTTGCTGGTTTTGATGGTTATTAATTATTGATTGAATTTCTTTAACAGATGGAGGCCTAGCTTGATTGTCTATCTCTTCTTGTGCGAATTTTGGTAGATTGTGTGTTTGGAAGTGACTTATTTTATTAGGGTTCTCAAATTTGTGTGCACAGCATTGTTCGTAAGATTTCTTTATTATTCTTTTAAAGTCTATGGGGTCTATATTGATGTCCCTTTTTTACTTCTGATATCAATAATTTGTGTCTTATCACTTTTTTTCCTTAGATTTATCTACTTTATTGATCTTTTCAAAGAAGCCCTGAAAAGAGGAATTTCAAAGACATGTTAACCTAGAAGCACAGAAACAATGTACAGGGCTTGCTTAAGACAAAGATAAATCTTTTATTCATATGCCTGGTGCATGACTACCCAACATGATCTGCCCAGCTAGGAATTTAAAATCAGGTCACCCTTTGAGGTTACCTTGTATAGAGCCCCTTTTCCTTGACATATCTTTGATCTATGAGTTACTTAGAAGTATTTATTTAATCTCAGAGTATTTGGGGATTTTCTACTTATCTTCCTGTTATTGATTTCTAGTTTAAATTTCTATTGTTTATAAGCCATGCAACCTATGATATTTTTGCTATAGCAGCACACATTGACTTAGACAATAGCCAAGGAGATGTCTAAGACCACTCCTGTAAGAGCGAATAGACAAAAGTCAAAGTGGAAAATTGCCTGGTTTATCTGAGCTACAACAAGGAGGTTAGTGTGTTTAGAGCAGGAAAAGCAGAGCCTAATGTAGAGAGAATAGCACATTAATGGGAATCCAGGTTATGTAGAGTCTTATAGGGCATTTTAAGGACATTTGATTTTCTTTTTTTTTTAAGATTTTTATTGGGGAATTGCGGGAATAGGAACAGTGCTAGGGGACTGGGGGAAGGGGAACAGACAAGTTGCTGTCGTTTTGTTCTTCAGTCTAGTTGTGGAGGACATTGCTTCACAGTCCCAAGCTGGCACCATCATTGCGCTCTTCCCAGGCGAGGCAGATCAGTCACCAGCTTCTGGACGACCGCTCACCGCGGCTGCTGGCTGCTCACGCTGGCTGCTGGCTGCTGGCTAGCCCATGGCAACCCACTGCAGCAGGGGCTGCAGCCTATGCCATTGCCGGCGACTCATGGCAGCCCAGCTCCAGGTTGAGCTGTTGTTCAGCATCTTAGCTGTAGAGGGCAGTGTCACTGGCCCTCATATGTGGGATCCGAACTGGGGCCCTCTGGCATCCCAAGCCAGTTCTTAACCATCGTGCCACTTGGCTGGCCCAAGGACATTTGATTTTTACTGTGAAAGAAACAGGTAGTCACTTCAAGGTTGTGAGCAGAGTGATGGAAAGTAAAATTTAGATTTGAATGGATTACTCTGACACCTCTATGAGACTAGACTACATGTGGATGAGAGTGGGAGGTAGGTAAGGAGTAGAGAAGAGAAACTCATTTAATTATGCTTCAATTAATCCAGGTGAGGAATTTTAGAGGCTAAGGCCAAGGGAAAGGATAAGATGTGGTCAAACATTGGACATATTTTGCAGGCAAGCCAACAGGGTTTTTTGATAGACTGGGTGTGCAGAATAAGATAAGGAGATAAGCCAGTCTGATTCTGAGGTTTTTGAGAGATAGGTGACAAAAGTATATGAAGGTGAAACAAGTGAACTGTCAAATGCTGGAGGTTAAGATTAGAAGACCATAAGAGAACTAACTAATCATAGTCTTATGTTGCTTAATAATTATTATTTTAAACTATTTTGAAAAAAATGTATTTTATGCATACTTACTAATTTTATAGATTATTTTATCATGCCAACACACACACATGTAGGAAGAATTTTTTTTTTCTTAATAGAGGTGTACTGTTTGGTGTTTTATTTTATTTTTATTTATTTTTTATTGGGGAATTGGGGGATGGGAACAGCGCTGGGGAGTTGGGGGAAGGGGAACAGATAAGTTGCTGTCGTTTTGTTCTTCAGTCTAGTTGTGGAGGACATTGCTTCACTGGCCCAACTTGGCACCATCATTGTGCTCTTCCCGGGCGAGGCAGATCAGTTGCCAGCTTCTGGACCGCCGCTTGCTGCGGCTGCTCGCCGCTCATGCTGGCTGCTGGCTACGGGAAGAAAATATTTTTAATGATATATTTCTGCACAGATTTTTTGTTTTTAGAAGCCATCCCTCCCAAAATCCAAAACCTTTAATAAAGACCACTTACTTTGGAACATGAATAATGGTATCTAAATCAGTGATTTCTACTTGAGCTAAAAATGTAAATGATATGGTTATTGGTAATAAGAGACTTGCTTGGACTTGGTTATACAATATTTATTTTTATATTAAATAAAATATACGGTGTATTTTATTTTTATCATATACATCAAATTATTAAATTTTATAATATTATTCTTGTCCTCAGATTAATATAGTAAAAAAATGTAATATTGAAGTAAAGTATAGAAAAATATCCTTTCTATTTCTTTGTATTAAACTTTTAATAAAGGTCAACTAGGGAATGAGGCAAATATAATTAGAGTGGAGTTACTAAATCAATAATATTTCATTGCCAAAAGTCATAATTAGAGTACGTTTTAAAGTAAGACTAATCAAAGAAAGACTTCTTATTTTGGGAACTATAATACACACATTTAAAATAAGGTTAAAAAATCATCAAATGACTGATGTAGTAATTATAAAAATATGTAGTTATATTTGAATGAAGAATACATTATACTGCAAGTGTTAAATCCACACTACACTGGAATCATTAAAATAATATATATTTCTTTAAGTTAATAAGAAAAAGTTAATAAATCTGACAAAAATATCTGTTGCTACACGAATAATTGTATAAAACTTTAAAGTACAGTTACATCCCCCCCTTTAAAAATAACTGTAGTTTCAATATTTTTGGCATGCTGAACAATACCATTACATTTTTTTGTTCTCATCCACAGTATAAATCATTTCAAGGTTTAGTTTGAAACTATACTCAGATGTTAAGAGGGACCAGCTAATAGTCGTGAAATTATTGTAACCTCTCACTCTTTAGCCATACAAAACACTGTGATTTTAGATGAAAGAAGAAAAATAGGTAAATGTTAATCAATTGATGGTGCCTATTCTTTTAGAATAAAACGTTTTCAATGCAAAATATTTGTCAACTTAATAAATGTCCAAACCTGTAGAGAATTTTTATAAGAATTTATTTGAACCAAACTGGCATTACAGGGAAGCAAGATCTCAAATGCTCCCGAGAATAACAATTTGCAGGTTTTTTATGCATTTGGAATTAAAAAGGAAAATTACATGAAAGTGGGAGAGAGCAAGGTGGGGATTCGGTTACAAAATAGTTAACAAAATTATGCATTCTTTTGAGGGTGGTTATACTTCCGAGGGGCCTAAAAAAGAGTCACTTTAAAGGTGTGTTAACCTAGAGTGCGCAAAATCAGTGGACAGAACTTGCTTACAGCAAAGAGAAACCTTTTAATAAAGAAGTTGTTTACCTGAGGTGTGACTACCCACCATGGCCTGCCTAGTTAGGAATTATGATCAGATCACCATAGGAGGTTACTTTCAGTTAGATTTATTACAGTACCCCATTTTCACCCACATATTTTATGCTTATTGTGTTCACCTGAATTTTTAGAAAGAGTTCTTGCGTTAATGCTCCAACAGAACTTATCTTCACTTTTTTCTGTACAAAAATTTGTTAGGTTTTGTTTTTATTTTTAAGTGTCCTTTGTGCCTTCTATTAGTTCATACTATTGTATTATTCTCCCTGCAGAATAATCTTTTAGTTGACACAGATATCTTAGAATAAACTTATTTCTATGTCAATATAACATATTTGTAATATACGTTATATGTGTATTACATATATGTATTATATATATGTGTAATATGTGTATTACATATCATGTACAAATCTGCATTTTTATTTACATCTAAAGTGGATTTAAAAACTGAGAGGTTAAAATTCATTTAAATTGAAGAGACAGGTATAAGGAAATTCTTATTCTATCATCATACCTGCATATCTCAATAACAAGAGGTATTAAAAACTTTAGTTTTTTTCCCTTTAAGTGACTTGTAAACTGCCTATATCAAGTGATGGACAAAGACAGATATAATAGAATACATCATCTCAAATCTCACATAGGACATTGCACAGTCACTTTCTCTCTTTAACATTCAGTGCATCACATTCACCCACCTCTTTATCTGCCACTTATGAAAATGTTTAAACTACTCCAGCCATCCTTAATTTCAAAACATCACTCTGTTTCACTGTGGTCCTTTGGTTTGCATTTTCTTGATAATTAGTGATGTTAAGCGATTTACATGTCTTTTTTGCAAAAATGTCTATTCTTTTTGCCCTTGTTTAAGTTGAGTTTCTTTGGGGGGGTTCTTATTCATTATTTTATTATTATTATTATTATTACTATTATTAGTTTTTCTTTTTTTAATTAAAGTTTATTGGGGTGACAATGGTTAGTAAAATTACATAGGTTTCAAGTGTACAATTCTGTCATACATCGTCTATATATCATATTGTGTGTTCATCACCCAGAGTAAGTTCTCCTTCCATCACCATATGTTATTATTATTTTTGCTACTGAGTTTTATGTGTTTCTTTTATCTTTGGATTACTAACCCATTATCAGAACTATAGTTTGCTAATATTGTCTCCCATTCTATCAATTGCCTTTTCATTTTGATGATAATTTCCTTTGCTGTGTATAAGCTTAAATTTATTATAATCCCACTTGTTTATTTTTGCTTTTGTTGTCTGTGCTTTTGGTGTCATATCTAAAAAATTATCACAAAGACCAATATCAAGGAGCTTTTACCCTATGATTTTTTTTTCAAGAAGTTTTAGGTATTAAGTTTGTCTTTAAACCTTTTCAAGTTAATTTTTATATTTGGTATAGAAGAAGTTTCTGATTCCATTCTTTTATATGTGGATAGCCAGTTTTCTCAACACTATCAGTCATCACTATTCCTGATAAGACCTGTTTCAGGAAGGAAGTCAGGATGGAGACCAGTTGGAGTCAATTATGGAGATAATGAGAACAGATGGTGGTATTAAAGAGCAAACTTCAACTAAATAAATTTGAAGATCTAATTGGCTTTATTAACCAATTCAGGCAATATTCCACCTTGCAAGTAGAAGGATACTCTGATAAATTGTACAAAATGGAACCTTTTTGTAGGGAGAAAGAGAGTAGGACTACAAAGTTAAAAGAGAAGCATGGATACCTTCCCTTAGAGCAGTGGTTCTCAACCTGTGGGTCGCGACCCCTTTGGGGGTCGAACGACCCTTTCACAGGGGTCGCCAGGTACTCATATGTGGGCGTATCTGCATGTGGGCCTGGAGACAGATAGAGGAGCGGTGTCTCGGTTCCTAAGACCATCGGAAAACGCATATTTTCGAGGCAACCCCTGTGAAAGGTTGAGAACCGCTGCTAGAGGAAAGCAGTGAGTCTTATCAGGCAGATCATCTCAGGAAATTTCAGACTAATTGGTTTAGAATTTCACTCTTGAGAAAGGCTGAAATTTCACTCAGGCTAGGTGTCAAGTTTTGGTTTGGTGATCTGGATTAGCAAAAGTGACTCCATTTTGGTTGATTATTTTTTTAATAGCGATGATAGCCATATATATGGATAGATAAAGTTGTGTATATGATAGATAAGGTTTTTGTTCTAAGGGAAATTTCATTCTATTGGTGAAAGAAAGGATATAAACAAGTGAATACACAAATAATTTTAAATTGTGGTAATTATTTAAAAAGAAAACATATTAGGATGTAACAGGAAAATTAGCATTTTGAGATGGAAAAATGCCTTGATGAAAATGTGATATTTGAGCTTAAGACAGACGAGCAAGAAGGAGCGTACCTGGACCATGTGTTTCCTCGATTATTCTTACTGCCATTTTCTACATGTTCATGTCCTGGGAATAATTTTAAGCGTGCCTAGAGGAAGTATAATTAGAGCGTCAACATGCTTAAATCATCCTTTCCTAAATTTAAGAAAGACATCTTTAATTTTTTTTCTCACATAACTATTAGTAGTTATGATGACCTCAGAACACACTCTGTTTTAGAGTTAATGTAATAGTATGGACAATGTATTAGATATGCAGAGATTATTTTATATAAAATGTTTAATTTCATATTATGATTACAGTTTTATACTATGCTCATTCTAGCAATTGGGGAGAAATATTGATCAAAGGGATAACATAGCATAATTTTTCCTATGCTATAATATTTTTCTCAACACAGAAATTTGATAACCACAGTCACTATTGCTGTGGTGTTATGAATTTGTTAAATTAAGAATTGTTAAGTGGTACCTAGGGTGCCAGATGATGAGCTGTGGTTCAACAACAGACCATAGGAAAAACTGAAATATGTAAAGTAGAAATTGTTACTCACAGATCCTGGAGAAAATACTTGGCATGCCTCTAGGGACCACATGGGGAAGTCAAGGCTGGATGTAGACAGAGAGAAAGCTGTAAGACCTGGGACACATGCCTTTATTAGGGTCCATGGGTAGAGTGTTTGGGGTTCCCTGGGTAAATTCATATTAAAAGAGCAGTAATTTGGTAAATCCCATAAGGGTCTTATCTAAAAGGCACATAAGGGGCAGACTTTGGGAGCCAGGAGACACTGTTAATCAAAAGGGCTATTGGAGAAGTCATATCAGGATTTTATATTTACCTGAGACTCTGGGCTGCTCTGTAGGGCGTGTATTTGCATGAGACACTAATGTCAGTTTAAGGTCATTGCCACCTTTGGCCAAACAAAATGGATGCTGAGGGAGCAATACTGTGAAGATGCTTAGCTAAACTCTTGACACATGGACAGTCTAAAAGTCCCCTACCTCAACTTTCTAAGAGACACCTCAGAAGTTACCTTGTGAATTTACATATAGTTGTGGCAAGGCCTTTCAGAGAATATTAATTTAACTCTTATGCTACAATACTAATTTTGATGCCTCATTTGACATAGATGTGATATGGGACACCATCATTTTACTTTTATTTATTTATTTTTAGATTACCAACTAGTGTGTGAAAGACATATCCAAAACCCATCTGTAAGCTACATCCAATTATCAATTCCCACCCTTGGGATAAGGAATTAAAACAGAATCAGGGTATATTAGAATAATATACTAGTTGCTATAATAAACACGCCCAAATATATATAATGGTTAAGACATGATATAAGTTTATTTCTCATTCATGAAAATTCCAAATTGGCAATTGGTCTCTTCTAAGGGATGGTTTAGGAACTCAGTTTCTTTATATATTGTGACCTCACCATATTTAGAGTGTATTCTAATATAATCTTCATCTGCGCCAATATGTTGGGAAAGAAAAGAGGGTGGAGAAGCACATTTGCTTCTTAAGTGTCACACATCTCTTCTGCTCATAATATAAGGTTGTCTCATGAGCTAGCCCTGTAGAAGGGGACCTCCTACTATACACACACACACACACACACACACACACACACACACACACAATTCATGATGAACTATAGACATAAATGAAAAGTGAAATGATGAAACTCTTAAAGGTAAATATAGGAGACTATTTTTATGCTTGACATATAAACAAAATATAAAATGGGTTACAGAAAGAAATAAACATAAAAAACTGATACTAGACTTCATTTAAAGTAATAACTTTGCTCATTAAAATACATCATGAAGAAAATGAATATGCAAGGCGCAGACTGTGAGAAAATATTTGCAATACACATATCTGTGAAAGTACTGGTATATAGGATATATAGAAGACTTCCATTATTAATGTTTTTGATTGAAAATAAATGAGGAAAATATATGAATAGTCACTTCAGGAATTCATGACCAATAGAACTTAAAAAATTCTAAACATGAACAGTTCTGGGAATTGTAATTAAAATTCCCAATGAAATACAACTACACACCAACAAATAAATGACTACAATTTAAAAAGACCTACAATACTTACTGTTGCCAAGGATATGGAGCAGTCGGAAGTCTCAGGCACATTTTGTGGGAATGTGAAATGGTGCACACTTTTGGGGGAAAAAAAATGTTGACAGTTTCTTACAATACTAATCATCCGTTTACCCTATGATCTAGTGTGATGTTGTGGTTTACAATAAGCAATATATATTTTGTCTTTGTCTCCATTCCTTACACAGAGCTCATAAAACCCTGGGGATTTCCTAAATGCTTAGAGTGATAAAAGTGTCTTGATATTCATAACAAACCCTGGTCAACTGTACTTGAGTTTATGTTAATAAGGTGACATTTGGAAAACCCCTAAGGATGAGGGCTGGTTGCCAAGAGAACCAACCCTGTGGTTACAGGGTTAGAACTTTTGAACCCATCCCAGACCTCTGGGGGAGAAGAGGAGCTGGAGATTGATTTAATTGCCAATGGTCAATGACTTAATCAATCACACCCATATAACAAAGCCTCTATAAAAAATCCTAACTGAAGGGTTTTGGAAAGATTGCAACAGGTTGGTGAACATGGGGAGGTGCCAGGAGAGGCACATGCTCAGAGAGAGCAGGCAAGTATCTGGACCCTTTCCACAACTTGTGCTATGCATCGCTTCCATCTAGAGAGTTATATCATTTTATAATAAAATGGTAATCTAGTAAGTAAACCATTTTCCTGGGCCCTGTAATCTATTTTAGCAAATTGCTGAAATTGAGAAGAGAGTAATGGAAACTTCTGATTTATTGCTAGTCAGTCTGAAGCACAGGTGACAACTTGAACTTGCTACTGTTGGGGAGAGGCACTTTTATGGGACTGATATCTTAACTCATGGGATCTGATATTAACTCCAGGAAGACAGTGTCAGAACCAAACTGAATTGTAGAGAGGTGGAGAATTGCTTAATGTGAGAGAAAATACACACACACACACACACACACACACACACACACACACACACACACACACACCCATCAAGTGTCAGAATTTGTGTGTGAGTAGAAAAGAGGAAACAGCTTTTGCCTTTAGTTGGTATAGAGAAGGAAAGTTTTTTTTCTTTTCATCCAGCAAGTTGACCTTTAGATATTTACCCTAGAGAAATGAAAATACATATGCAGAAAAAGACTTGTGCAGAAATGTCTACAGCAGTTTTACTTAAGATAGCCAAAAACTAGAGAGAGTCTAAGTGACCATCAATGGAGAAATGGATATGCAAACTGTTGTCAGTTCATGAAGTTCAACTACTCAGAAATGCAAAGGAATGAAATACTGATATGTACAAACACTGGGACAAAACTTTGAAATGTAATGCTGAATGAATCTTTACACAATGACTATATAATATATGATTAAAAAGATATGACTTTCTAAAATCAGTAAAACTACCCAATGGTAAAAAATATTGGAATGATACTTTCTTCTGGGAGATAGGAACACTGACTAGGAAGGAACTTTAGGTGCCTTTTTAACTGGTAATGATTTTTATATTCTAATAGAAATTTGGGGTTAAACAGGTGAATATATTTGCCAAAATGAAGTGAATTTGCACATTTCATTCCGTATAAATTTTACATCAAAAGAAAAAATTGTGAACTAACATGATTTTCATTTCATGACATCCATGCTGAGGTATTTAGAGAGTACCAAGATTACTGATACCTTGATATATAGAAATTGCAAGGTAAAATAATGGGCAGATAGGGAGATAGACCAATATATGATAAAACAAATATTAAGCAAAGTAAAATATTAATGGTGGTGTTCATTGTAAAATGTTTAAACTAGGTTGTATGTTTGAAATTTTTCATAATTAAATATTAAATACATGTTGGATTGCTTGGGTTGACAGATAGTCATGTTGTGGCTTAAGTAAATATTTTTAGTTGAAATCACAGGTTTGCATAAATTTTAAGTCTTAAAACTATTTGCACCTTCAAACTTATTCTAATGAAATATAATTAAAAGAATGACTTATGGAGAATAAAGAGTTAGGTAAGTGTTTTATGAGTTAAAATATTTTAAATAGCCTATTTTTTAATGCTTTATTTTTTCTGAAAGAAAAACCTCTATTCTTATGTAATTTTCTACCTTGGTGTCAAAGACACTTAATACATATTTAATATCTTAGACTCGAGGTCTATTATTTGCCTCTCTATGGAGATATATAATTATTTCAAAAATTTAGCTAATGCTATTGTACATTTTTCAGATCTTCTATTAGAATCATACAGATTTGGGAAATCATTATGATGAATTACTTTCCTCTTAAATATTAAAACATTTGAGAGAAAAACAACTTCACTTAATAAGATAGAAATTATTTCCACTTTATAGAAAGAAATCCGAGATTCAAAGATATCAAGGACTTTCTTCCGTTCAATTGACAAAGAAGGTTTGATAGGAGCAATGACTTACCATAGTATTGTCAGAACAGCACTTAAAAAGTACTAAAAGGTAAAATTATATGTTTTATTTAAAGCCATGTACAAAAACCAGATTATGGTAATAAATTCCCATTTCAAATATAATTTGACTCCCACTTAGGTACACTATTACTGTTACAAAATTGACAAATTTTATGCTACTTTAACCTGGAAGAAACAACGTAAGTACAATGATTCCTCCATACAATTGCAATTTTAGTGTATTCATTGGTCCTTCATTATAGATATCCTGAAAATAAAATTCTATGCAGTTAGTTTAATTACAATAAATAACACTTACAGATGCTTGCTTGAATAAAACTATGTGTTTTATTAAATGAGTATCTATCTGTCTATCTATCTATCTATCTATCTATCTATCTATCTATCTATCTACCTACCTATCTCCAAGTAAGAGAAATGGAATGATCAAGTTTCAATGAGAAATAAACTTAAAAGTTCAGAAACATGTGTTGTCTTGTGAACGACTTTTGTAGTAAAGAATTGACTCTTGAAGGAGGTCCCATTGTTTTGGCACTATTGCACATGGAGTTCACAATAAGAGAAATACCACAGCAATTAAGCCTTAAATAGTTACCAAATAAACTTCAACTGAAAACAAAAATCCTGGGGGATTGCTGTCTTACATAGAACTTTAGTTGTGTCCCAACCTTTGGCTAGAGGAGAACAGCATGGTGGACTGTTTCATCTGGAGTAGTCATAGTAGGGGAGATATAATATTTTAACAGGACATAGTTATGCTGTTCAGAACTGGAGACATATCCTGGGTAATCAAATGTAAATAAAGTATATACCTTTTATTTGGGAGCTAAAATCATACAATGGTACAAATTCTTAAAATATGACTTCATATCATCATTAATATCTATGATTAGTTTTAAAACTCAGAATTTTTTTTCCTTTTATTGAGGCCAAACTAAGTTAAATTAAACATATTTGGAAGGCTCAGAAAGATGCAATTCTAGAGAATTAATAAATTCAGTTGATATTGTGTGGGAGGATTGCCAATTGATTTCTCTTGTGGTAATTTAAGGTAGACTAAATTCTCATCTGGTAAGAGCAGTTTTATGTAGGACAGTGATATAGAATAAAGAACATGTTAAGTGTCTTTGAAGTTCTATATTCAAAGATTCTCCCAAAAATATGTGTTCACTTTTATAGTATGTAAGTTTTAAAATAATTAATTCTAAAATTATTCTTAATGAAAGGATTTGATGCTTTATCTAAGCTCCTATGATATAAGCAAAAGTAAAAGTCCTCCACATTGTTATCTATACTCCATGCCTTAAAAATAGTACTTTATATTAAGTGTTTTCTCAGAGGACAATAACATTAGGATAAAAGTCATAACTGAATTTTTTTTACAAACTCTTGCAAATTCCTGAGAAGGCAGCCCCACTTAGCCTTCCCAAGGGAAGCCCTCTGCCTTACTGGGCTAGGGATGCTATTGGGCTGTCGGAAAAGTCATGACGCATGTTTGCAATAGATGGCGCTATTTCATTTTGGAAGTACTAGAGTCATTTGCATCTATGTTATTGCTATGTCATTTGAAAGGTGACAGTTCTAGCTTCATTCTAAAAAAAAATGAACAATTTGGTTGAGCTTTGAAGAGTTTACAAGTTGAAGATGGAAGACCAAACTGTTCATTTTCACCATATTTTACTGTTTTACTTCCATGAAGGGAAGAATGCAAGTCAAGCTTGTGAAAAGTTGCATAAAGTTTATGGTAACAATGCTCTACAAGAACATCAGTGCCAGCAATGGTTCACAAAATTCCATGCTGGTGGTTTTGATTTCAATGATGCTTCTGGATCAGGGAGACCCACCGAGGTTGATGATGACAAAATAAAGGCATTGATCGAGTCAAACCCACGTTACAAGACATGAGAGATTGCAGAACCATTTAACATCCATCATTCAATTGTTCATGACCACCTGAAGAAGCTGGGATACATAAGCAAGCTCGATATTTGGGTTCCGCATGAACTCAAAGAAGTTCGTTTGACGGCGCATATAAACATCTGCAATATGCTCATTAAACGTGAGGAAAACGATCCTTTTTAGAAGCAACTGATAACTGGTGATGAGAGGTGGATTGTTTACAACAATGTAGTGTGCAAACGGTCTTGGTCCCAACATGATGATTCGCCTCAAATGACATCAAAAGCAGACATTCATCAGAGGAAGGTTATTCTTTCAGTGTGGTGGGATTTTAAAGGTGTCATGTTTTCCAAGCTCCTACTAAGGAACCAAACAATCAACTCAAATGTGTACTGTCAGCAATTGGACAGTTTGAACGAATCCATCATCCAGATACGTCCAGAGCTCGTCAATTGTAAAGGAGTTGTTTTCCATCGTGACAATGTGAGACCACACACAAGTTTGATCACCCGTCAAAAATTATTGGAGCTTGGATGGGATGTGTTGCCACACTTACCATATGCCCCTGACCTTGTGCCATCAGACTTCCACTTGTTTCGCTCTCTTCAAAACTCCTTGTGTGGTATAATGTTCAATTCAGATGAGGCTGTAAATCAGCATCTTGTTCAGTTTTTCACAAATAAACACAGGTTCTTCTATGAACGAGGAATTATGAGGCTCACTGAAAGATGCCAAAAGGTTATCAAACAAGATGGGCAATATATCATTGATTGATCTTTGTTCTTTATATAAATAAATGACCTTTGAAAAACATAGACAAAATACATCATGACTTTCCCGAGAACCCAATAGAACCCTCAGCTCTAGCAACCACAATGAAGACCACTGGAGGAGATTATCTGGCTCTTTCTCTAGTCTCTTTGCTTTTTGCATAAATTCTGTCTTGTTTCCTTCTAGGCTTTAGTTTTTTAATCTTAAAATCATTTTATTTTCCCAAAATGCTGAACTCTTATGAGCAAAAGATTTGGCTTTCAAACTATTGTCTGTTATGAATTACAAATACATAGAATCTCAAAACCAGAATATTTTCTCTATATAATTTTTCTATAAAGGTTTGAATTATGAGAAGATGGGTGTCTGAAACTGGAAGGAAGGGAGGCACTAAGGACAACTTGAAGAAAAACTTTGGTGGATTCATATATTTACCAATGAGTGATCTGGATAGCTCTGGGTAGTTATGATTAGAAGATTTGTTCTTATATCTATTTTTTTAACTTGCTGCTTTGATATAGCTAAATAATCTTTATATTTTTTTTAACTCTAAGGGACTACAATTTTAATGATATTCACTGGTTCAGTGCCTCCTATGAGGGACAATAAAATACAGTATAATCTGGATTAGATTGTTAGTAGTGTACACAAACATTACTTACAGGTTTTCAAGCACTCACCACCTAAACACAAAAATTCTATTTGTAGCATGATATTCTTGATCTCTAAGAATTACTACCTAATAGGCTGATTTCATGGTCAGAATTCATTACAGTGCAGTAGAATGATGTCTTTTCTCTCAGCAGGATGAAACTAGCTGATATAGGGAAACACATAATGTAATACAAGATTATTTAGTCATATCATACCTTCTCAGGATACATGCCCTAAATCAAATGAGATACTGATCTTAGTCTAGTTCAGAATACACAGATATGCAGTGCCAATATCATTCCATGGTATCATTTGAAAATAAAATTAATGTTAAGTTGTAGCCACATAAAAATCTATTATTTATATTATATATATATATATATATATATATATATACATATATATATATATATGTATATATTGGATTGTCGGAAAAGTCACGATGCATTTTTTGTATGATTTTTATTGGAAAAATGCATCATGACTTTTCCAACAACCTAATATATACATATATACATATACATATACATATACATATATATATATACATATATATATATATAGTGTTTTATATTCAAACATAGGCATATGCTCAGATGCAGTTTTATTTATATTAATAAATAAAAGAATAAGTCATGGATCACTTATGGAATGATTTTATTATTGAGTATATTAGTCAAGCACTAGGCGAGGTGACAGAGCCTTCACTCTTGGACCCAAATCTACTGATATGGGTTGATTACTGCTCTTTTACATTTAGACATCCATGTTTCCTGGATCTTCACAGTCCCATCTCAATGCCTAATGTTTAACTTTGCCAAGATAGGAGATTCAGTTTGAACAACCTTATAAAACTGGGGAAGAAATGAATGCCCATATTCTTATGTAAAGGTAGTAAGCAGTACCCAGTGTTTCTATCAAAGATATCAGAGTATAAATCACATGATTATATATGTGTATATGTACTCATATGCTTGAGGTACTATATGTATATACATGTGTATACGTGCATGGTTGTGCCTATATATACATATATAACATACACATGTGTATGTACTCATATATGTACTAAGTACATTAATAGTGTTATATATAATATATATTTGTATATGTGTGTATATTATATATATGGTCATACATATTCATATATAATGTACTTATATAGTGCTCAGGATCTATTTTTAAAGCAACTATGTTCCTTAATTTCTTTAATTAGCAATATGTATTATTATCTACTATGGGCTCTACATGCATATATATTACAAGGGTGATTTGTTAATGGATGGATTATTGAATCATTTCTTATTAATGCAGCCACAGGTATATAGTATTTAGATATATTTCTATTCTTATTTGTGTTACAATAGTTTGTTTATTGGAACATGTTGCATGAGTGGACCACTAGGTCCTTGCTTCTAACATTCTATTTCTTTCTCTATAAATATTTCAGGGAAAATATTAGAAACATATGTAAATAGACACTAAAGAATTACTGGAGTAATTCAACACACTCATGCTTTAGCAACTTTATTTTAATTTTTTTATTTGTTGTTTACAACATCTCTGGATAACATGTAAATTTCCCCACAGGTTCTTAAAATAGACGTGTTTAAAAAAATTCTCAGGATGAACATATGAATTGAATAACAAGAAGTTTTCCTTTTATAAAGCCTCTTTAGCATATTTCTTCTTGGAGCAATTCAGGCAGATTAAACAATTTTGACACAAATCAGAGCTGCTTAAATTGTAATTTAAAAAGAAGTCTTGAAATAGGTATGTCTCCTTTTGAGAAGAACTGATGTGCATGTAGTAGGAAAACTCACTCCCCAAAGATAATTGGGACATTTTTCTTTTATCTGTGAGGTGATTCTTAATAATCAGACACTGCTCCAATTTTAAAGATGAGGGGAAATAAAGAAATTTTCCAAGTTAATTAAAATATATTGAATGAACTACCTGTCAACAAAAGGCTCTCAAAAAGTTTTGTTCTTAAAAATATATCTTACTATGGCTTCCAATATTAGTATTTATTTTCTCCAAAAGATATAAAGTAGTCCCTAAAAGATATCAGCAAGTTCTCAGATGTGTTACGAAACTTTAAACAATGCAACATTCTTAATTTAAAAGTAAAAAGGCTGTAAACTATATATTTTAGCTCAGCTGCCATAACAAAATGCCATAGACTTAATGACTTAAAAAATAGAAATTAATTTTTTTCATAGTTCTGGAGGCTAAAAGTCCAAGAACAAGGTACCAGTATTGTTGATGTCTGGTGAGAACTCTCTTACTGACTTCTATCTGGTGGTCTTCTCCATATGGGGGAGAGAAAGAAAGAAAGCTCTCTGGTGTCTCTTCTTATAAGAGCACTAATCCTTCATGAATTTATCTAAATCTAATTATCTCCCAAAGGCCCCATCTCTCAATACCATCACATTGGGGATTATGGATACAACATGTAAATTTTGGGTGGACACAGCTGAGCCTATAGCACATTATTCATAAAAGGAAAAAAACATTTACAGAAATAATTTAAATATATATAAAAATAACTAAAGCTCATAGTGGAAATTTTGGAAAATAATGAAAAAGTGAAAATAAACCCCCACATAATTTCATCACCCAAAGAGAATTATTGTTAATATCAACATGTATATAAAATATACAATTCAAGAAAAAAAAAGAAAAATACACAAAATGTCAATATTGATTATTTGGAACATTCCTGGGAGATGGGCCCTAAGTTAGTTTGAAAAATGTGTATATATGTTTGTTTGTGAAACTGTATATGTGTGTGTGAATTTGTACATGTTTATGTGAATATGTGTATGTGTGTTTTTGTGTATGCACTTTATACTGCCTTCCTTCCATAATTAAAGAAGAATGCCAATCCTTACATATGCATTTCTCCCAACATTACTTAACTGGAGATTTCAATAATTTTGTAATTTCAAAAATGTATAAATAGAATCACATTTGAGTATTAGCTTTCTTCTTCACTGGGCATAATTCTCTGACAGTTTATCCAGGTTATGGCATGCACCCATAGTTCATGCATTTTTATTGCTAAGTAGTATACCATGATATGTGTGTACAAAAGTTTAACAGTTCAGCCACTGAAGGACATTTGAGTCATTTCCAACTTTATTATAAGTAAAGCAAAATTAAATATTCCTCTATAGGTATTTGTGTAAGCATATGTTTTTATCTCTCTGGGAAAGTATCCAGGAAGAAATTATGGGTCATATTGTAGTGGTATGTTTAGTTATACAAAAAACTAACTGCCAAACTGTTTTCCAGAGTGGTTGTACCATTTTACATTGCTATCACTAATGTAGGAGTCATCTCCTTTCTCTGAATCCTCAGAATTATTAGCTATTGTAAATAGGTTTTTTTTTATCTAATCTTAACCATTCGTGTGATATCATAGTTTTAATTATACATACAATAATTATTTCTACTGCTGCAATGATAACAAGTTATGATAAACTTAAGACATTTAAATAACACAAATTCATTATCCTACAGTTCTGTAGGTCCTTAATTTCCACATAGGTCTCACCAATAGAAGTCTCACCAGACTAACTTCAAGGTGGCAGCAGGCTGTGTTTTGTTGTTTGTGTGTTTTTTTGTTTTAATGTGTTTTTTAATTAGATGATCTAGAAAGGGATCTATTTTCTTGTTTATTTCAGTTTTGGGGGGATTTCAGCTCCTTGCACTTGTGATTGTAGGAACAGAGGTCCCTGTTTTCTTGCTGGTTATCAGCTGAGGGCGATTCCCAGATTCTTGAGGGTACCACATTTCGTGACTCACAGCCCCCTTTCTCCCTCTTCAAAACCAGCACCATGAGGTTGAGTCCTGTTCAGGTTTCATATGTTAGACCTTTCTTCCTTCATCTGTCCTCACAACACTCTCTTACCACAATCAGAGAAGTCTTCCTGATTTAGGGCATTACGTGATTAGATTGGGACCACCTGGAAAATCCAGGGTACTCTCCCATTTCGAGGTCCTTACCTTTAATCACATCTGTAAAGTCTCTGTTGCCATGTATGGTAACATATTCACAGACTCCAGGGGCTAGGTTGTAGACACTTTCAGTGGACCATGGTTCTGCCTGCCATACTTACTATGAGATGGTTTAAGACAGTGAGAAGTATTTCTTAAAAGTCTAGAGAGTATATTTAATGACTTAGAGATAAGTAGGCAAAGTTAAATATTGTATTTAACTGTTAAAATTATAAAAATAAGATACAATAAGGAACATAATCTCACTGTATTCTTTGTTATCAAAATATCTGCCGTGGTAAGATCTAAGAAGATACTCTGACTTAAAAAACAATAGTCATTTGTTTTGAATGGGTATGAATGATGTGCAAAGTTTTCATTTTAAGTAAGACTTTATATAAGTAACATGCTATAATGTAAGCTTCGTGAGGGCAATGACTCTCAATTTCTTGTTTATTGAAGTATGTTCAGTACCTAGGACACTACCCAAAACATAACAGGTGCTCAAAAATGTGTGTGGAATGAATAAAATGATAGATTATGGATTAGTGAGTGGAATATAATTGATAATGATTTAATAAAGGTACTCAAATTTGATATTGAAAAAGTTGAAATTAGTGTTACTAAGATCACTGACAATTATAACTATTATAATAAAAAGGGCTGATATACAAAATTGCAAAGTTTGTATTATATGTTTTCACACACATGAATGAACACTGGTACTGATTTTGCTATCACTGTATCTTTAATAAAGTCTTTTGTTAATCCCATTTTTTCACATCTTGCTAACTTTGCTTTTTGCTTATAAATTATTGTAAGTACAATATAATCCTCACCCACTTAGTTTAGTTTAGGCTTTTTATATGTTTGTTTGTCTTTGGTTACTTTGCAGTGTGTAGTATTAAATATTTGATTCATAATCTTTAGCCTGTGATTTCCCATATCCTGATCTTTAAGATAAACATGCATTGCAATTCAAATATAAAGCATTCATACCCTTACTTATAAAGGTGTTATATGCATAAAATTTGTTTGTAAAATATCTTGATTACCAAGGAAAATTTCATTTTCTCATGGAAAAATAAAATAAATAGGGAAGAAAAGATTTTAGTCCTTCTTAATTGTGTTCTGGTAAAGAAATTACCATAGAACACTAGTTCCGTGTTCCACATTAGATTTTACATTTTGAGAAAAATACTAAGACATTTTAAATATGACCTTGGTTCAGTTTTGCAGAGGGCAACAAACAATATGGAGAAAATATCTGATAAAGACATTTCATGAAAAACAAACTAACATTCTATCTGAAAAAGACATGCCTTGAAAGAGCATGACACTTTTATTCAAATAGTTGAGGGGCTTTGTGTGTTAAAGGTATTGGACTTTTGTTATTAGCTCCATAAGTAGATTTGGATTAGAACCAATGAGTAGACAATACCCAATGACATGTATTGATCAAGGAAAGCAAAGCTTTCTAACAACTTACTAAGTTCAGAAATTAAATAAAATATAATACGAGGTCTGACAGTTAAGTTCATGAACTCATCCTAGAGAAAGTGCTACATACCTCATTGCTGAATATCACTATGCTCACCATTGAAGTATCCCCCTTGGGAAGCTATGAACCAACACCAGCACCTAGTCCACCCTTCAAAGTGATTTTGGAACTCTTTTTCAGGAATGGTAATCAGAGCTGTTGTATTACCCTTGATGTCCTGAATGTCATCAACATGTCTTCCTTTCAATATTTTCTTTATCTTTGGGTAAAGAAAGAAGTCATTGGGGGCCAGATCAGGTGAGTAGGAAGGGTGTTCCAGTACAGTTATTTGTTTACTGGCTAAAAACTCCCTCACAGACAGTGCCGTGTGAGCTGGTGCATTGTCATGATACAAGAGCCATGAATTGTTGGTGAAAATTCAGGTCTTTTTTGGTTACTTTTTCATGCAGCCTTTTCAGCAATTCCAAATAGTAAACTTGGTTAACTGTTTGTCCAGTTGGTACAAATTCATAATGAATAATCCTTCTGGTATAAAAAATGTTTAGCAACATTGTTTTCACTCTTAATTTGGACTGACATAACTTTTTTGGTCGTGGAGAATTGGCTGACTTCCAGTGTGCACTTTGACGCTGTGTTTCAGGGTTGTATTGGTACACCCATGTTTTATCACCAGTGATAACATGACCCCAAAACATCGTCTTGCCTCTCCAAAAGGTCTTGGCAAACTTTGGCTCTCCTTTACTTTAGTTCATCAGTGAGCTCCTTCAGGACCATTTTTGCACATTCCTTTCTCATGCCAAGATTTTCAGTTAAGATTTTTCTAATTGTTTCTCTATCAATATTTACTTGGTCTGCTATGCTTCTCACAGTCAAATGACAATTTTGATACACAGTTCTGCTCGTTACTGGCTGCCCTGAACTCTCTTCATTAGTGACGTGTTCTCTCCCCTCAGAAAAACGTTTAATCCATTTGTACACTGCCATTTTCTTCATGGCATTATCCCCATAAACTTGGACTGACATATTTTTTATTTTACTTCCACTCTTGCCAAGTTTAACAAGAAATTTAATGTCTGTTTGTTGCTCTAATTCAAGCTCAGACATTCTCATGATGGCACACAAAAACACATAACAACAATTATGAACACCACTCACCAAGACCCCATTATACATCGACATGAACACAGCTGTGAGACACTGATAACCAAGGTTATGAAACCTTACTGAGCTGTTTGTACAGTGCTGCCAATGTAAGTGCATGGTGGCAAGTTTGTGAATCTAATTGTCAGATCTCGTATGTAATGTCATGAGTGTGCTATTATTAGAATTCAAGCAGAGCTACCTACTTATTCGAACCACAAGAGATGAAAAGAAATGATGATGCTATAGGACATAAAAGTATTTTGTTCCAAAAGAGCTTGGAGGCAAAGTAAAGTAAAATTCCACCATCCATTGCTAATAGTATGTATTCATTTCAAAACTCATTAAATAGCAAATAAGAAATCATATATTTATTTAATTGAATTATTTTCACATGTAAATTATGAAAATACATGCAACATGGCATCATGATTCGTGGATATATTACTTTTATTTTCTTCTATGAACTCCCTCCCTTTAAAAAAGATATGCATGGGAGAAAGACAAATACCATATGATTTCACTTATATGTGGAATCTAAAAAACAATGAATGAGCAAAGTAAACAGAAGTGGTCTCAGAGATATAGAGGAACAACTGATGGCTGCTAGTTGGGATGGGGTGGGGATGAGGGAGAAAGGGAAGAGATTAGACAGCATAAATACAAAACTACATTATTGCCACAGGGACATGAAAGACAGAGAGGAATATAATTAATAATGTTGTAAATATTTTGTAGGGTTTCAGATGGTCACATGTCTTGCTAGGGAGACTGCATCATGGATGGGGTGGAGGCTTCATCACTGCACTGTACACCTGAAGCTGATGTTGTATAATATTGTATGTCAACTATAAGTGTTTATATATATATATATATATATATATATATATATATATATATATATATATATATATATATATATATACACAGACCACTTCTGTTTACTTTGCTCATATATATATATATATATATATATATATATATATATATATATATATATATATATATGTATGTCACGGGACATAGAGTATAATGTGGGAGTGGAGTCAAAGGAATTGTAATAGGTATACATGATATTAGGTGGGGAAGTGGGGCAGTGGATTGGGGGAGGGGATTTGTCACCTCGAGGGGTAAAAAGTATAACTATTGCATTGTGTTGTACAGCTGAAACTAATTCTAAAAAAAATGTGTATTTCACAATAAAAATAATTTTAAAAAAAGGTATGCATGAAGTTTGTCATCCCTTGCCCCGAGAGATGAGCAAGGCCAAAAGCAATAAGTAATTAACTATTATGCTGTCCTTTTATCTTTTAATGAACATGAAAAAGCCCATGTTGGTGATGTCTTATCAAATGTGCTTTTTTTTAGTTAAGCAGAGTGATGGATTTTGTTATTTTTATTTAAAAAATGTGAACACATGTGGCATGTACTTTTGAATTAATCAGTCTCTGCTCCAGAAGGTCTTATACCCTTATGCCTCCCAAAACAAAGTCCCTTCTGAAGACAGTTTGAGTTTCTGACCCCTGAGGTTGAGGCAGGAATTGGGAAATGAGAGAGAGAGAGAGAGAGAGAGAGAGAGAGAGAGAGAGAGAGAGAGAGAGAAAAGCACCTAAGCCATAAATGGGAGTGCTGATTTACAGATTGCATGAGTTGTTATCTGTGATTTGTGCTGGGTGCTGGCTTGCATTACTCCAGGGAAGTGACAGAAATTCATGTGTGTAGTGGGATTGAGATGGAGAATTTGGGTCTAGGAATGGATATAAGGCACCGCTGTCTAGAAGACTGAACTTCATACAGTAGTGCTCTCAGTGTAGGAAAAATTTCCTGTGGGCCATTTAGCATGAAATCCTGAAAACATTGGATGTTATAGGTCATGCTGACTTGAATAACAATAAGTATATAAAACTGTGGCCATATGGAATTTAAGACTAGATGCTCTTTTCATTTTCTGTATATCCTGTAAGCCCCCTAGAGTCAGAAACACACATATTTTGATTTAGGAAACTAAAATAATTTGTTCATTTCTTATAATCCAACTTTGACAGAAATATTATACATGGCAAATATGTAATTATATATTTATACATAGAAATTTCAGTTAATTTTATTTTCCTTCAAAGAAGGAATACAATCATGATATCCATGACCAGTGTTTATCAAGGTTGGCTAGAATACTTCCAGTGACAGGAGCGCACCACTTTTAGAGTCAGCCCATTCCCTTCTTAGAGCTTGAATTATTACTGAGACACACTAGTGTGTTTTGAACTGACATCTGCCTCTGAATAATTACCGTCCATGGAAATTTCTTTTGTCATCTAAAGCACATAGTTGACTATAATCACCATTTCCCATCACAGTACATCAAATATTTGAATGTACTTTTGTATTCCTTAAGCCTTGCCTTATGTAATTGAAACATCTACTCCTTTCTTCATATCATATCATACAGCTGTAACACCTTTCACTCTCAAGGCCAATCTTATGTCATATAGGCACTTATAAGTATTTTTCTTTAAAATGGTGGCAAGGAAATTTAAATGAGACATTTCAAGGTAATTGGGCCACAGTAGAGTACTGTGGAGCTAATGACTATTTAGATCTGAACATTATTTTTCTGTTAATTCTGCTTTTTATTAAATTATATTTGTTTTCCTACAAGCATATTACTTTTTAAAAATCATGTGGAGCTTAATCATTTCTTTTTTGTTAGTTTTGTTTCCTATTAATAGTGGTTCCATCTTTCATGTCCTTTAGATTTGTAATTGTTTCTTTGAGTATAACTAAAGAACTTCAAGTTTACCACTATTAATCACAAATAGCAGATTTGCTACATGGAACTAGCTTAACAATAATATTAACAGGGTCCATGCTTTAGAATCTTGATTTTCCTAACTCATAGAAGAGCTTTCCAGCTTTCTTACAATTGTCTATCATTCAACACTTAAGTAAGAATGCCTTCTAAAAAATGATTCTGAGTTAATATTTAGTTGATATAATCTATCACAATCAACCCTGGTCTTTAAATCCCATCTGCTCTGATTGATCAGTGTTTGTGTTATGCTTATTATTAATTAAAAAAAATTTTTAGTATCACTTCTGTTTTATTTAAGGAATTGATTCAAAATTTTAATTCTAATTGGATGAAACTAAGGAAAGAGTTCAGTAACACACTTCTAAAAATGTATAGTAACAACATTTTTTGACAGTCATCATATTTTTCTAATTATGAAAGCATCTGTGTAAAGTTTCTCATGCATGTCAGTTAATAATGAAAATGTTCTTAGAGGCCTTGGTGAAGAAAAGAGTACACTTAAACTCATTCCTTAGACATAAAATCATCTAAAATTTATATATAATACATTTTAGCAAGACAGAAATTTTTGGTATTTTACACTGAATTCACTCATGCACATTTCATGTAATCAAACCATTCTTATGTTTTCAGAAATCATCTGTTTAATGTAATCTGGAATTTTACCAAAATGTATACTTTCATATATAAACATCTATACATGCAGAAGTTGAACAATAAAAAAATCACAAATAATAAATTACTCGACTATGAGATTAATATTACAACCAATCTTTAATTACAAAGCTGTTGATGAAATTCTAGCCAGAAGTGGTCTTGCTAGGGTAAGTTTACTTTGTATTGTCTTGGTTGTAGGTCCTTAAACAACAAAATGCATTTCTACCTTTGTTTTTATTGATGTGAATAAACAAGTATCTCAAAGAAGTTATTCACAGAATATTTTATGACAGCTTAATACCCTTGATGTTTACCTGAAAGCAGTTAAGAACAGCAAACACATTCTGTTAGATACATTACCTTACTAACCAGAAAAAAAAAAAAAGTAAATTCCTTATAGAACAAAGCTTCATAGAAATGCTTGTTGGCATTAACACAGATATTTACTTGGAAGCCATAGTTTTTATGGGATGAGTTGAAACTAGTTTTATATTGTAGTGTAAGCTACATGAGTGCCACATTCACAATTTAGTTCCTGGCCTATAGAATCTGTCAAGGAGTGGGTTAATTTCATGACCTCCAGAGATCCAAATGACTAAGAAAACGTTTTTACTATTTTCCATTATGACAGAAACCTAAAATGCTTTTTCTTCCATGCTAAAATGTAAAAAAGTTTTCTCATTTTTACCTGTATACATATGGTGTTATGATATTTTCACATATGTGTATGCATTTCTTTTACATAGAAGATTTATTCTTTGAAATAGTCATTAAACCCTGAGGTGTAAATATCAAGTAACTAAGGGAGAGCATATTGAGTGGAATACACTTTTCTCCTCAGAACCTCAGGTTTCCTTTATTGTGTTTGATTATACATCATATCATACACAAAAATGAACTCAATGTGGAATAGAGACCTGACTCTAAGGGCTGAAACTATAAAATTCTTAGAAAAAGTGGGTGTAAATTTTCATGACCTTGGGTTTAGCATTGACTTCTTAGATATGACACTGAAAGTATAAGACACCAAAGGAAAAATAAACTGGATTTCATAAAAATTAAAGTTTTGTGCGTCAAACATTACTATCAAGAAATGTGAAAGACAATACAGAGGGGAGAAGCTATATATCATATATCTGATAAAGGACTTGGGTTGACAATTTATAAAGAATAATAAAAAGGCCAATGAAAAATGGGCAAAAGCTTAAAATAGCTATTTCTCCAAAGAAGATATAGAAATGGCCAGTAAGCACATGGAAAAATGCTCAACATCATAAGTTATTAAGAAAATTCAAATTTAAACCACAGTGAGATATTACTTCAGACCTATAGCATGCCTGTAATAAAAAACCAGAAAATAACAAGGGTTATGCAGAGCAACTGGAACGTTTATACACTGCTGGTGAGAATGTAAAGTAGTGCCACCACTCTAAGTATAATTTGGCACTTTTTTAATAAGTCACACAGAAATGTACAATAAGACCTAGCAATTCTAATTGTAGGTATCTACCCCCCAAAAACTATAAACATATCCGTGCATAAAAATATGTATACAAATGTCTGTAGCACCAGTTATTCAAATAGCAAAAAAGTAAAAACAATCCAAATGTTTATCCACTTGACATGGACAAACACAGACATTATACTAAAGTCCAGTATGATTTCATTTATAGAAAAGGTTCAGAAAAGGCAAATACTTAGGTACAGAAGATAGATTGACAATCCCTAGGGCTGGGAATGTAAATGGAATTGGCTACATTGGGCATTGGTGGTCTATCAGAAATGATGAAATGGTCTAAAACTGGATTGTGGTGATGGTTGTATAACTATAAAAATGTATTAAAAATCTTGAATTATATACTTAAAACAGATGAGTTTTATGGTATGTAAATTATACCTCACTAAAATTGTTTTAAAAATTCATATCTTCAGCATACTGAGAGCTTTCTTAAATCAAGAATAAAAATATGAATGTCCTACTACAAAATCTAGTAGTCAGAATGGATAAAATATGTAGCCAATATTCATATGAAACCATTAAATCTCAGTTAATTAAAAGACACAATTTATTCTACTTTATTTAACTTTCTATTTGCTGTTCTGTCAATAAATATAGAATTGGGTATTTATAAGACTGTAGGGAAATAGCTCTAGCACAGGGGTTGGCAAACTTTTTCTGTAAAAGAAAATAGTAAATAATTAAATATCTTATACAAAATATAATAAATAGTCTTTATCATAACTACTGTGAAAGAAGCAGAAACGATCTATAAATAAATGAGTGTTACTGTGTTCTAGAAGAACTTTATTTACAACAAATGATGGTAGGCCAGGCATGGCCCAGGGACCATAGGTTGTTTGCAGGCACTTACTCTCACAAATAAAACTTATGGAGATTTAAAAAATGTTCTCCCAGGAGACAAATTGGTCAAGTATCAAAAGTTTTATTTGCTTCTTTTTATTACTTAAATTCTACTTTTAGGTTTTTGTCCCCAGGATAATAATCAGAGCAATCAGATATACATATATATATATATATATATATATATATATATATATATTTTAATTTGTATTGATTACATGAAATTACATGCATACCATGAAACTATACAGCTAAAAGTGTATTTATGAAAATAAATATTTATTGGCATGGAAATATATAAATACAATAATATATAAACTATATTAAAAATATTGTTGCATAGATTGTAATGACTCCATTTTGTGTAATCACATGTGTACATGTCTGTGAATGATTTATATACCTGTAGTGGCAAATATAGGAATATATGCTTCCAATTTTTATTGGTATTCTTATTTGTTGGTATAATTCCAGATAATTAAATGTTTTAAATATTTTATTTCCTATGTTACTTCTTTTCTACTGTAAGTATATACACCGATACTTCAAATGAAGTATTAAAATAAAATCCTATATTGGCACATTTTCTTTAATGATTAAAAAACACAAAAAATTTGTTCTTAATGATTTTGAAGTTTTACTTATTTGAACTTTCTAGTTGATTAAACTTGTATGAATAACATTATATCTTTACAGGAAAGTACTTGTCAATGATATAAAGTTCATAACACATTACTTCAAAATCAGTTAATTAAATATTCAAATTCATGTCTGAAGTTGAATGTGACTGATTAGAAGCAATCAATTTTTAAAGCCATTTGAAAAGCCCTACTGGTTCATTCTTTGTTAAAACTGACCTGGATCACTAAGTTATACTCTTTTAATTATAGCAGGAAACATATTTCTGCTACACATTATTCTGTACAATCATTTATTAATTTCCTCCACTATCTTTCAAATGTCATTTGAACTGCTACATAAGCTGCAGAGTCTAAATCATTTTAATTGCTAAATTTCCTTCTCAGAACTACTTAAAAATAAAAAGGCAATTTAGGTAATTAATCTGTCAGTGAGAAAACAACATAGATAAAAGCCTTGATTAGCTAGAAGCCACCTTATCAGACACTTCAGTTAACTATAATTTTGGGAAACAACTTCAGGAGGAGAAAAAAAAAAAGACAAATTTTAGACTTGGAAACAAAGCGAACAAACAAAATCCCCCAAATCAGAGCTTTGGAAAACAATCTGCTTTTTTGCCCGTAACAGCAAAGCTTATCATTTAAATACTTTCTACTTCCTTCCCCACAACTCAGTGAAAGATGACTTTAAACTCTCCTTCTCCTGCTACTCAAGGTTAATGCCTCCACTTGTTAGTTTGGTCCTTGTCATCCCATGACTGAGCTTCCAAACTATACCAGGTCCAGCACAGCACTGCTTCTTTCATTATTTTCTCCTTTCCAGTTGTCAATCAAAATAAAAAGGTAAACTGAGGCAAGCTCCAATGACCAGATATTGAGTATATTCAGGAATAGCACAGGAATTGCAATTTGGGAAATACATACTGACTGTATCAAGCTACAGGCAAGCCCGTTGAAGGTTTAGGGTGGATTTCATTCATGAGCAAGGTGTGCAAAGAGAGGGAGGGCCAGAGAGAGTCCTAGCAGGATGTTCTTTGGCTTGAGCATGGGGAAAGATTCTTGCTGGGTATTAATTGGTCAGGAGATAAATCTCAGTCTTTGTAAATCAGGCATTTACAGGAAATCAGTCCCTCAGTTTTTAAGTTTCATTCTTCTGTGAGCACATGGGTGACATTCTCCATTTCATATCCTCCAGTTACATTTTAGATTGAAATTCTTTAACACACCTAAGTTCTTTAACTATATAACATGGCCTCATCTCTTTCATCTTAAAAAAATTTTGGCTTCAAAACCAAAGTTCTCAAACTATTCAACTACATGTGTCTTCTCTACTGTATTACCCTGTGTCATTACTATCCTTTTCCCTGAAATCTGTTTTCTTTCCAACTATTGTTTAAAATCTTCCTCAGGTCCTAAATGACTTCTCAACAACCACATTCAATGCAAAATGTGTTTTATAATTAGAAAAATCTGTTGTTGTTTTTTTCATGGAGGTTTATATAAGCTCATGTAAACTGCTTCACCTCTCTTAGTTTTATCACCTTAGAGTTATTAGAGCTTTCATAGCTTTTTGTAGACAAGTTTTAAAAATCAAGTGAGAAAAAATTAATGTGAATTAGCTACTCAACAATTTCACATTATTAGAGCAGACATGGAATAAATAGTAAATATTATTTTAAATGTGTTTGGTTTATTAACATCAGATTGACTTTATCATCTTCTAAACACGTATTCCATATTTTACCCATTATTCTCACCTATGTAGTTATCAAATTATACCAAACCAATCTTGTAACTAATCATTTAATTCATTGTTTGCCCCCACATCATTTATGAGGTCTCCCTCTCAAACAAACCACACTTATTCCACAACCTTTCAAAAACTGCCTATCAACTTAGTATCACACTCCCAAATCATTAGCACCACACAGAGACGTTGTTACATGTTTTCAAACTGATAGTCCTAAGTCTTCACCGTAAAAAGTGTTCCATTGAAATGGGGCTACTCTCAGTTTCTTGATTATGGCAGTCGTTCTTTTTCATTTTCTGTCCATGTTGCCCGGAATCTGTTTTCTCCCCTCCTCCCATTCCCATCTGTTTCAGAATTGAATATACATATTGTCTCAGCTATAAAGCCTTCCCTGAACCCTCAGAGTTACACTATAACTTTAATATATCTGATTTTGTATTACAATATTGTTTTATAAATGTTTAGCTCTCTCTGACCTTTTAAACAACAAATGAACTGATGTATTGTCACAGTTGATTCATGGATGAGTCCACATCGGAGTCACTCAACAAATGTTCTTTGAGAGAATAAATGAGTCATTTAATATTCCAGTTATTGCTAATGTGAATATATGGTCTAAAGCTATGATACTTATAAAATGCTAAAAAAACTGTTTAAGTTTTTGTTATTTATATGGTGGAAGATTGTCTTAACCCCAACTTTTCATAGAAATAGAAGATTACACATTTTCAGAATCAAGTGAAAAACTATAAACAGACATTGCTGTAATTGGCACAGTAAGCATATACTGTGCTATGTAAAAATTACTAGAACTGTATTACTTTCATTTTAGATTTTCTGAGAAATAGTTCAAACTGATAATTTTCTAAATTTTTAATATGGACAAAATATTGTGGATCCTTTTTTTTTCTTTCCACAATTTCTTAAGTTTAAAAAAGCTGCTTAGTAGGGCCGGCTGAGTGGCTCAGTTGGTTAAGAGCTCGCTCAAGAGTTTGAGCTCTGAGCAACAGCGGTTCGAGTCAGCCCGAGCTGAGCAGCCTCTGAGCTGCCAACAGGTGGTAGGATGGCTCAGCTAAAAAAAAAAAAAAAAAAAAAAAGCTGCTTAGTGACACTTAAAGTTTATGTGATGAGATTCTATGCTTGAAGTTACATCAGAATAAGAACATCTCCCTCATAACTTTTTTGTGCTACCCTAAAACCATTCTGATGCTGCGTTCTTTCTGAAGATCAGTTTATACAAATTTTATTACCCACCAAGAAAATTGCATAGAATTACTAATTCTCTTAAACAATCTTAGCTTATTCTTTTGGTGTAATGTATGGACCTTTATGAAATAGGAAATTAATGACTGGGTGGACACACATGGGCCAAAGGAGAAATTCAATCACAATTTCTGGGACATTGAAATTAGTCTATTACCTATGGGGAGATCATGAGTGATTTCATAAACAGAGAAATAATATGATCAGATTAAGGAGATAATTCTAACTGTCTGAAACAAAATTTTTTGGAAGAGAGAGAGAGGGAACTAGACAGCTTTATTGGTTTAAGACTTTCACTGGACTTTCTCCAGTCACTTTCTGTGACACCAGTCTACTCACCTCAGCCACCTTGCTGAAAACTCAGGGTCTCATCTTTGTTCTTAAGATGAAGACAGATCTTAGTATAACATGCATGGCTTCTCCTTTTAATTCCCACTCACTCATTTGGCTAGCTTGGCATTCTCTTTCCTATTCATGATGTTTCTATGCAAGAAACCTTTCTGTCTCTCATTCCTTAGAATGTTCTTTGACCCCCCTCTTACCCCACCCCCCACCCCTAACACCACCTGAATCCTTAGCATAGCTAACGCCTCCTGTTCAGATGACATAAAGGGCCACTCTCATCTCTTTAATCAGGTCAAAACCCCCTATTATGGAGTCACAAAAGCATCATCATGTACTTGCTACAGGAACAATTTACATTTGTTTGTGTGGTTGTTTGATTAATGTTTTTTTCTCTCCCTAATCTTATTGTTGCCTCCTCTAGAACAGGGATTGTGTCTGTTTTTTGGTTTTGTTTTTTTGTTTGTTTTTTTTAGCTGAACCATCCTGCCACTTGTTGGCAGCTCAGCGGCAGCTCAGCTTGGGCCAGGAATCGAACCTGCAACCCTGTTGCTGAGAGCTTGCACTCTTGAGTGAGCCCTTAACCAACTGAGCCAGTCGGCCGGCCTGGATTGTGTCTATTTGTGCTACATTGCTTTTCCCCCATGTCTAGAAATTAGGATTGCCAGATTTAACTAATGAAATTACAGGATGCCCAGTTAAGTTTGGAATTCAGATAAATAGTAAGTAATAGTATATATATACACATATATACCTCAATGTTGCATGAGACATCTTTTACCTCAATTATTTAAATTATTTATCTGAAATTAAATTCAGCTTTGTGTCTTGCATTATATCTGGCAAACCTCTGGAAATGGAGTACATATTAGGTCTCAATGAGTATATTTTGTTTGTATGAATGTGCCCTGGATAAATTCATAGGACAATTGACACGTCACTTTTTTGCTTGATTCTAGTTTCTATTTTCCTCCACACATGGGTTGTTATGTGTTGCCATTATTGATAGACTTAGTTTCCTCACAGTCTTTGGCTTTTTACAAGAGCGATCTCAGAAGCTTGAATCTATGGAAATTTGTTTTTTAGTGACTGCCCTCCTTGGAGAGGTCATATGTTCTCTATATGCTTTCTACCATTGTCAATTATCTTACATCTGGCTGACTTCATCCATTTACAGTATATCCCTAGAAGGGACTGTCTTATGCACCAAAAATCTTATCCATGAAACATATGGCCTATTCCCATTTCAAAGGACTACTAAAGGTTTATGACTTGAAAAAAATATGAAAGTAGGACGGAACATTTTTAAAGTCAAAATTAACAAACATATAATTAAAATGACAAAAGGGGACAGTGTTTCAGTTTCAATAGTTATTAAATTTAGAATTGATAAGAATGTCATTACATTTGCATGTGCATGAAGGATGATTGCTGAGAAATCATAGTCCATCATAAATTATAGAACACATGCAAAAAATAGAAATATCACTTCAATTTTTTAAATAAAATTTAAATTGAATGTAGGATATGTATTTATTTGATGTATTGATGTTGGAATGGTATCTTTGAAAAGTAGAGTGCCTATGATGATGTTGAAAAAAGATAGACTTGTGTCTAGAGGTCTAAACTTGAGAATTTTCAGAAAGCTTATAGAAAATAAAGTTCAAAGAGAACATTTGGGAGTAAAGGTTATGAGTTCTGGCTACTAGTATAGCCATTATTTATTTCTTACAGTGAACTGAACAGGACTGATGATATAAAATTGTTCACTGGATCTCTATTATTTCTTGCTCCTAACTGAAGTTATCAAAGGCCTGACCTAATATTCCAATTTTATAAAACAGGTTGTTTGTTGCTTATTTTTCTCCACTCAGACCCAAGATTATTATTCCTGAAACCCTGTCCCACACTGAAATATTTATATAATACTGAATATCTCCATATGAAAAGTCTTTTAATATGCTTTATTCACAAACACATGTTAGGCACTCAATGAGTATTTAATCAATGAATAAAGAATTTATTTTAACACTAAATTCAGTCAAGATTGATTTATATGATCTATTATCTTAGATTAGTTCTTAGAAACCAATGACATAACTGTAATTACTACCTATCATCTGTTGTGTACTGCCTACCAATGTGGGTTTCCCTCAAAAAAACAGCTGTAGATGGGTCAGTCACCTTGGTGTTAACTTCATGCCACTGAGTAGATTAGGTTCCAGGTCCCTTCCATCTATATTGAAATGGGTCATGCCTGGTTGTGTCTCAAGATATGTCATATTCCATGGAACTATTCTCCAGAAGACATTTTAAAATTATCTTTTCAGAGTCAACATAAGATAGTAGATGGATAATCTGCTTGAAGGCAGCTGAGGTCATATATCATTAGGCATCAGGGAAATTCTATATGTAACCAAACATCTGCATTTGCAAAATAGAGTTGAAAGCTTTCCAAAAAAATGCTCAAAGCCCAATTTCTTGCCAATTTAACATCTGAAAAAATGTAGAAAAGGTAATCATAAAAACAGTGAGTGAATTTTTGAGCTGAAAGGGCCCTTAGAGATCAGGTTTTCCAACTCAATAATTTCACAGATGGAAATACAGAGCCAAGAGATGTTACACATCTCACCTAACTTCACATAACTAGTTACTGATGATAGTGGGGTTGGAATGTAAGTCTTTTGCTAGTGCTTTATTACTGTGCTGCCACCCTCAGCCTGTTCAATTTATTAAATACTGTGGATGTTATATATTGTAGACATTAAGGCTGTACTCTAAATGTGATACCAAAATTCCCAATCATTTTTAACACAGTTTCTGTAATCTTGTTGGAAAAATGGTAGTGAAAAGTATCTCTTATAGAAGCCCAGAAAATGCTTTTTCCTGAAGGAAATGCTATCAAATTAAGATAACAAGGTCTTCCAAAAACAAATGTTTCCATTTGCATAATTAAATATTTAGAGCTTTCCAGAAATGTGTTGGTGTGAGTTCACATTTCAATATTTCCTTTCCAGTTTAAAAGAAATATCCTAAGAAATAAGGAAATGTGGGAAAGGGGTTCACCTCTATCATCGCTGGGAATGAGGGCAGATCATTTTCTAAATGACAGAAGCTATCAAGAATGATAGATAGAGGTTAGATGAGGTTCTAGATAGACTGATAAATAGTATGGCTTAATGGGAAAGCAGAGGATATGATGCAGCACTGGGAATTAGGTCAAATGGGGCAAGGACTGGTGAATTTGATTAAGGTCTGTTGTTCCAGTGGTTTGGAACATGGGTATTCTGGTGTGGGGGCATTACATATTGATTGAAAGATCCGATTGATAATTTAGGTTTGTGACAGAGATGTTAGAAATCTAGCAATGCTGACAAAGGTCCTGTATAACAAAGATCTTCCCCATATCCTGCATCCTTCTCACTTTGAACATTTTGTTGATTTTTTATGTAGGCAAAACAGGTTTGTTAATAGATGAGACTGGAACTTTAAACCATTTTTCCATAAATACAAACATATTATTGAATAGTTTTAATACTCGATGAATTTTCTGGTAATGCCATTACTGTGTAGATGAAAGAAAGGTTCTATCTTTCAGGGAGGGGATGAATTAATTTTCATTTGAGAAAATTATTTCTTGTGATATTTGGATGGCCTATGCCATATAATTGTTTTAGTCCACATTTATAGCTATTGCATTCACTATAGCACTACATTCAGATACATTAGGGCATAGTATTGGTTTTTTGAAATGTATGTAGTCACAATTCTGAATTTAATTCAGAATAATCAAGGGGAAGCATAACATGTTTGGTTAAAAATGGGGTATTGTATGTGAATGGGGGAACCACCGCCTTTGCCTGTTCTGCAGAACTAAATGGCATCAGTGCTGGCAAAGCTCAGGAGCCCAGCAGGGGCCAAGGAACAGATCATGTACCCTCTGATGCCAACAGAAACAAGAGAAAATGCTCTAGATCAGGGGTCACTGGCTCAACTGCAGGCAGATGCCAAGCAGGTCCTAGGAAGGGGTGACTTGGGCATATAGAAAACATTGGAAACACTGTCCTATTTCAGGGAGGCACCCATCCATCTACAGCTGATTGTTGCTCTGAAGTGTATTAATTCATTTTGGTGAAGACGCTGATGCATCACCAAAGTACCACTTCAAGGAGGGTCTTGTGGGCCAGCTCTGTAGATAGCTTTTAGCTATCAACCACTTCAAGGATTGCCTCAGTTTTAGGCAGCTGCCTCCCCAGTGTGATCCCATCTTAGGCAGTACATATGTAAAGCCTGTTTGAGGCAGAGTATGCATATGGAACTGTGTTTGGCCATTTTAGCTCTAGAGTGCTTCATGGGGTCAGCGGATGCTGTCCTTGGGCTTGAATCTCTAACTTGCCTTGGATTCTTCCCTTGCACAGGTATCGATCCTAAGGGCACTCCCTAATGGACATTCTGCACAATCAAGTCAGAGTCTGCTTCCCAGAGCACCAAACTTCTGACATAAAGTGTTAGTATCACATGGTAATTTTAAGGCAACTCCCCTGATTTTTAACTGTTGCAAGCCAACTTAAATATTCTTCCCATTAACACATGTGTAGGCTACATTTAGGTCACAGTTACAAAAACCATAATACAGGATTTGCCCCAGGCAGTTGTCCCAGAATAAGCATTAATGGAATCCCTTTCACTGTTGAATGTGTCCCAGTTTACATAACAAATGAATAGTGTGATCACCCTTCTCTTAAATCATCAGCTTATCACATCCACTTGAGAGAAAAAGCTTCCTGAGGCAGCAGGTTTCCACTAGGCTCAGTTAGGTAAAACGTGTTAAAGAATGGGCCACTGATTGGTGCAAACCATCTAGAATATATATTTGTTCTTACAGCGTGTTTGGCAGTCTGATGAAATTACATGGAAAAGGAAAAGCCATTTCAGTGTCAAAATGATGGCCAAACAAATCAAGTCTGGCACAATGTTTTGCCAAAACCACTTTCTCAACAAGAGAAAAATCCATATTTCTCTTTTGGGTTTTTTTCATATTTCTGGCCCCTTCACGAGTCTATTCAGTCAACTGTCAACCCTTTAACTAAGCTGCTAACAAATCCTCCAGTTAGACATCTTAGATAAACTAATAGTCCTCCAGTGTCCTGGAAACATACAAAAATGGTTATATAGTAGACCTCAAAATAGATATAAATAAATGCAAAATGAAAAAAAATCAAAGAAAACACTTTGCTCACTAAAATATAAGTACTACAGACATTTTCATAAAACTATGTATAAATAAAAACAAATTATTTGATAATTAGTCAATAATCAGTCATTAACACAATCTGAAAAAAATTCTAATTCTTGATTCAGGGAACAAGTAAAACTGCAGTGACAAAATGCTAGGAAAATAATGGTGTTGAGAGCACTTCATATCACAAAGTATGTGATGCAGACAAAGTAGAAATCAAAGCCAAATCCGTACATTGAAAGCATTAATTTTATTTTCTTTGAATAAGAATAAATGATCTAAAAAAAGTGAGAAAGAAAATAATGAGGAACATAATTTAAAATATATACTTAAAGAGAAGAATCATTTGTTCACACTTGCATAGTAAATAATCTATTTGACTGGCAAATAATGGGAGAAGTAGGAATTGGAGCAGGAGACACAGATTGCTTTTCTTGCATTTTTATGTATTTTTTTATCATTGGATAATTTAAATCAAATTTATGAATTGCATATATATAATAACCAGGGTCTGCAATAAACTGATATAAAAATCTTTACAATTTAGTATAAGTGAAACAGCAAGAGCATGTAAGTTATGATGCCACTTGTGTAAAGAAAATAATTTTTAAAAGAAAAATGATTACTAAAATGTAAAGAAGCTTATCATGTATTAGAAAGAATATATGATATTATCTTATTTAATATTATTGTTGTAAAAATTTCTTTCAGCATTTAAAGATAATTGGCTTGAACTCTATCCCATGTACGTTGGAAGCCTTGCACCTTTCAAATACCTAACAAAGTCTTAGGGGCCTTTTATTTCAACTGGTTGGTTCTAAGGCAGGTTTGTGGCTTCTCCTCTGTTCTAGAACTTTCTCATGCCCTCTGTCCTATACTCATTTGCTTATTTACAACCCAAATATGAAAGAAAAATGGTCCTGTTTTTGTTTTTTGGTTTTTTGGGTTTTTTACCTAATATATCACTTACACCATGATCTTGGTTTCTAAAAAGAGGAACTGAAAATTGTACTTCATCACAGTCCAGCATGTAATTAAATTAAATTTAAATTAAATTTAGATCTTATTTTTCTTAAAAGTAAACCAACTATCTTCTCCATCAGGGAACTTTCAATTCTCATCTCTTCTAATCTGACTCAAGCCTCCTGTTACATAACTGAGCTCCCTCTACCCTCTTCAAACTCTTCTCTTCTAGTTTGTACATACCTAACCCAACAATTTATTTATTTTTTTCCTCAGAGACATTTTTTCTTTGATTTATTTGACTACTACTCTAAGAACAATCTTTCTTATTAAAATGACTCACAATGAACATGCTTTGTCAACAAAAGACATCTTCTTTCTTAAGAACTATGAGGCCATCTCAGATTTTTCTTCTCACATTTACATTAAAATAGCCAATAAATTGCTATTTCAAACAATCACATTATTGTCTCATAATATTTATATTATGTGGTCATTTCATTCGAGTACTCTGGGTTCAAGATGATCTGTTTATCTTTTTCTTTTCCTTCCTTTTATCCTTCCTTACTTCCTTCCTTCCTTTCTTCTTTCCTTCCTTCCTTCCTTTCTTTTTTTCTAACACTCCACAGTCAAGAAGGCATGCTCTCACCAGACTTGTTAACCATTGGCAAGACATAATTTCTAATCACATTTCAGTTTGCAGAAGTATCAAATGAAACAGTTGAACTATAGGCATTCTAAAGATATTTTCATCTTAAATAACAGAAGTTTGTTTTTACATGTATCTAGTAAGCAAGGGGGAAAAAAGTAATTTACCTAACTAGTTACATTTATTTCATTTACTAATAAAGATTTCTTTATGATTTAAAGTATGAATTCCCAAGCCCATACAAATTCAGTGCTAATTATATTTTTAGAAGTACCCATTTACTTATTGCCCCCCTGAGTTTTAATGAAAACAAGCTTTTAATTTTCAGGATCATCTTTATAAGACACTTTTATTTATAATAGTACTTCAAAAATTATATATATGGTTGTGTGTGTGTATTTATATATTTCTATATTATATATGTATTTGCATCAAGTATTGTGAATATAAAATCTAAGCTACAGGTCTAACTTGGGATTTCTCTAGGGAGAGTTAAATGATGGTGCCATTTCACTAAACTGTGTGTCTCAGAGAATTCTTGGAAAAGAATTACAGTTCCTTGAACAGAAGTGAGGTGGAAGAGTAAAGAGAAACTAAAGATAATTATTTAATAATTTTAAAAGAAAGACTATGGAGACTTTTATGGGATTAAATTAAGATTTTAAAAATCACAAACAAAAAATACACTTTCAATATGTTGTTTTTGTTCAAGTAACAACATATGTCTAAAAGAAAATGAAAGAAGACAATGTATTGAAGGATTAAGAAATAAAAGCTAATGTATTGAGAAAATTTCATTGAAATGGTAAAGGTGAAGAAGACAAAAGGAAAAATAACTGGAAACAAGAAAATACAGTATTTTATACTATTTTCTCTACTGCTTAACATTGTCACATGTCTATTTAATTAGAGGAGTCTAAATTCCTCCTACCTGCAGTATCAAATTTGATCACACACTATCTTTTTAAAACAGAATTTCCATTCCATCTTCTAAAGAGATATTGCTTAAATAGGATATACATTGCACCTCAAACCTCTTAGACACGTAGTTTTCTTGTTATTGGCACGTTCTTACCCTTTGTCTCTTTCAAACAAAATTCTTCTCAAATACAATGCACTTTTCCACCTTATAATAAAGATTCTGACTTCGTTTTTATGTTTGACTGCTGACAACTTTTGAGTCCCACTACTCCCCTTTCTCTTGCTGACCTCCATTTGGGCAAGTTGATTAGAAAGCTCAGGTTCTCCTTCCTCAAGGAGGCTGAAATTCAAGTCAATCAAGCCCCAGCCCATATATGAAAACCTACATCCCATTTTACCCCCTACTCACAAAAAAATCTAAGCCAGTCAACTTTCTGTACTCTCTCAAGCCATTTTTTTTTGGATTTTCTTAGGGCTCTGCTCTCCCAAGAAAGACTTATTTCGTTACCTCTTGGTATGCATGGGTGGCATCTTTAGTACTGACATTAAAACTAAATTTGGTTGAGGGAGTCCATCTTGTTTCCATGTGGTGATCACAACACACCTTCACTTTTGAAATAAGACCTCACTGCTCCCATGGTTGAAACAAGTATAGAATTTTCTTACCTAGTAATTTTTCCAGATATATAGCCATATTAGAAAAGAGTCTTATTTTTTAATAAGGAACAGAGGGAATTGTTCATTCCATATAGTCCCCTTTATTTTTTCCTAAATACTGCATTTAAAAAAAAAATCCCCATCACGATGTCTGTACTGTTTAGGGAGGATGAATATCAGTTTAGCATATTAGTTTTATTCCCATTTTTTTACTTGATGTGTGTCCTTCCAGGAGTAGTGTTTAGCCGTTTAATTTTTGTCCCCAGATATATTTGAAATAGGTTAGACAAATATAGTAGTTATAAAAATCTAAAGCCATATTCTTTCTTAGATCCAAATTATCCATTTTTTCCATTCTCATCTTTATTTTTCCCAGGTGCAGGGTTAATTATGATTCACTGAGGGTTATATGATGATTCAATTGACCCTATAAAACTAATCTTAATAATATAATGTCAAAAACATTATCCCTCATATTTAATCATTATAAAAATTCTCCCACTTTTAAATCCCTAGAAAGAAATTAAAGTAGAGAATAAGTAAAACTCCCTTAGAAACTAAAAACCAATGGAATCATCCTTGTTTTATGTTAGAGTTATCATCTTAACAAGATCACATCAGAGCTCCAAATAAAGCCATCTTTTCTTATGTCCTTTTCAGACCCCAAAACACAAGTGAAAGCACACACACACACACACACACACACACACACAACATATTCAAGAGAAAACTAGGGTTCAAAGTATGACAAGCGAACATGTGGATAAAGTAATTCTACAAAACTAAGAAGCCAATGCTCATTCCCTAGGGTAGCATTATGTCAGTATGTCATATTATTATTCTGACAGGGTAACCCCAGGGAGGTTGAGCAATGTCTGCATCTTAGGTAATGTCTTGGTTCAGAGAGCTCAGAGGACCTATGCCCTATCAGGTTCATCTGAGCACTAAATCTTTAGAATAAATAAATATGCTTCAATTATAAATCCAGTTCTTCCTAAAAACTTTAGTTAGACTAAAATAAATCCCAGTTTCCTAAATTTGCCTTTCATTGTAACCCTTACAAATGCAAAATGTAAGAGGCATCTGACTTCCAAGGCTCCAAACATCCTGCAAAAATGTTGTCACCCAAGGAAGGTGCTTCCAGCTCTTTTAGAATCAATAGATGGAGCTTTATAGATACTAGTCCCAGTTAATCCTGCTAGGGTGGTGAGACTAAAGCACTAAGGCCTTGAAAACAGTTATTACAGCACCAGTCAGTTTAATCAATTGATATGTTATTAGGAAATTCTCCATAAAAGTCCATAATAAAGTTCTACGTTTATTACATTAAACATTTTGATAAGCATGTTATTTTCAACAATGTTAAATGAAAAAGTTCATTTCTCCATAATCAAGTTTTATGTTTTCCAACATGCAAGCAAATGGACAGTTTGGTCAACTTGAATTTCTTTTCCGAGTCCTTTTATAACCTTATTCATAAACTTTGCTCTTAAAATTTCCAAAAGTCAGCAATCTACACAGAGTTAACATAACTGAATAGGCCATTTCAGCCATTCTCACTAGTTAGATCACCAGTACTACAAGTTGACAGACTTAGTGCCTTATAATCTTCCTTTTCTAGATGCAATGCTTCTCTAGGTCCTCTGGGTTTGTACATGAGGCGTGGTAGGCGTGGGTTACACAAATACTAGTTTTAACTTCGGCAATCTGTCTTAATAGCATCCTTATTTTGTTTCTAGTCAGGATATAGACACTATAGTCCTTTTCTTTATTGTTTTCTTTTTTTCTTCTTCTTATTATTATTTTTTTAGCTGAGCCATCCTGCTACCTGTTGGCAGCTTAGCGACTGCTCAGCTCGGGCTGGCCTCGAACCGCTGTTGCTCAGAGCTCAAACTCTTGAGCGAGCTCTTAACCAACTGAGCCACTCGGCCGGCCCCTTTTATTGTTTTCTTATCATGGAGTGAGTCAGAGCCTAGCTTCCAGTGTTTCAAACATTACTGGATGACTCTCCTCCACAGCTATGGCCATGAGTAGACTAGACCTATCTATGAGAAGATAATGTGATGCTGCAAATCAGCATGCATTGTGTTGTGCAATTCTAACCTAAAGGACCTATATTTTTGCCAAGAAAAATACCCTTTACGACTATTCCATTGAAACAAAATTTGATAGGTTTCTTAAGAAAGTGTCAGTTGTAAGGAAGTATCAGATAGTATTGAATTCTTCCTTCTATTTTGATAGTTAGAAATGATTTGATAGCACTGACTTTTACTAGTCAGGTTTATATCTGGTGATGAGACTCTCAAAATTGAGCTAGGCCAAAACTGGCATGAAAAAAACAAAAAACAAAAAAACCAACTGTACCTTTATGACAGGCTAGTTTGACTTCTTGGATATTTATGACAGCCAGGTTTAAGACCTTAGAAAAAAAACAAATGATTCCAAAGGTATTCTAATATCCCCAGGACTTTGGGTTTCAAAGACCAAGAATGGTCATGAAACTTCTTTAAAGATAATGTGAGTCACTAGTCCCCAGTTATAGGCAGTTTTCTTATAGTTTCTCAGACCCCTGGACTTGAACCATCTGCTCAAAATGTTTAAACCATTAAAAAATTCCAGCATATGCCATATTTAGAAGTTAAATATTAAAAATATAGTTTATTTTAAAACATTTTTCTATTTCTATAATTTAATTGCTTTTAAATGACACTCAAATATTTAATGATAAAGTAGAATCATTTCACCAACACTTTTTTAAAATTTTGTTTTTTTAAATAATTATACATACAGGATTTGGCAGTATCATATTACTTTATAACAACTGAAATATAAATGTCACAACTTATAATTTTAATTTTAAGCATTTACTTTTTTAGTCATTTTATTTCCAGAATAATCCTAAAAGAGACATTACTATTACTTATTTTTCAACTGATTGTACATATGAAGTTATATTATCACAGCATTATGATTATGTTTGCCCCATGAATTATCAAGAACAGTTATTTTTTATTTTTTATTTTTTAAAGATTTTTATTGGGTAATTGGGGGGATGGGAACAGTACTGGGGAATTAGGGGAAGGGGAACAGACAAGTTGCTGTTGTTTTGCTCTTCAGTCTAGTTGTGGAGGACACTGCTTCACTGGCCCAAGTTGGCACCATCATTGCGCTCTTCCCTGGCGAGGCAGATCAGTCGCCGGCTTCTGGACGGCCGCTCACTGCGGCTGCTGGCCGCTCACGCTGGCTGCTGGCCGCTCACGCTGGCTGCTGGCTACACACGGTAGCCCATGGCAACCCACTGCCACAGGGACTGCAGCCTACGCCGTCGCCGGGGACTCATGGCAGCCCAGCTCCAGGTTGAGCTGTTGTTCAGCATCTTAGCTGTAGAGGGCAGTGTCACTGGCCCTCATATGTGGGATCCGAACCGGGGCCCTCTGGCATCCCAAGCGAGCTCTTAACCATCGCGCCACTCGGCCGGCCCAAGAACAGTTATTTTAAATATAGATACTAGACTTACTGATTATTTTGTTTATAATTTACCTAAGGATTTTTTCTTTTCTCTCTGTCTTGACATCTGGTTATTCAAAGCTCTCAAAAAAATGATAATATGCAGAGACACAGGATACAAACTAGCTGGGGATATAAAACTCAGTGGTATAGGATTTATTGGCACTGCTGTTTGCTTTCTTTTAATGGGTTTTTTGTTTGTTTGTTTTTGGAAAGCTGGAAGCAGATATATTGTTCATAAAACCTATGGCGTTTTTAAGAAATGTTATCAAAATCTTTGACACTCTTCCCATTGAGAAGTGGAATCTGTGTCCCCTTTTTTTATTCTCTCAGGCAGTTGACAGTCTTGAGTAATAAATGTTGAGGACATAACACTGAATAACTTCCTACGCTTGATCAAAGTAGACCATGCAGCTTCCTCCTGGGTTTCCTGGATTTCCCATTCATGAGAAGCTCAGCCAAGGTCGCTCAGTAGGTAGAAAGTCCAACTACCTTCAGCCTGCCATGCTGAAGCCCCCAGTGTAGGCATTTCAGATGACAACCTCAGCTGAGCTGACAACCAGCATCACGTGACAACCAGGCAATTGAATCTGTTGGGTGGCATCAGCAGGAATGACCCCAAGCAATGACTGCCCAGCCAAATTATTTTCCCACAAAATTGTACGCAAAATCAAATTACTGTTTTAAGCCACAAAGCTTTAGGGTTATTTGTTACATAACAATGTTAGCCAGATCACCCGGATAGCAAGTCTGCTTCCTTTACCCAAATTAGGGTGTGTCCATGTTTAAGCTGAATTTGATTCAGGAGCCAATGTAAACATTTCAGTAATAGAAATACACACAATGCATGTGTAAATTCTCCCTGAATTGAGAAAAATACACAAATTACCAAAAGGATATTCTCAACTTTGCAGGTCCTCTCTCCTCTAGCTTGCACTTGTGGTCATGTGAGGGGCCTTATATGACCAGCTGAAAGAGCAGGAAAAAGTCTGCATTTCAGTTACGGATGAGTTTGCTTAGTATGTGTGTGCAAGTTGAATGGCAAAGGGGCTGCATTGCATCCACATTTGTGGTGGCCCTGAAAGGCTGAGTGCATAATGGAGAGAGAAGATGCCTACCAGTGGCAGCCCTGAGAACAGCGGCAGCAAGAAGATGGTAGTTTGTCTATGCAGTTCCTTTTCTCTTCCAAGCTTCTCTTCAGGAAGAGGAGGCCTATAGGGACCATAGGAAAGTTATTTCCCAAACTTGTGTGGAGAAATAGTTTTGTGTGACTCAAGGGCCATGAAAATGTGCTTCTCAGATCTGTGACTGTGGGGAATGTCATTGTCAAGGGTTCCAGCTGATGTGCTCTGAAATCCATTGCCTTACCTCTCCTACTTCCCACAGGTTGCTCCCAGCCAATGACTGAGTATGGCGCGGTAGTAAGCAAGCCTATTCCTGGGCGATGAGGGACACTCCTATGATAGGCATTTTGGATCAAAGGCTCACAATAGCTTACCAAACCTTCTTTAGAATAGCACTGTGGTCTAGTACTCTTCACAAATTATCTTCTGAGTCTTACAAAAACTTCATGTACTAGATAATATCATAATCATTTACTTTTAAGGGCAACAAAAGTGTAATGATGTTAGGATCATTTTGTAAGTTCACATAGTTAGAAGTGTTATAGCTGGAATTTCCAACCAGCAAGTCTGATAGTAGAGTTTAATACAAATTATTTAAAATAACATTTCCCCAATATGATTTTATTGAATCGTATTATTTTATTTTGTGTACCAAGAAAGGTAGAGTCTGGGCCCTGAGTGGAAGTTTAAACTGGATGGAAGTTTAAATTTTTATGGCAGTGCTTAATGCAAACAGGAAGCCTATTAGAAGTAACTTACGCATTTTGTCAGTAACTAAACAGATGAATTCCGGTATATGCTATGATGAAATAGGCTATACTCTCACGAAGCAATCACAGATGTTTTAGAAAGAATATATATAGAAGTGTCAAGTATTTTAATTTTTGAATTGCATATTTTAATTTGCATAGGAAAGTTCAACCTCAATCAATAAATCAATCAGTTTTTAGTGATTCAACAAGTACCAAGTTCATAGTACTATGCTTGTTATAAAATAACATTGGTCGGGCCGGCCGAGTGGCTCAGTTGGTTAAGAGCTCGCTCAAGAGTTTGAGCTCTGAGCAACAGCGGTTCGAGTCCAGCCCGAGCTGAGCAGCCGCTGAGCTGCCAACAGGTAGCAGGATGGCTCAGCTAAAAAAAAAATAATAAAAATAAAAAAAAATAACGTTGGCATGGCCACAAGCAATTAATTAGCCACATATAATGGGTACACTCAGTAGCATGGCCACATTTATTTCAATGTATATAGCTGTAATGCATATGCAGGTAACACTATATAGCATTTTTCTGGAGTACTGTGTTTTAATATTAACATCTGAAATAAATAATAGTTTTAGCAAATAATTTTTGAGAGGCTCCAATAGATTTTAGTAATAGATGGTATTTGTAATTTCTTTAGTAATAAATATTATTTGTTTATGTTTATGAGTTTAATATAATTTTCCAAATTTTAAGACTCAGACTTAGAAATTATACTATCAACATATCTCCAGGGATATAAAAATCTGTACTTTGAGAAGAAGAAAAAGATACAAGCTTGACCTATCAGCCAGTAGCTAAGAGACTCAAGGCTTCAAGAGGAATTACTTAAAATTAAATTAATTGAAGGTTTTATTTTGGCTAGTGTGATGAGAAGATTATTGCAAGAAATTAAAATTCAGAGTGTTTTTTGTTGCTTGCTTATTTTTAATGACAAATGATTTAAGGCAAATAGTTTTCATTTTTAACCATTAAACCATAAGTGAATCATGGGAAGAGAGATGCTTTTGTTCCCTATGAGTGACCCACTGCTAAGTACAAGTTTCGTCAATATACTTTCAAAATTGATACTATTTTCTTTTTTTTTAAATTAAATTTATTGGGGTGACAATGGCTAGTAAAATTACATAGGTTTCAACTGTACAATTTTGTAACACATCATCTATATATTGCATTATGTGTTCACCACCCACTGTCAGTTCTCCTTCCATCACCATATATTTGACCCCTTTTATCCTCTTCTACTATTACTCCTCTCTCCGTATGCTCTGGATACTATTTTCTTTGTGCATTGTTAGTTATGCTAATGTTTTGTTTTGGTTTTTACTTTCTTTCTTGAATGCTTGACATATCTGCCAGTTATAGGTAATCCAAGATGCATTTTTTTCTAAGCCTATTTTTTTAAATGGGAAACATTTCTTTGAAAATCCAATAAAGTATGCATATGTTAAATGTACTGTGGCAATTCTACAAAACTACTAGACATATGTTTCTCCAACAAAAACTTTTTACAAACCCACAAAATTCATTTAATGATAGTTATGAATTGTGACCTAAAATGAAAATAAAAATATAATTATTAATCATGTTATTGAAAAGTCATAGGATATTAAAAATAGTGTTATAGTTATTATTTCAAGCAGAATCTCATAATACCTTTTAAGTTAATATACATATAATTACATGATTAACATTATTAAACATAAGTATATATGAATAGTATTATTGTAATTTCAACATTATCACTGCAACTATAGCTTTGAGTTTCTTTCAGATAGACAGAATTAAAAAATAATAATAGGCACAACTTTTATTGCCTACTAGGAGGAAACATCAGATCACAAAGGAACAGAAGTTTTCATCTCACTGTTTAAAAAACATGGTCAGGGACTTGATTCTGGGGTTCTGAAACAGAAAAAATATCTTCAAATATGTATTAAAGAGCAGATTTTGATAGCAATCCTAGCTTAAGTTGGGGCATGTCAACAAAATAAATTTAGTGCGTACAATTTTGTAAGAACAGTCATGAATAAATCTAGAATAGAACTGGATTTCATGTCCTTCAAACTGCCCTGCAAAAATATTTATCTCTCAAACAGAATTTACATAAGAGAAAGTAAATGTTTTAAGGTTACATTATATTTTAAAGGCCTATCATTGTCATTAAAACTTATCCTTATATGTTACAATGTAAATATGCACGTGAACTTCAGGAACCTAATTGAAGCATTCAGAAATCCCCAGAAACAGTTATGGTAACTTTATGATAAAAAATCAAGTAAGTTCTTAGGTCCTACAAAAATATTTATTATTGAGCTACTGAAATATTACTTTCCTTTGACATTTTAGTCTACACAAATTTGAAGACATCAATTTGTCATAGCATTGATTTGAATTAGGTTTCCTAAGGATTAAACCAGACTAGGTTTATCTAGAAAGACTAGGTAAACAACTTTACTTGTGAAAAATCACTATGATAGAGCAGCAAACAACCTTGATTGTAGCTTGGCATGATACACACACACACACACACACACACACTTATATATATGTACTGGGGGTGCCAAAGAATGTATACAAATGGACACTTTGATCAGCGTTGCTCAATCCGTAGTTCGCCATAATCAGAAGTGTCTGGACACTGATGGTAACCACTTTGAGCACCTCTTGTAATTGCAGAAGTCAAATGTGACTTGTATTTATCTTTTGTTATCGGTATATATTGAGGATTACAATTTTAATACAGTTTTCTTTCCTCAAAATATGTAAATATGTATACATTTTTGTCGCCCTCTGTATATCTATATCTAATATATGTAAGATATAGTTCATTAGATATATACCATATATATATATATATATATATATATATATATATATATATACACACACATATATATATATGGAAAGAGAGAGAGATATAGATAGATAGATAGATGATAGATAGATAGTTTGAGCTCCCAGGATTGGTTCTAGCAAAAAAAAAAATGTTTGACATGACAGATTTTTTTCAGAAGTAATGTGCATCTAAGGGCATTTAAAATCATATACACAATGTTGGTCATGGTTAGCAAGCAAGTTCCAAATGTAACTACAAGGAATCAAGAACATGATTATGTAGAAATGTTTTTTACTGAAGATTACCACCGATTTATGTAGAACTTTCTCAAAAATGTCTGTGAATGTCCCTTTTTTTAACACTGGGAGAAAACATATTCTGTTGTGTCTCATGTAGCATTTAAGTTGTCTTTCACGGAGATGATTAAAAAGATGAAACCTGCAAACAAAACAAAACAAAACGCATGATCTTCATTTTTAGGAAATGTGTTAGGATTTGAAGATTTGACGGAACATAAAGGTGTGAGATGCAAAGTGTAATAGACTACCAAAGCTTAGGTGCTGAGTAGGCGTGTGCGTGTGTGTGTGTGTGTGTGTGTGTGTGTGTGTGTATGTGCACACATTCATGAATTCTATGAAGGTATATATTCATTTTTCTGCTTTTTGCCTTTATAGTCTCTTGTTAAATACTAAGAAAGCATTCCTTTTTTATCACAAGAGGTCTCATACAGATTACTTCTCAATGTTATCTCTATTACCTTCTCTTATCCATATAATAAATGTTTGACAATTTTGCTCAAAAGTGACATTAACTTTTGAATAAACTTTTATTCAGTGAGTACTGAGGCAAGTGTTAATTTTCAGCATGCTATCTTATCCTAGAAATTTGTAATTTGGGTTGTAGATATATTCTTTTTTAATTAGAGCTTTATTTATTGATTTATTTTCACTTTGGAAAGCTGTTTATAATCTATGGGGTTGAGAGAAAGAAACTGAGTAAAAAGGTGTTTATTCTGATGCGTTTTACTTGTATCTTATACTTATTTTTTAATTAGGCCATTTTATCTGTATTAAAATTCAAAGGCTTGTATATGGCAAAGGACACCATAAGCTAAAACAAAAGAGAAACCATAAAACAGGAGAAAATATTGTCCATATAAAGGGAAAAAAATTTAAATTCCTTACATACAAAGAAATCATAAAATATAATTTTAAAACACACACACAGGTAATTCACAAAAGGGAAAATGCAAATAAATATTCATTAATTTTTTTCAATTAACCAAAATTTTCAAGTGCTTTCTCTATAGCAAACTATTCTAGGTGCTTTCATGCTGTGGTTTTAAAAAAAAGGAGGGGGGAGGCGAATGGAAAGAGAGAAAGCTCTTGGATTCATGGAGTACTTACTGTTTATCTGGGAGGGTTTAGGAAACAAACAATAAATTAAAAAATGACTGTATAGTACTCTAAATGGTGATAAGTGTCTTGAAGTAAAATTAAATAGGGTGATAGGAACAGAGAGGGCAGAGGTGAGGAACATTGCTATTTTAAATAGTGTGACCAGATGATGCCATATTTATTAGGTGATACTAATTAGGGACCTGAAGTAAGTGCGGGGGTGAACCATGTGGATGTCTGGCAGAAAGCAAAAGGAACAAGAAGTGCAAAGGCCCCTGAGTGTGACCCTGATTGCTTGTCCAAGGTGGCAGGCAAAGAATAAAGATGTGGGGTAGAAATCACAGGTGATGTCAGAGGTATCTGGGACCAGATCTCGTAGTGTTTTGCATACCTCTGAATGGCTTTGCTTTTGACTGTGAGTGAGATGAAAAGTCATTGGGGGATTTTGAGCTGTCATCATGCAGGTGACATTAAAATGCATGAGATTATTTGAATAACCTGAAAGCGTGAGTATAGTAAAGAGGAGGCCTGAGGCCTGCCAATTTTAGAAGTCAGTGAATGAAGGTGCTAGCAAAGGAGTGAAAAGAGAGAAACATAGGAATAATGTGGGAGAAACAGCAAAAGACACAGTTATGCCAGAATAACAAGCAGGGAAAAGAGTTTCAGTGAAGAAACAGTTAAAACTTTTCCAATTACTTTGATGATTTAAGTAAGATGAAGCCTGTGTTGGAGTATGTGATTAGGCAACATGGAAGTCCTTGGTGCCTCTCCCAATAGCTGTTTGAATAAAAAATGAGAGTAAGAGCCTTCTGGGGTCAGGACAGATTAAAGAGCACATACAAAAGGATCAGAGTGAATGAAGAGGGTCTACTGTTTCAGGAAGGTTTGCTGTAAAGGGAAACAGCAATGAGAAGATTGCTAAAGAAGATATGACATGAACGGAAGGATTTCTTAAGAAAGACAGTTGTTGCTGTTTATATACAGATAGTCCCCATAGTTCCAATAGATATCAAATAGAAAGGCAAAAAATGATGATGCAGCAGATAGAAGGGAAAATTGTTGGATCAATATTCTTAGGAAGACAAGGAAGGATGGGAGCTAATGTAAAAGTCGAAGGCGGGCCTTAGGAGCAAAGAATATGCTTTAGGGTCCCTATAGGAAACAGATGACATGTTCAAAATACAATGATTCAAGGAGGGCGTGTTCAAATAGGTGCAAATATATGGAAACAACGGAAAAAATAACTAAGGTGTTACCAACCCTGAATCCAAACCAACAAAATGAGGAAGGGAAAGAGAGAATGCGGTCTAATGGAGAGGTGACCGATTCACTATGATTCGCTAATGCATGTATGGCCCCTCTTACTGCTTTTAAAATACATGCATTTGCTCTATTTCAACCTTGTTTGCACAATGAAGTCACCTGGAAAAAAAAACTTTAAAAAATCAATGCCTTGGGTGCTGCCATCAGATTCTGATTTAATTGATCTGGTTCTGACTGGGATGCAGGGATTTTTAAAAGCTGCCATGTATTTTTAACATGCAGCCAAGTTTGTGACCATCTGAAAGAAGTTTTGACCTTGAAGAACATCTATAGTATTTTAGTCAAAAAGTAAGTCGCATATTAACTACTAAGTATGATTTGATTTAATATTTGTAAATTATAGAACAATAAATGCTATCTATGTATCTATATATCACATATATATGCTATATAGGTTAATGTGGGTGGGATGGTGATTAAAATGAAAGTAGAAGAGTTTTGGCTTTTGTTCTTTTTTGTCATTGAAATTGACGTGATATTTACGTAGTTTAAAGGAAAATACATAATACTATGCAAATAAGTATATCATTGAATTAAAAAGGTAATAAAACAATTAACCTATAAAACCATCATTGTCTGATGTCTTTTATTGGCTGTTTCTTTGAAAACATAAAATAGTGTATTCAATACATATTGATCTGTTTAGAAGGGTAACTGATCATTGCATAATCTTTGAATCTTCTTACTTCATCCTAAATAGAACTATCTTTCTCCCCATTTCTGTTTATATTTTCAGCAGTGTTCAGTTTGCTTTTAAATACTTCAAAGCAAAATTACTTTAGCTTTGTAGCCTGTATTCCATTCAGCTTTGCATTCTATTTCTACTTGATATTTCAGTCTCATTTTTAATCTCTTTTGAAATGTCTGTCTTCAAGTTTTTTTAAATTTTAATAAAACAGAAAAGAGATTTATTCCATATTTACTATTTTCACTATTTCACATTTTCCTCTGCATTGTATATTTTTTTCCTTGTTTTTTACATTGCAACTTGATACGGCTACATGTTGTGCATATGGATGCACTTATGTGTGTGTTCATGTTTTGTATGTATGTATGTGTGTTTATTCATATTTGATTTAGTTCTAGCTAATGTTTCCTTAAAATTGTGTAAATTCTCTTGCTTATCCTCAGTATTCCACTTCTCCTTTTTATGTTTCTCTTCTGAGACCTTCAGCCAGAGCTCAGACTATGGAACGTTTGTACCTCTAGCTCAGTAATTGCTAACCAAAGAATTCTATAACTGCGGTGATCCCAGCACACAGACCTCCTTCCTGGCTGCTTCTTACTGATTACAGTGTAGCCCTTCTGTCAAGCGCCAACTTCCAGATATGTCTTCCTATTTGGTCCATCATTTATGCCTGTGTCACAGCAGATTCTGTGTCTTTCTTGATGCCACTGATCTCTTTGAGCTCTTCTTATTTTAGCCATGTCCTGGGCCATCATAAATGCCAAAACATCCAAGGGCCTCTAACCTGCTGTGGCAAAATACACTTGAAGTCATGTGGGTAGAGGCTATGATCCAGGGCGTCCTCCCCATATGTTCTGCCATTTTTAAGGCTTTTCTCCATGTTGTTGCTGGAACTTTTATTTGTCTATTTGAGACTCCCACTGAAGTTGATTGATTGCCAGCATCCTAAATTTGTTTCTCCAAAAGCTCAAGTTCTGAAGGGCTTTGATATTTACTTCCTGTGAAGGGCAGACCCTTACCATCTAACAATGATCTGCTTGTTTAGCTATTATAAAACCCCTCTCATATACAAAGGTACCACTGCTTTAAAATTCTACTCATCAACGATGTAAAACAAATTCCAAGTGGTGTGTTCAGTGCTTACCTCCTCCTAAAGTCTCTACTCCTGAAATGTCACCTCTGTGATTCTCTAAACATCTTTACTGGTCACACAGCTTTATAGAGGAATGGAATTTATAAACCTGCCTTCATTATCTTTTTTCAGTCTGGTTCAATGACAATACATAGCCTATAATTTCTTTGAGGGTTATGTCATTTCTAATCCAATTTCCTACTTTTCGATATTTTACTATAATGATCGTCTTTTTTATGCCCTTGGATATTTCAATACAATACTGAAAGAAGGGATTGAGGAAAGCAGTATTACATATATTATCATATAACTTGGACATTTGGAATTATCTTCACAAAATTAGGTTGTTATTTTGAAATTCTAAATGTGGATTATATTTTGAGACATTATTGAATCTTAAATCCTTGCTTTATTCTTAGTTGAACATCTGCATTAAATTGTTTATAGCTTGCTGGCTTTTTTCATAATTTGATTGCATATGAATTAATGACTCTATTCAGGTCACAACCAAAAGTAAATAGTTTTATTTTCATTTAATCACATTTCCTTAAATCGTGAAAGTATTTTGGACTTACTTTGCACATTCAATAAAAGTTCTTCCTAATGCTGACATTAGCCAAGAAATCCTGTCTGTTTTAATACATTTATATACTGACTGACTAATTTTATAGGTAGGGTAGTGCTGCCACCACCTTTTCAGTGACTTCATATAGTAGGAGCACGTTCTCATTTGAGTAATAGACCAATATAGTTTGTATGTTTAGGGGTGGCTTTTATGCATACAAAAGTCATAAGAACAAGGGCCCTTTCTAACATAGTTTTACCGTCCCTTGGGTTCTCATTATCATCTGTTCCTAACTATAGAAGAATAAAGAGAATGTGAAGTGGACACACTTGCAAATAGAATATCACAACAGTTGTACTCAGATTTCACTGACAAGGACAACATCAAAGGACTTTTAATTGTCTTCTCACTGCAAAGCAGTAGTGTCAGTCACTAAAAAGCAAAGTCTAAATGAAAGCAAAGTGATAATGCATCTGTATGTAAGTTATTACAATAGATCACTGATGGCAGTAAGAGACTACCATCTAGGAGAGTGAAATGTAACCACATCAAAGAAACCTGTAACTATTTCTAGTACTCTCATTAAAAATAAAACTGACCATGAAAAGAGAGTACGAAGAAGTATTCTGATAATAAAAGGTCTTGATAAGACAATGTGTATCTCAACATTCTTCATATCTTGCACTTCTGAGGTGCTATGATTCTCAGAGAGATTATTCATGTCAGTAAGAAGTATCCATAATGACATTTATGTGCTTGAAAGGGCAACCATGTGTTTATTAAGAAGAAAATATTTTGCGTTCATTTAGTTCTCTATTTCACAATCCAAATGCCTGAGAAAAGTGATCCTTAATTTGACTAACCATTGTCACCACAATAAATTTTTATTAAGAAAAAGAAAAGTAATCCTCAATTTGTTTCTATAATATCAATTATCAAAATATTTCCCCAATATTTCAAACAATTCTGCAGTCTCTAAATCCTCATACTCAAATGTACTACATGCTTAATATAGATTTGGCAATATTCCCTTGTTTTCAAAATGCCAATGTTTGTTAAATAACTTAAAATATTTGTCATATGGAACTTATTTTTTATTTTTATATTATTATTATAGTTTTGGAATACCTAGAGGAGTAAAAGGATTAACAAAAGCTATTAAAAAGAGGAAAACAAGTTAACCTGTAGAAATTGTGAATGATACACTATATTTTAGTTAGATAAAACAAATAATAATTCTAATTTTCATTTGCAACTATTTTCTAGGTTGCAAGCAGCTTAACAATATTTTACTTCTAAAAATCTTCCGTAGGGTATCTACATTTAAGAATTCTAAGTTTTCAAAAAGTGATTATTAAGCTACTTCATTTAATTAAAGATACAAGCAAACAGAAGACAAGTTGAAAAATATAGCTTCCTCCCATCCATTTTCCTGAACTGGGGACATCTTTTTTATTATTCCAGAGATAATTTACACGTATATAAACATGTGTATGTTTTAAATGTGCCTTTTAAAAGAAGAAGCTCATTCTTTCAAGTGGCTCAATAATATTCTATTTTATATAGATATCATTAAATACTGAATATGTT
>NW_017732359.1:188243-193761 GCF_001890085.2 Hipposideros armiger | reverse complement strand
TTTTATGAATTTATAAATCTGTTGTACTTGATACACTGCTTACAAAGATCTAAAGTCATAATTATCTGTTCAGCAATCTGTTTTTTTAGTGTATTATTCTATTTGCAATTATGATTGTTTTTAATTCAAGTTTATTAGGGTGACAATGGTTAGTAAAGTTATATAGGTTTCAGGTATGCAATTCTGTAATACATCATTTATATATCATATTATGTGTTCACCACCCAGAGTCCGTTCTCCTTCCATCACCATATATGAGGGTAAATGGGATCGAATATATTTATAATTATTTTTAAACTGTTTTACCCACCAAAGTTATACTTCATATAAAAAATAAAAACAAAACAAAACAAACAAACAAAAAAAACCTAAGTTCACCATATTACTCTTGCCAATGTTTCTCCAGGCTTAAATATCACTTGCAGTTTGAACATACCTATACTATATTCATGAGGCTAGGCAGCTTGCAAATTTTTTCTAAAGTGTATTCAATAAGCCGGCTTTATTTCCACACATACTTTCAATAAAAAATATGTGTCTATTTAAGGGTATCATGGAATTTTATGATATCTCATCAAGGCTTTGCATCTAAGAAACAAAGCACTCCATGTATAGGTAAGACAACTGAAAAGATGGGTGAAGTAAATTCCCCAACTGCAAGTAAAATAATTCATAGTTCTCTGTTCTCATATGACTCACTTTGTTTTTAAATACTTAAAATATTAGGCAAAGAGGATTACTTGATAAGACCACATAGCTGAAAGTATAATAGGAAAAATTAAAATTTCACAGATATCTTTGTCTATCTGGTAAATAGCCACTAAAACATTTTTCTGCTTTTCAGTTATGTAGTTAAACATGTTTATAGTAAATAGGAAATATTTCCTATGTTTTCCTAACTAGTGATCACAAAATAGAAAGTATAATTTTGGTAGCTATATCATTAAAAATGTACAATAACTCAAATAAGTAAGCATAAATTAATTTGTGAGATATGATAAGTCTATGCTCTTTTAATATTTAATATGTTTATTTGCAGGAATGTTTTTTATATAATTTTAAGCAGTTGTTTCTATTTTTGTGTATAAATTTTTAATCTTGATCCCATTTAAGTTTTTCAGTTCATAGCTAAGATTAAAATGTTTTCAGTGCTTGATCAATTGTATGTGAAGGAGATGTAAAACTCATATTTGAGTAAAATAAATGTAATTAAAATTTTACAAATGTTCACTTAAATTAATTTTCTATGTCAATTAATAATAACAATATATAGTAAACAAATGTGGTAAGTACAAGTAAACTATACCGCAAATAGCCCCTATAAATATTTGAAGTATTGAGAAATCACACTCATCTCTCAGAATACGTATATTAGCCTGAAATTGTGAGGTTAAATAAGATCTGGCAATATTAAGAGAAGAGTTAAGGCATAAAGGTGGTGGTGGTATGGTGGTGGTGTATATGGTGGGGTTGAAGTTGGGGGGCAAATATGAAGGGAGTGGAATATAATTATCTGTACATAAGTTCTGGAATTAAGATGAAGTAATGTTTTGCCTAATAGGCTTGTAGAGCTAGTTTTTCCTTGACTCCAATTCAATTTTTATTGCAAATTTGCTGTTCACTTAATTGGAAAGTTCCCTTCCAACACAGGGATACAATTTCTTTCTCTACATTCCTGCACCCTTCCTACATAGCTTCAGGATATAGATTATACTTAGACCATTTATAAATAGTTGACTTAATCAAGAAGGTAAACATTCATATAGCAATTATTGCAAATTAGCCACTTTGATGGTAATCATTTCTATTTGTGTTTCTCAGACTTCATTTCTTATGTCTTTAACAGACATAGCTTTCCTGTCCTTATAAGACGACAACTTTTTGAGTCATGAACATCCGTTAAAAATAAAGGGGATCACCTTGAGCTACAAAAATGCAAATCAACTGGAAAAACACCAGCTGGCCTTAATCTTTCAACATTGCAGTTTAGTCTGCCTCATGTCAGCAGGCTAGCAGGTATTCTTTTTATAGAAACAGAATTTAGCAAGTGTNTAGACTGAAGAACAAAAGGACAGCAACTTGTCTGTTCCCCTTCCCCAATTCCCCAACACTGTTCCCTCCCCCAATTCCCCAATAAAATCTTTAAAAAAAATAGAATACATATTTTTTCATTTTATTTATGTAATACTCAGAAGCAGAGAAACTTCTTACACTGTCAGCAGAAAATATAACGATTAGCTTTGAGCAGGTTCAAAGGGGCTAGTTTGGGAGACAGACCAATGGGGCTTCCAGGAGACTGGTAATGTTCTGTCTCTTGATTTGAGTGGTAGTTAAATGGGGCTGTTTCCTTGATGATGCATCAAAATCACACTTAAAATTCATTTACTTTATATATGCTATACTTTAAAATGTTTAACAAGAAAATCATATAATGTAACAAATTATATTAATTTATTGAGATAAAATTCTTTTTATATACTTCAGAGCCATTTTGTTTGTTTTACTGAGAACTGTATGTCAGTCTTCTTGGATGCTATTTCTGTTATTTGTAACTTATCTGCTAGTGTATGGTATTTATATTTTTAAGTTTATTGAGATATAATTTATATAATGCTATGCTTATTTGGAGTGTAAAATAGGATAAGAAATACAAGTATATACACTCATGAAAATTAGTTCTATGCCTTTTATGTGGAGTTCTTTGAGTTTTCTGCTCCAATCTTATTATGCCTTTCATTTATTTTTCTTAGATTATTACACTGCCTAGTACTTCCAGTACTGTGTTGAATAGGGTTGGTAAAAGTGGACATTGTTTTATTTTATTAATCCCAATCTTAAGGGAAAAAAACATTCAGTAAGTCAACATTAAATATGATGTTAGGCTGTAGTTGTTATACTATTTGGTTTAAATGTCCTTTGTCAGGTTAGACACTTCTATCCCTAGTTTGCAGTTTATTATCCTTTCTTTACTTTTTTTTTTTTTTGATAATCAATGGATGTTGAATTTTGTCAGTGTTTTTTATAAATCTATGGAGAAAATCATAGAGCTTTTCCTTTACTCTGTTAATATGGAGAATTACATTGATTGATTTTTGAATGTTGAACAATCTTTTCATTGCTGAAATAAACCTCACATGTCATGATGTGTTATCCTTTCTATATATAATTTGAATGTTATTTAATAATACTTTGCTGAGGATTTTTGCTTAACATTTGGTAACATTTTCCAGTGAGAACATATGGGGCTGAAAGTTTCTTTCTGGGATGCTTTAGATTAGACAATCTAAATTAGACAATCCAAATTTTAATAGATATCTATTCTTCTGAGCTGATTATCTATTCTTCATAAATAAACATTGATTGCATCTTGCAAGGAATTACTGGTTCATGTATTCTAAGCTGTAGACTTTATGGGCAAGTGTTGTTTGTAGTATTTCCTTATTTTGATTTTAATGCCCCTGGGATCATAGGGATATTTCCTCTTTCATTTGTAGTATTGGTAAATTTGTTTTAACTTTTTAAATGTTTTTAAAGAAATCAGCTTTTGGTTTGATTAACTTTATTTTTTAAGTTCATTGATTTCTGCTCTAATTATTATTTCTTTACTTCTGAGTGCTTTGTGTCTATTTCGCTCTTCTTTGTCAATTTTTTTCTTTATACCATAGACTCTTAGGTTACAATATTGAGACCATTTTTCTAATATAAAAATTAATGCTACGCATTTCCCCCTAAACTCTGCTCTTGTTGTAGTCCATAAATTTTGCTGTATTTTAAATTTCATTAATTTCAAAATACTGTGTTTTATTTTCCTTAAAAATTCATCTTTAATCCCTGGGTATTTTAATGTGTGTTCTGTCATATCCAGATATTTGGGATTTTCCATGTCTTTAGTTTTTTATTTCAAATTTAATTCTGTTATGGTCCAAGAACATACTCTGTAGTTTCTAGTCTTTTAAATTTCTTAGGGTTTGCTGTATGGACTTGATTGTATCTTCATGTTATCTTGGGAAGAATGATTATTTTCCTGTGTGTGTGTGTGTGTGTGTGTGTGTAGAGTTCTATAAATGCCAATCAAGTATATAGTTCGATTCCATTTATTTTCAGATCAGTTGAGACAAATTGAATATGCTATGAAAGATATCAGTAAAGGCATTACCTACCTGAAGGTGGAAATTTACTGAAAGTTCCCATGAGGAAACTGCGGCGACAAAGTGTTCTGTACTATGAATTGATTGTTGTTTACATAGGTCTATACATTTTCAAAGTCACCAGTTTTTACACTTAAGATGTGTACATTTTACTGTTTTGCCAATTTTCCTGATTTAAGAAAAAAAAAAGTTAAGGGAGGCAAGCACAGGAATTTTCTCAGACCTACTGAGGATAATATGTAATCTGCATAATTTTAAAGGAATGGGAGGGTTTTTAACCTCTGTGTGCTTATCAGTTATTTAAGTCTGTGGTAGCATAAGTCTGAGGCTAAATATATATCAATGTCTCACTTCCTATTTCTGCTTTAAGTTGAACATCTCCTTTTCTAAAAATTTGATGACGTAGATTCAAAGAAAAAAACAGTGTAGTGTTGTCAAAACTTAATAGTGTTATCAGCATCTCATTGCTACTCTCAGGTTGTCACAATGTAATAACCTAACCACGTTACATTAAAAGAAGAGTATTCTGGTAATTATTTTTAACTTCAGTGAGTTATCTATGTGTTTTCTTTCTAACTTTACCTTGTCAGCTCTATTGGGATAATAAATGGCAAGACAAATGTGTTTAAATCACACTGGCTGTTTACCTTTCTATCTCTTAATCTATCATAAAATTTCATCTAGTTTACTTTTAATAATGCCCAATACTTAAAAATAAAATTATATTTTAATGTTATTGGTTTAGGAACTGATATTTATTAAGCATCTGCTATTTTCTACCACTGTAGTAAGCACTGTTTAATTTTATCTCGTATCTTCACAACTTTATGAGAAGTTACTATTATTTCATATTATAGATCACAAATTTGAGACTGATAAAGGTTTAACTTTTCTAGGCTAACACATTTGATGATTTGAGGGGCTGATATTCAAAGCTCTGTCTGTAAAACTATCTTGTGTATATTTCCATTACATTAGAGTGATACAAAATATTCCCATTTTCATCTTTCTACCAGTATACATTAATGGTATTTTTAATATTTATATTTACCTAATAAACAAAAATGGTTCCTTAATAACCATTAAAATCTCATTTCTCAGCAATCCTCTTCACTTTTATACATCCCTTAATACACATTTACATATATTTGATTTTAAATAGTTCATTAGTACATAAAATACTCATATAATTACTTGGTTAGATTTTAGACTTCAGAAAGTCCTGATTTTATTGTGTGAATAATGAATTTCAAGTTATAACTAAGGCATATTATGGACTAGATGTTGCATTTTAAAATAGCTTTCCTTCAGAGTATATAGTCCCAGATCCTCAAACAATTCTATTTTCAGGTTATCACAAAGCTACTTTT
>NW_017732359.1:174820-185625 GCF_001890085.2 Hipposideros armiger | reverse complement strand
CACACACACACACACACACACACACACACACACACACACACACACACTAATTGCAAACAAATATACACTTGGAGAATAATAGCATGTTAGTGAAAGTTACTAACTAATATATATTAAAGACCTACTCTTTGATTTTGTAATAAAAATATCTTAAAAGCCCAAATGTAATTTCCTATCTTTTCAATGTTATCAGTAGCAATAAAATAAAATATAAAAAGACAAACACATTGTTAATTATATATTGTTTCTTTGAAAGAAATGAATGCTACATAATGATCATAACAGTTAACCTGAGGTTATGCTCCAGTTTAAAAATATTCAACTGCAATTCACTCTGGTAGAAAAAAATTCTCAGTTTGTTCTGATTGTCTCCCTATCCATTCTTTCGTGTCCTTATTTTTAAACCTTATAATAAGTCACTGTCTTCCTTTCTATGTTCCTGTGTCCCAAAAAAAAGGTAATATATGCAGCCCAAAATAACCATTTCTTATAATAAGTAAAGGTTAAAACCATTTATACGGTGACTCACACAGACATCAAGTGCTGCAGATGTATCAGGCATGTGATGGTGGTCCACAATGTATCCACACCTACATTTGGGAAATAAATCACTATAATTTTTTCCCAAGAAACGAGACACCATATGAAACTAAACACCACAGAACAATGAAACATATCCAGTCATCTTTAACTGCTTCTATTTTCCATTTATCCACTTATCTCCCTTTCCTTTGTTTATACCCTATGTTAATCCACTATGTAATAAATCACACTGTTACACTGTTTCTTCCTCTCTACCACTAATCTGCAGTCGCCCCTTTTAACTTCATAATAACTTCAATGAAATATTTTGACAGTTGGTCTCTGAAACTTCTTTGTAAGATTGTAAGAGATTTTTTGTCAGTGAAGATCTCTAAATACTGATTTGTGCCTAGTCTGAGATGATATAAAAATATTATATCTAACCCCCATTGTGTGCTTGGCACTGTTCTAACTGCAGTGGAAAGGACTCGGATACCAGGCCAACTGGCATGTTGTTTATTAGCTTTGCAACACTAAGTCCCATTAATGTACCTCCTAGACATAAAAGAGCAAAAGGTGTTCACAAGCCCTTACGTGCAAGGAAAAGAAGAACCTGTAACATAGGAGTCATCGTCTGTGTATATCCCACATTTGTTAATATTTCTAGTGAAGTTTAATCAAAAGAGGAAAATATGAAATGAAAGATACCCATAGTAAATTTGACTTGATTATAATACACCATATAGGAATAAACCATGAAGAAGCATGCCAAAGTATGATGATTAGATGTCCCTATATTTTCTTTTTACTGTATTTTTAGATATATGCAATGTTTTTTATATTATTTTGTTTATAAACTTTAATTATGAAATATACCAAACAAAAATTAATTTTAAAGAGGCAGCTCTGTCAATTAGCATTTTTAATATATGTTTTAGATATCTTTTCTTATGAACTAAAACATACAGCTGTGACTATAATTCCTTGAACATTTACCCAAACTTTTTTCCCCAGTTTAGTTATCACTTAAAGTATCTGTTAACTATCCATTAAAATTTAAAACTTTGCTATATGCATATGTATTTATAAATATATGTACATGCATACCATTGTATAATGTCTCTACAATTTCACAAATAACAAATAGGAAACATACCTTTTAGCTCAATTTTCATCCGAAGAATTTTATAGTTATTTACATTACATGTAGCTCTTTTTCAATGCCATTAAGGGTTTTGTACAACAATATGTGGAAAAAAAAGTTTAGTTATCTATTTACTATTAATCAATAATTAATTTGTTTATCTCCTCTACAGTTATACATAATACTGCAAGGAATGTTTGTATATGTCTTCTTGCCTACGTGTACAAAAATTCTAGGAAATATTCTTAGTGGTGAACCCTGTGTCATAGAGCATAAACATCTCCAAATATATTATTGCCAAATTGTCTCCAAATGTCTGTATAAAATTACATATATAGAAATGTATGAGTCAAATTATCCCAGACACTCAATTCTTGATGTTATAGAATTCTATAAATGTTAATTTTGCTATCTAATTGGTGAGAAGATATGCTTCATTTTATTTAAATTGTATTTCTCTGATTTCTAGTGATTTTGAGTAACTTTTCATGTCTTTCAATGATCTTCTTCCATAAATTTTCTGTGTATATCATTTGCCCCATTTCCTATTGATTACCTATTTTTCCTTTTTGGCCTTACAGAAGTTATTTAGTATAATAATACTTATATTTTCAAAGGTTACATCTAACTTGTCTCCTTCTATGGGTTTTCTTATTTTGTATATCGTTTGACATAAAGTTTTTCCTTAAATTCTTATGTTATTAAATGTATCAATCTGTCCCTTTATGGCATGATATTTTGAGACTCGACTAAATCATCTTTTCTACCTTGATATCATAAATAAGTTGACTATGTATTTTTCTAAAAGTTTCTTTTTTTTTTCACTTTTAGATCTTCAGTTCATGTGCATTCTATATTTATGTGCATGGCATGAAATAGGAGCCTCGATTTTATCTTTTAAGGGGAATAGCAAAAATCCTAGCAGCATATGTTGAATGGGCCATTTTTCCTGCTAAACCACAATGCTAACATATCTGCTGCTGGATTCTCTGTTTTATTTCGTGAATGTATGTATACATGTTCTTGTACTCACTCTTTGATAATTAGGTATATTGCTTCTTCTGGAACTACATCTATCCTTATACATTTCAGTCTTTTCTTACCACTTTCACAGATAATATACATTTTGATGAAATGATAAATTTCACATCACTTTATAAATTTATACATGTAGTTTATGTATTTATTCAATTTTGTGTGATTATTTTCCAAATTGATTTATTTTATTAAAAAACTTAGTTTTTTTATATTCTATTCAATGGATGTGCAAAATTTATTTAACTATTTTTATTATTGGGAATGTATGGATTATTTTTGTTTTCTATTATAATTAACTTGAATTTTTGTACACATGCCATTTTGTTTACATATACATAATATATATTTTTGTGTATATACCGTATATACAAAAAATCAAGAAAGTTAATTATAATATAATTTTATATATGAATGTATAAAACCCTATATATCCAATATATAAAATTATAGGTATATAATTATTTACCTGTTATAGAATCTCCAAGTGCAAATACTAAGGCAAATGGTACATGTATTTGATATATTTTGATATAATTTGAAACTATTTCCTAATGGTTCTTGGTATTTACAATGCTACACACAACATACGCCAATTTTAGATAAATTATATTGGCATTAATAATGAAAATGGAAATATGAAAATATTTTAAATTTGATGAATAATAGATAAGATATTGTGTGTATACCCACCCCCTCCCCTCAAGAGGGACAAGTAATAGTATCACCCAGTTACTAGATCCTGCTCAAAGCCAAGGCTGCCTGGACAAGGTTGTATGTGGCTTCTCAAGGTGGAGAAACCTAAGAAGGAAAAGATGAATATTCTGCTCCCCTGCTTTCTCCTTGCTCCCTTGCTGACACTCACATAAAACCAATAGAAATAAAAACACAAAGGATGACCTTTCCTGTCCAGAAATTTTATAAATATTTACCGTATTTCCCCATGTATAAGATGCTCCCATGTATAAGATGCACCTTAATTTTGGGGCCTGAAATTTGAAAAAAAATGTATTACAATAAGTTATTGAACTCAAGTTTTATTCATCATAAAATTCATACAAATCCTCATCACTGTCAAAACTCCCAACCATTAGCTTGTCCTCGTCTGTGTCTGATGATGAATCACTGTCTTCATATATTGCCTCTCATAGCCTTCTTCTGTCATGGCGTTTTCAGTAGGGTTTCCTCTTCCCGTAGCCAGTCTCAGATTATTTTCTCAGTTGGAAGAGGACCAAACTTTCGTTCAGCAGCACGATTTCTACTCGCTTTTGCAAACTGGATCACTTTTAACTTGAATTCAGCACTGTACGAAAATATTTTCTGAGCCATTCCTGGGCAGAACATGGCAAAACATAACCTACCGTAATATACCAGTAACAAGTGCGAAACAATGAGTGCAAAGACAACAAGCGTGAAAAAGTGGGAGATGCAAGTAAAACAATCTACAACCACTATATAAGATGCACCCAGTTTTTAGACCCCAAATTTTTCAAAAAAGGGTGTGTCTTATACATGGGGAAATATGGTACTTTTATTTTTCCCTATCTTTTCTGTAATTGTATTAAAAAGTCATTTTTTACTTGTCAAATTCAATGAACAGATTTCATCTCACAGTACGTTATGACCTTTCAAGGCTCTTGACTATTTTTGGAAACTCTTCCATTTCTCAGCATTGGGAAAACCATTCTGTCCGGGTTCTCTTACTTCTCTGAGAGGCTACAGCTTAGTCATCATGGTACATTCACCTTTCAACATCCACCAATGGGTTTTTCAGGATTTTGTTTTCATTTCTCTTTTCTTCACATTCAAAGATTTTGCTGGCTTAAACTGCAATTTATATGCTAATGATTTTCAAATCTGTACCTTCTGGTCTCCTGTGTACAATGGATTAGTGGACATAGCTACTTGAAAATAACAATAGTGATTCAAAATCTAACATGATTAAACTTTTAAACCTGCATCAATATCTTTTATACTGCTTCTTAGCTTATCATTCATTCTCTACCCCTGTCTCACCCCTAGTCACCATGGGCTCTGTTGATTCTACACTCCCAGCTTGGTGAATGACTTAACATTTCGCCTTGTGTCTCAAATCAGAAACTTGGAAATCCATCTCAGTGATCATTTTCCTCGTTATAGCTATATCCAATTAGGTACATTTTCTGTCATTTCTATATCTTAAATATCACTTGTCTGACCAGCATCAGTAGCTGAAATTTTAGGTCATTTGTTCTCTTGTTTAATTATCCTGTTTTTTATTTAATTTTTTATGCTCTTTCCAATCCATCCTAATTGTACATGTGCAATTCTCAAAAATTCCAGCTGATCACATTACATTTTCTCTGCCTGAAGTCATTTAATAAGTCCAAGCACACAGGTCCCTTATTACCTAATTCTCTATGACTTTTATATCATCTTCCCTAAATGCATCTTTATTCCAACTATATTATACAAAATGCCCAAATCCCTGACAGTTCAAAATCTTTGTTCTGGATTTTTGCACATGGTTTACTCTGTTCAAAATGGAATGGCCAATCTGATCTCATCCATCTTACTCATTCCTATTCTTCAAGACATGGTTAAAGCATCACTATCCTGTAAACATTACTCTGAAACTTGTATGCAATTATCCAATTTGCTTTAGCTTCTGTATTAGTCAGGGTTCTCTAGGCAAACAGGACCAACAGGGTGTGTGTGTGTGTGTGTATGTGTGTGTGTGTGTGTGTGTGTGTGTCTAGATATAGATATATAATATATAGATATAGATATAGAGGCTAATTTTAAGGAACTGGCTCATGTGACTGTGAAGGTGCAAATCCAGAATTTGCAGGGTTGGCCAGTAGGTTTGAGACCCAGGGAAGAATTGCAGTCTGAGTCCAAAGCATTCTACTGGCAGAATTCCTTTTTGCTTGGGGGTGGTCAATCTTTGTTCTGTTAAGGCCTTCATTTATTGTATGAGGCCTAATCACATAATGAAGGATAGTCTGCTTTATTCAGAGACCATTGATTTAAATGTTAATCTCATCCAAAAACATTTTTGAAGAGATGTCCAAAATAATGTTTGACTGACTATCTGGGCACCCTGGTCCAGCCATGTTGACACAAAATAGACTATCCAAGTCCCCATTTCTGTGCCTCTATTTTGTAATTCTGTACCATCCTGGCTACTGTTTTTTAAGAGCTATTTTTACTTTTTAATAAAAGAAGTCCATAAGCGTGGTATAACAATTAAATCATATAGAAAGACTGATCCATAACGAAAAGGAAGTCTTCTGTCCTTTCCTTCCCTTCTTCTGGTCCAACTTCCTAGAGAAAATCACTTTTGCTCTTTTCTGCTTGTAATACTTCAGGTAGTTAATTGCATATTATAAACAGTATTTTATGTAGCTTTTCCTTGTTTCATCAACTTTAGATGCAGTCTCTGATATCACACTTAGACTATCCTCCATAAAGATTGACCTGTCTCCAAAAATAATTTTAGATACTCTTTATTTAATTTGTAATTAAAGCAATATGCTTAGACTTCTATGTATTGGCTATTGTGATTATCCACTTTATGGGGAGATGATATTTGCCCCTTTTCCTGTGCCTTTTCTCTTCTTTATATCTTGCTACATCTATCAAATATAATATTATTGTTGCAGTGTCAAAGTTTTACAGGTTCTACAATATTTTATGTAAGCATAAAAAAACCCTGTATGTACTTTCTATATGAGTATATCATATATCCACATAGAAAGCCAGGCAGAAGTTATATCCTATTTGTGCTTTAGCCTCAGAAGTCACATAGCATTACTTCTGTCACATTCTATTAAAATAAATAGTGGGCCATTTTTATGCCAGGCCCACTTTTAAGGAAAAAGAAAGCATTCACCACATTTTGAAATGGGGAATATCAAAAAATTACAGGCATATTTTTCAACCACTCAGTCACTTACCACATTGTGAGTTTTGTTATATGATATTTTAATTTATATCATAATAATGAATCTTAATTTTCTTTCTAACTGCATTTCAGCATTTCCTCTATGGTAGAGATTTAATATCAATGCATGAGGAATAAAGATACATTGCTATTCGCCATTCACATGTTCCTCTCCCAGACTTCCTTTCCTTCATCTTCCACGCTTGATTTTTCCAGTCCCCTGACCAACCAGCAGAGTCTTTGGCACTTCCTTTAGTCTCTACATATCTTTACTTTGAGTCAGTTTCTCTCCACAGAAAGTAGATAACCAGGTGTACTGACTACAGCTGTAATCAATATGGAGGAAAATTTCCTCTCAACAGTGTCTGTTACTGTCACCACTGATTGTGTCTCTAATGCAATAGTATTCCATTTTTCAGCTTGCACTTACATACCAAGCTACACATTCATGATATATTTCATTCCCTCTCAGCTAGTTATAGGAAACCACTCACAAGGCCTTTTGCATGGCTTGATTTAAGATGTCAGTGTAATGGTGGTGACATGTGGTTTGTGTCATTGGTTAGCATAGCTTCCTTATGACCTCTAGATATGCTTGGGCCCAATGCTCAAAGTGACAACTATGTGTACATTTCAAGATGGATTTGCTTTTGGGCCCACTTTATCTTATTATTTGATAGATCTGGGCTCTACCCAGCTCGTGGGTAGATGATGTTCTTTGATCAGAAGCTCAATATTTACTGGGACCCTTTGTATATTGAGAGCTGCTTTGTGAATGGCGTAAAGTTCTTTGCGGCAGGGAGCATGGTTTTGCTACCTTAGCGGTCTGCACTCAAATCTTCCCATTGGAGCTTTTTAGAGATTCTGCATGGCCTCTTTCTCCCCCAGAAATACCACTGGTAACTTGGGGTCTCTTGAATCATATGTCATAAGCATCAGAGTTTCTTGTACCTCTACCTGGACCTGCTGAGGTCTAAATAAATATACCACAGTATAATCCCTAAGAACAGAATATGCAGCCATCAAAATCCAAAAATGTTATGCTTCTTTATTTTTTTCTAGGATGTGAAAACTGTAATAAATCATCCTTTACTTTGTGGGGAGTTTCCTAGCATGTTCCAGACCACTGAAACCTAAAACATTTTCAAATGGGGGAGTCCCTTAGCCTTTTTGGGTTAATCTCTCACCAGCTGGAGCACATTTGTCTTACCAAGGCATCAAGGTCACTTGCCACTTGTTGCTCTGTGCTTATCAGGTCCTATTAACAAGTATCAATGGCATGCAACAGTATGATGTCCTGCACAGTGTCCTCTGCTATTCTGAGGTTTTATCATCTGCTTTGTAACTGGGAAGCTCCGTTCTATAACTGAACCTCATATAGTCCATCCCAGCCTATCAATGACAGCCTCAACTGCCATCTCAGTGATGGCAGTGCATCGTTCTCCCTCATTCCCCAACCCCACCAGACTATTCCTTATTATCTTCCTGCGCAAAGTGTCCTCCAGGACCCTGAAAGAGGCAATGGCTACGTTTCCTTGTGGTAGCCTACATGTACTTTTTATTTTCTCTTAGCCTATTTAGCTGTTTGGGCTTTTCTACTTAATTTGTTGTGGGCTATTGCTTTTCCAAGCTTAGTAGGGCCTTCCCAGAAGCTTATCAGGACTGACTCAGGGCTCTTACCATATGACAAACTAGAGTGCCCCCATATCAGCAAACTCTTCTAGATCCAGTTTTGTGAGCGTTTAAGATGAAGGCTAAAAATGTTTTGATATAAAGTACACATTTAGTAAACACATTCTGTAGGTACAGAATGTAACAAAATGGTATGAGTACATATTATAGAAAGTAATAAATTAGATGGTGGTTTGAAGAGATGTTACCGAAAATTCAAAAAGTATACATTTCTTAGTTTTCTTAATGATAGTGATTTTTAGCTTATGACAAATAGTCTTTTTATTCTAGTTTTTTAGGCTGCTGCTTATTATTTTAGTATGAGTTTAATATAATTAAATAAAGTTGATATTTTATTTCTCATTTTCCACTGAACTAAAGATTATTCTGCATTTGCTAGAAAAAGAAATTATGTTATCCATAAAAAAAGAAAGAGTCCTTATTGAATTGGTCAGTATCACCTAATTTTAGATATTATATACAGACAGTCATGAGGTAGCCTTTTCTAATAATAAAATTTAAGTTATATATTCATAATAAAAGACTCCAAGAATAGATTGCTTTTTTTTTTTGGTTTGTAAGGGTCCTTAATGTTGAGTCTTATTTAATTATCAAAGATTCATTCATTAATGCATGATTGGCAATGACTCAGATAATAGAGTCTAGAATGTATGTAAAACCAGGAAAATTATGCTTGTCCTCCTGATGTTTAATTATGCCATGATACCAATTTCTTTAATTATACTGTTCATACTAACAACTGAGTACTTAGGCAGTCTTCATTAACTATTTAATAGTTTACTAATATTCTTGTAGAGATTTAAGAAATAGAATAAACAATAAGTGGCTGAAGATCAACTAAAGAGAAAGAAATACATGAGAATTGGGGTGAAATTGCTAGTATCAAGAATATTGATGCAATACTAAGTATGGAGATTAATTACCATTATTTTACCCTTTTCTTTTTTTTAACACTTATTTAATATCTAAAAGTGTCATATAATTACATGGCTCAGATGCATTGCATGCAAAATGTCTTATTTTGCTAGTAAACTCTATTCAGTAATATGTATGGAAGTAATTTCAATCCTTATAAAAACAGGTGATATATATGTGTGTGCATATATATATATATATATATATGCATATATATATATATATGCACTTTCATTTTTTCAATTTAATAGAATTTATTTTTAAAGCAGTTTTAGGTTTACAGAAAAATTTAGCATATATATTTTTTCCTCTATGAATAAAGAGACTTTCACTTTATCAAATTCTCAAAAGCATCAAAGGCCTCCAATCAAGTCCACATTATCAGTTCTGAGATGTAAAAAGCATGGAAGTCATTACTTCTTTACTAACAACAGAAAAATGCTGTGAAGATCCATAACTTTTTCTGGACCCGTCAGAGAAAAGAGATTACAGGGAATATTGCCTACAGCCGGAAATTTGAGGAGACCAGAAAATCCAGAGTTACAGCTCAGGTCTGCTTGTTGGGAGCAGGAACCACTGGAGACATGAACTGGTAGGAACACTTAAATAGTAATTTTTATGAATTGCTGGAGTATGAGTGTGAACTAACATGTGAGAGAAAAACGGCCATGACTTGCAATCTTGGTGGAACCCTCAACACTTTCAAGGGATTTTCTCCCATCAATCCCACCAGGTTCTTGCAGTCAGGATCTGAGAAAATTTCCCTGTGGCTCTGGTATAGGGAGAGGAAAAGTAATTATAGTGATGTATGTCAGAGCCTTCTCCATAAAAATGGCCTAGATTTCAGGGGAAAGAATTTGTGCAAGACACAGAATCCCTCTAAGGGGAAGTCAATAAGGGAGTCCAAAGTCAAAAGCTGAGGGAAAAGCAAGAACATTACAGAGATTAGAAGCCTCTGGAACCTATAGCCACAGCAAACATTAAACAGCTTGATTCCTAGCCAAATTAATATCAGTCTTCACCCTAAATTCTATTGAACTCAGCATCTGTAATGCAATACATGTCTGGCTTTCAACAAAAAAACTACAAGTTATGTCAAAAGGCAAGAAAACACACACACCAAAGAGACAAAGCAATCATTAAAACCAGAATTAGATATGACACAATGATAGAATTATCAGACAAGTCATTTAAAATAACTGTGATTAATAAGCACATATAAAGGGATCTAATGGAAAAAGTTGGCAATACACAAAAACAGATGGGAATGTAAGCAGTGAAATGGAAATTCTAAGAAAATTTCAAAAAGGAATGCTAGAAATGAAAAACACAGTCACAGAAAAAATAGAATACCTTTGAGAGGCTCATCAACAGTTTAAATGAAGCTGAGGAATGAATGAGTGAACTTGACAACAGGTCAATAAAAGCTTCCCAAAATGAAGTAGAAAACCTAAAATGAATGGAAAATAACAGAACAGATTTAAGAAACGTGCAATAATATCAAAAGGTCTCACAAAATGTAATTGGAATTAACTTGCAGGGAAAGAGAATGAATTGATCAGAAGAAATAAT
>NW_017732359.1:165469-168621 GCF_001890085.2 Hipposideros armiger | reverse complement strand
TATATATATATATATATATATATATATATATATATATATATATATAATTATAGTTGACATTCATTATTATTCAGCTTCAGCTTCAGCTATACATTGCAGTGGTCAGGTATCTATACCATTCGTGAAGTGGTCTCCCTAATAAGACAAGTTTGCCACAGAGATACAAAAGACAGTTTGGGGACTATAATCAATAATGTTGTAAAGATTTTGTAGGGTATCTGATGGACACTTGTCTTATTAATATATTACTTTTTAAAAAGAAGAAATTATAGTGTCCATTTTATCTGATGACAGTGCAATAAAATAGAAATTACAAACAAAAAATTTTAAGCATCTTACCTCCATAAAAAGCTATTAATTTGTAAATTGTAATATGTATATACCTTTAAATTGTCCTTTTATTATAAAGAAAATAACAAATGAAACATCAAATTATACAAAAAAGACAAAAACTTCAAATAGTATTTATCCAAATAGTTGATAGACAGACCAAAATAGTAAACAGAGGAAAAAATATAGTCCTTGATGGGTTTATTAAAAGATAAACAACAACATGTGAACATGGTATCCTAGCCTCTGTGGAAGGGTATAATCCTACTCACAACGATCTAGAAAATCATCATTTTTCACCATGTAATGACTGATTCATTTTCATGCAAGATTAGTCAAAATAATATTATTAACTGTGATTGTTACGTTTATATGTCAGCTTGTCTAGTCTAAGGGATACCCAGATAAGTGGTAAAACATTATTTCTGCGTGTGTTTGTGGGGTTGGTTAGAGAAGAGATTAGTTAGCATTTGAATCTGTAGACTGAGTAAAGATCACTCCCACCAATGTAAGTGAGTATGGTCTAATCCTTTGAGGGCCTAAATAGAACAAAAAGGCAGAGGAAGAACAAATTTACCCTCTGCTTGAGATGGGATATCTACCTTCCCCTGCCCTTGGATGTTAGCACTCCTGGTTCTTGGGCCATTCTACGNTAATAGATAATAAAACATATTAAATATCAATAAATTATTACATTTTTATTAATTAAAATCCTTCAGAAATTCTTCCAGAGTAGGTAAACAACTTTGTGAATAGCAGTATTTAATTAAATTATGGTCCTAATTATTAATATATGGACTATAATTAGATAGTATTTCTATTTCTATCATGATTGAGAATTACTTCTCCAATAAAGGTATTGATTTAGCTGACTAGATTTTTGTGTGGTTAAGTACATGCATATTAATAAAAGGACTTATCACCAGTATTTATATTTGTCTAAGAGTAAGACATCACAAATAACATATATACTTCCTCAGTTATCTCAGGGGAAGAATGGGAAAGATGAGAAGCATGTGAGGATTAATTTCACCAAGTACAACAAGCAATGCATGGGAAAGCCATTCAAACGAATGAATAACCCATTGACTATGAGTCAAAAACTATATCAAAACTGTTTCCCTGAAAATTTACTTCAACAATTAATTTAGTTCAACTCCTACTGACCCACCCCAGCCATAGCAGCTCCATCTGCAAAATCCCCATTCTGAGCTATCTCACTGTTTTTGGGGGGTTTTCAGCCTTCTATTACCAATGAATAAGTTCTGTATATTGAATCCCTTATTTTGAAATAGCTGTTATGAGTTCTGTGTTACTGATTGGATCCTGACTGATATGTGGACTTTGAAGCATTTACAGTGGAGAAATTCGACCTTTCTCCAGATGTGTTGATCAGGTCATGTCTCACCATCTGGAGCATGGTTGACCTTCATAGGCAGAGAGATGCTGAGTTTTCCAAACTGCTCAGGCATAAGGTAATCTTAACAGCAGAATCTGATCCCTAGTGAGGAGGCATTAAGGAAAGTCAAATTCATCTGTGGGACTCAGCAGCCACAGAGAGAAAGATCAAGTGGCTCATGCAGAAGAGGGGGTTAACAAGAAATAAACTGCTATAAGAGAAAATGATGGTGCTCAGATATATATGAGAATTTAGGAGGCTGCAGTACTGTATACATACATAAAAAGACTTTCTGTACCTCAAACTCATGATTTATGATCTACAAAAAATTAGTATTTAGCATTTTCGCTGATAGGGAAGATGGTTATAGTTAACTTGAATTAGCAAACTAGAAGACAAAGTGAGATTATTCCAAATACAGTGCAAGGGAAACATACGTGCATTTAAAAACAGATCTAGCACAACTAATATTGAGGTAATAGTGGTGTAAAAAACAGAGGAAGTAACAAGTCAAGATAAGTAATATTTAAGTTGCTAAGGGAATGAAATATGAAATATTATTAAAATGCTCAGAGAGATTTTTCTACACACAAAAAATGGTATTTGGATCTATAGAAAGCAAGTTTTCACCAATGTGTAGACAAGATATATATACTCATAACTAGATATATGTGTATATTGGTGTCATTCATAAATCCTAAGAACAAAAAGTGTTTTTTACAGCCAATTAGGACTTCATAACAAGTTACTTAAAAGAAAGAGACTAACATTAAATGTTTTATTTCTAAATTAAAAGCTAAGCAATGGTGTGTGTGGTGGGGAGGGGGGAAATCTTAGATTAGGGAGAATAGTATAGCATTGTAAGAATCGCATACCCAGCTAAGATATTATTCATCCATCCAGATGAAAGAAAGTTCTGTGGGTAAATATGAGGATTCTAAAAATAAATTTTCCTTATATCCTTTCTGAGAGAGATGCTTTAGAAAGATATCAGACTAAATTGACATAAACAAAAGGAAGCAGAGTTTATAACTATTTATAGTTAACTTTAAATGTATTGTGTTAGCATAAAAGAGAATGTGTAATTGAAGAGATAAAAATGACTCATAAGAGAAATGAAAATATTTCTTCTGGTATTTGTTAGTGAGCAGTGAGAATGGGGATGTAAAAATACTTAAAAGTTATCATCTTTTAAGATACTAGCAATGGAAGAATGGAAAAGTAAGTACAGCAGAACTCCCAAATTAAAAAAAAAAAAATGGAAAGAAAGCAAAAGGGGGCAAATATAACTCTGACCAAAAAAGCTAATAAAAAGAAAAATGTATAAAATAAGTAAACATAAAGGGGATAATATGAATAAAATCAAATTTATTAATTGCTGGGTCAAATGTAAATGGGCTGAATTTTCCTACTAAGAAAAATA
>NW_017732359.1:158288-161994 GCF_001890085.2 Hipposideros armiger | reverse complement strand
TTATCAGTATATATACAATATCCTATGATGAGTTTTTCTCTCACTGTTTTTTTTTGTTTCTGGTTTTTTGTTTGTTTGTTTGTTTTTTAATTCCTGAACCTTTGATAGACCCATTAGAAATGCAGTAATTAAAGCTGGAGACAGGTGTTGACCAAACGAAATACCAATCTTAAACACATCCTCCTTGTGCTAGCTTTGTTCTCTATCTGTGCTGCTTTAAGGAAAGGGTGTATATTCTTTTCCTCATCTTTATTTTTGCTCACATCTTATGCATATATCAGCCTTCTTATACCTTATCCTAATACAAAACTCATGTTTCTATCCCCTTATAAATTTTCTGAAAGTGCTATAATATTTAATATTCCATTAAAAGACCAAATTCCATTTTATGGTGTTAAAATTGAAATGACTTCCCTATTCTTGCCATATTGTGTGATTAGTATTGACAAAAACTTGGTATCCTAAATTTGTTTTATCAATATACAATATTTACTCTAAGTAATCTAGCAAAGTTTGCATGTATTTCAACTATATTTTATTTACTATAATCAATTAAATTTCACATTTTTAGAATCACCATTAAGTTTATACAATTTGTTTTTAGCCAGTCTACAGGAAAGTTGTTCAGTAATTTTAATATTGCTCCTGTATTTTTTTCCTCCAACCATTTGATCCTGGTTAAAATTCAATTAGTCCCATTTTCTTTAGTGGGGAATAACATCAGGGTTTGAAATCTGACACTAGGTGTACATATAAAATTGTTTAAAGTGATTTTTAGAAATTGCCTTGGTGGTACCAGTGGCATTTTAGTTTTGTTTTTCTTTTATAGTGTATGCTACTATTCACAGCAACTCCACTCATAATAGCCCAAAACTAGAAAGAACCAAATATTACTATTAATTAACTTGTGAATGAATAAATATTCATTAACTTGTGGATAAAACAACATGGACCAAAATGGAGTGCTAATCAGCAAGAAAAAGGAATGAACTACTGCTGTGTCCAAAAACATTAGTACCTCAAAAGGATTATGCTAATGAAAGCAGCCAGACACAAAGACCACATACTATATGATTCCATTTGTATAGCACTCTAGAAATCCCAAAATTATGGTGACAGTCTGTGGATAGTGTGGTTGCACATGGGATTATGAGAACTTTTTGGGTGACAGAATGTTCTATATTTTGTTCGTAGTCCTTATTACATGGCCATATACATTTGTAAAAACCTATTACATTCTGCATTTAAAATGGCTATGTACTGATGTATATTATTCTTAAATAAATACAATAAAAACATAAAGATAATAAGAAGCATGGAAGTCCCAATAGTAGACCTGATTCCATTACTTGGAAGGGAAACTCACTTTAATTTTCTGAGCTTCACTTTTTTCTTTTGTAATATTTAGATAATACCTCCTATGCTAACTTTGTAGTTTTAGGTAGGCATTGTGATACAAATCCTAAAATATACAAATGCTAGTCATTTCATAATAATCTAAATAATACAATCTATTGTTTTCAGCTTTGTAAAAGAAAACCAAAATGGCTAAACAAATCAGGGTTTATTTTTCTTGCATGACAGGAGTTCCTGAGTGTGGTGGTGTAGGCCTGGTATTCTTATTCAAGGATGTCACCTTAGATGAAGACCCTGTCTCCTCCAANGTAAACATAAAGGGGATAATATGAATAAAATCAAATTTATTAATTGCTGGGTCAAATGTAAATGGGCTGAATTTTCCTACTAAGAAAAATAAAATAAAGATTATTGGAGAAGATAAAAAAAATAAAACCTAGCTTTGGGGTCTAATCTTAGAATTCACTGTTGCTTTCATTGAATCTTGGGGATTATTGTGAGAATGACTGTGATGAGTGCTTGTAAATATTTTAAATCTTCTGAGCAGATGAAGTAGGATTTGGCAAAGATGAAAAGGAGGAAAATCACAGCCTTCTTAGAGTATGCTGAAATAATGTTTTCTCATTCCTGCCAGAATACCTGGGAAGACATTGATGTGGAAGGTGAATTTTAAGGTCACTTTCTCTATGATTCCCAAAAGAACTAAATTCTTTTCTGGAGTGAGAAGAACTAAGGAGCTTTAGACTCACCATGGGTGGATCTAAATCAATCTGAGCAGACCTTAGCAAGCTCTGCTTCAAGCTTAACCTAAATAAGCACAACCCACAAAGACTTTTCTCAGTGACTGAATAAAATAAGAAATGAAGTTGGGTTGATTTTTTAGCTCTATTAAACAAGTGGAGCTAGGCATAAATGGAAGTATTACAACAGCACTAGCTGGGGCAAATGGAGATTTCTTTCAGAAACTAAAATTCCTGACTTACCCTTTGTAGATTCTGGGAAAGCCAAAATCAAATCAAACACAATCAAATGTTAAGTTATAGGAATTCTAATATGCCTACCAATCAGCACTCACTCCCCTAATATGTTCCCAATATGCCATCCTTGGGCCCACACAGGAAAATTGACTCTTGGGGGCGAGGGGGAACTTCCTATCAACAGTAGAAAGTGGATTTCCCAGCAGTAGAATGAAATATTTCTTCCCCACTAGGAATTTTGAAAATCACATAACTCTTTTGCCATGCTTCTATGAAAAATGAAAATTCCATGATGAACTATATCCTGGGAAAGAATCTACAAGTTGTAATGCATAGGTAAGGGCATATTCAAAGAGTCTTTTGGAATTGGAGAGTAATGAATGAAGTTCTTGTGGATGCACAATAGCTTCAAAGGCATCTATGTCTTCTCACATGTCTACTCACATGTCAAACAAGGATTGAGTGTGACAGCTGGTCATAATACAGACCAGTGGTCATCCTACTGATCTATCACCTAGCACGGGCATACTCTTTGGGGCAACCATCTGAACTGTGAGGTCCAAAGACTGTGTATAAAGGGGTTAGAATAACAAGGAAGTAATCAGATGATGTTTCCTACAATAATTGATTATATCTAGCTGCCCTTAAGCCAGATATGTTTTCCTTCCCAATTATGAAAAAAAATGCATTTTAGGCTAAATCTGTCTTGGTGAAATTTCTACTAGTATCTGTGTTGAAGAATCTGGGTATTAGAGGGTCAGTATTGTAAGAGATAGTCTCCAGGAGGTACAAAATAATCACCATCAACAAGTAAGACACAAGGGTCACAAAAATTATTATGGATACTAGGCCAATTTTGTCTTATCTTTGATGGAGGCTGTAAGAGGCTCATACATTGCATGTTATTTTGGCAGTTAGCAGCATCTCGAAAATGTGTAAATTTTCTTTGTAGGAATGTAAACTTAGTGGGGATAATGTGACATGACTTTCTGAAGTGTTTATATATTTTATTATATGTTCCTATTCTCCTCCATCGCCTGCTGAAGCAAACGGTAAACTTCTTTACTCAGGCAATCCAGAGGATTATCTAAGTTGAAGGGAGGGAGGAGGAGAGGAGAAATGGGACACATTCTGGGGCCCTGAAGTGGAGGATACTGAATTAACAGATACTCAGAGAGATGGCTCCAGTGGAACATAGTCACACTCGCAATATTCTCGTGTCCTATGTGTGACATGAAAGGGGTGGGGAGTTCATTCCTGGGATGCAATGATAGGTGTCTCCTCTGTTTAAATTTGCAACCAATAAACAAAAGACCTTTGTTCTCATTCTGCATCACCATTATCTTGGTACCAACAAAGTCCCCAACACCTAG
>NW_017732359.1:153071-154673 GCF_001890085.2 Hipposideros armiger | reverse complement strand
AAGAAGAAGGAGGAGACGATGAGGAAGAATGGCTTTTTCATCATAAGGTGCTGCCTTTCTATTTGGGAATTGAAGCCGTTCTTGGTACTTTGCGGCAGATTTTCCCTCACCTTAGTAAATAACTGGTTCACCTGTGCACCAGTGGGCCATTGGTGGCCCAGAGAAATGTAGCACCCATGATTAGTTTAGACTAAGCACACTTAAGGCCTTCTCTTTCTGAATTCAAGAGATGTCTGTGTGTAGCACAAACCATAGGGCCTCTGTTAGCAGGAAAGCAAGGAGATGGCTTTGGAAAGACAGTGAGCTGGCTCTTTCCCATGTACCTTTTATTTCACGTGCATTGCTGTGTTCCCCAATGAGATTACAGTAACTATCTTCAGAGAAAACCACACCAGATCTTCCCATGGGTCAGATCTCTTAACGTAATGTTATGTACATATTAAGAATTTTTGGCTTTGTTTATAAAGTCCTTTGCCCTAGATTTTCTCATTTGACCCTCACAGCCACCCTGTGAGGTAAGTATAAGGATTTTAGCCTCATTTTCTTTGTGAGAAAGTTGAAGAGAGAGGTTAAAGCATTTGCTAAGAAATGGTAAAATGCAAATTTAAAATAAAGATGGAATAGAAACTCGCCTGGCTTCAAAGCCAATGCTCATTCCAGAGCTTCACATGGCCTCACATCTTAGCCGCTGAGGAAAGACATTGACTAAAGCAGCGGTTCTCAACCTTCCTAAGGCCACGACCCCTTAATACAGTTCCTCATGTTGTGGTGACCCCCCAACCATAGAATTATTTTTGTTGCTACTCTATAACTGTAATTTTGCTACTGTTATGAATCGTAATGTATCTTTTTGATTCCCGATGGTCTTAGGCGACCCCTGTGAAAGGGTCGTTCGACCCCCAAAGGGGTCGCGACCCACAGGTTGAGAATCGCTGGACTAAAGACTCAAAGGTTAAATTGGTGCCTCCCCAAAAATGTAGCCATGGACTGAAGAATTAGTTGATGGGTCCAGGAGCTACTGGTAGCGCCATGCCAGGGTTAGACGCCTCACCAGCACATAGCAGACACAGGGAGAGTTCAAGCTGGTACCTCAAGACTTGACAGAAATGGAGAAGGGTCAGAGAGCCCAGAAAGCAGTGTAGACTGTTTGGGGGTAGAGGGTGGGTCAACCTGCCTTAGCTTATTTTTTAATTCAAAACAGAAACTTTTCAAACCTAAAATAATATGATGTGATAATTTTTCACCTTCAATTCCAAGATATTGATTCAAATACATAGAAAAATAACATAAATTTAAGGAAATTTGAAGAAAATGGTTGATTTTTAAAAGCAAAATATAATGTATTTTTTTTTCTTTAAAGATTTTTATTGAGGAATTGGGGGGATGGGAACAGCGCTGGGGAATTGGGGGAAGGGGAACAGACAAGTTGCTGTCCTTTTGTTCTTCAGTTTAGTTGTGGAGGACGTTGCTTCACTGGCCCAAGTTGGCACCATCATTAGGCTCTTCCCGGGTGAGGCAGATTAGTCGCCGGCTTCTGGACGGCCGCTCACTGCGGCTGCTGGCCGCTCACGCTGGCTGCTGGCTACATACAGTAGCCCATGG
>NW_017732359.1:149385-152156 GCF_001890085.2 Hipposideros armiger | reverse complement strand
AGACTAGGAAAAATTTTATAACAATAAGTTTTAAAATTCATTTATTCATTGAACTGTTACTGTGTTCTTTCATTCATTCATTTAATCCATATAAATGACATATATATTATATATATAAACATGTATATGTATATATATATAGCCTCCTATATGTATAATTTTGCTTATTATATAATAAATATATATAATATTATATATAAAATGCTTATTATGTGCCAAAGACTATCTTAAGCACAGGTTTAACATCAGTAAATAAAATAGACAAAACTCTCTGGCCTTGTGAATTTTATATTCTAGTAGGGAAAGCAGTCAACAAACATAATTAATCTGTGTAATATTTTGCATGGCAAATAGTGGAAAAGAGTAAAATACAGTGGAGAAGGGATAAGATATATTGGTGAGTGGGTGGGAGGCAGTAGAAATTTCAGATAAAGTGACCTGAAAGGACTCATTGAGAAGATGACATTTGAGTATTGACATCAAGAAAATTAGGGAATGGGTCCTGTAAATATGAATTTATCAGGGAAAGTTCATTCAAGGCAAAGAGAAAAGCAAAATGCCAAAAGCCTTGGGCAAAAGCATGTCTTATGTTTGAGAAATAGCAAAGCAGTAAGTGTCTTTGCTAGAGAGAACTGGAGGAGAATGAGTGTTGGAGGAACTTAAGTCAGAAGGTTAATTGAATGTCAGATCATTTAGGTCTTGTTGATTCTAGGAAAATTTTGAAAAAAAAAAATTAAGTTACATGAAGTGATCTATACTAACAGGATCCCTCTGGCTTCTGTGTTGAGACTAGACTGCATAAAACCAGAAGCTAAACCAGGTAAAAACCAGTTAGGTAGCTATTTAAATATTCTAAAAGAGATTAGGGTAGATTGTGGCAAATTGATAGCAGTGCAGATTTTGATAACTCATCATACTTTTAATATAGTTTAAATTTAAAATTGACAGAGTCTGCCAACAACTTAGAAGTGAGGTATGAGAAAATGGAGAAGAATCAAAAAAAATTTTTTTCTTGAATGTGTAGACTCCCAGAACCCATAATTAGTGATTTGAAGAGTAAGAAACAGAGAAAGAGGATGGGGGTGGTGAGGAATGGTGCTGTCCTTCAGGAATTTAGTTTTGGCTAGGGAAGTTTGAAATCAGCTTTTAGGTATCCAAGTGAAGTTGTCAGTTAAACATTTAAATACAATGTCTGAAGTTTAGTGGAGATTCCTGCCTGAATATTTATGTTTGAGACACTTTAATTTCCATGGCAGGATAATAAAAGAAGTCATCTTAACAACTAGAGACCATGCAATTCCTCTTTCATGGAAGAATAGAGCAACGTCTGTACTAAAACAAAACCACACAGTTTAGAAAAGGCCATCAACACAAGCGCTGTTAGTATATGGAAAATTAGGTTTATTTTTGCTCTCTAAGCTAAGAAATAAACATAATACATTAGACAATTTAGCGATCCTTAACCAGGTATATGTTTGCCCAACCCCCCCCCAACACTGGAAATTTGGCAATATCTGGTGATAGTTTTGGTTGTTACAATTGAGAAAAGGTTGCTACTGGCACCTAGTAGGGTAGAGACCAAGGAGGCTGATAAACATCCTATAATGTACAGAACAGACAGATTCTCACAATAAAGAATTATTGAGCCCAGGTGTCAATAGCGCCAAGTTTGAAAAATCTTGGCACTTAATATATGAAAAGTTAAGATAAGGAGTTAAAGTAACTTCAATCTTCCTATGATGAGACTGTAAACATACTCAGTATCTATCGAAAGAGGGACTATGTCCCTCAGGAGGAGGTGTGAGTCACAGGCTCCTAGAAACAAAAGATCTTTAGAAGCCAATGTTGGCGATGACTACCACCAAGGTCCAGAGGAGAGGACCTTGTTAGTACACTTACCTCCTACTGGTGAGGCCACCCCTCTAGAGAGATGGAGTCAATCAACTATGTTATCCTAGATACATTCAGTTTATCTAACAGACTCCCATTGTTCTGAGTTCTTAGTCCTCAGTATATCTTTAGATTATGAATTAGTTTCCCACAGAGAATTGCTTACCATGGGAGAAAATACCCAGGCTTCCTGGTTCTGGTAACAGTTTAATTTACTTAACCATATATATTGTTATTTGTATTATAATCTGCTATCTACACAACTTCACAAAGTTAGGCAGAACATATTTTGACCATGCTTTTATAAGAATCACTGCCCACATTTTGTGTTATTTTTTTAAATGTTATTTTATGATCAACTGCAATATCTTGCATTGCTTAAAACAAGTCCAAACAAATGTATCAACTTTCAAAGAGATGAAACAGTTATGCTTCTGAAACTTTAATGCTAACATGAAAACTCGGCCACACAAAATTCACTCAGGAAATAGATGTCACCATTTTGAGAGACTGGTAATTGTTCTTTGATTTCACTGTGTCTTAACCCACCATTTTCCTTAAATTTTCATAAACATTTCTTTAAAAATCTATACTTTATTCATGTATTCCGTATAATGCATGTTCTACCATGTGTATTCTACCATGGCTTCAGGGGAAACATGAATATGTTAGTCATTTTAAAATGCAAAAATATTAATGTTCACAGGTTATCTTTTCTGGAATTTTTCTCTGCTTATGAAAGTCATTTAAGATCCCTTGACATTAATTGAGTTGTTAAATTTCTCAGAGGCATTTCAGTCAAAGCTAGTAATAATTTCACAGGTACATAATTATATTAAGCTTTTTCTCAGCCGAGCATCTACAAAGGACATGTTCTTTTT
>NW_017732359.1:133443-148380 GCF_001890085.2 Hipposideros armiger | reverse complement strand
CTCTGTTTATCTCAGTTACCATAAAACTAGTCATTTATCATTTTGCTCATTATATATCATTTCAACTCAAGCCCCATATTTTTCCATAAATCCATTTATGGCCTCTTGTTTTCCTCCATCCCCTTCTCTCTCTCTAATACCTTTTCACTACGGACTTATCAATTTCTGCTCTCTTAGCACGATCACATTGTCCTCAACACCGTCCCAGCTTATTTCTAGGTAGCCTTGCCAGAACTAGACTTTATCCTCTGCAAGAACTCCTTCATGGGCCTTATCAGCATTGGTTTGTTTTTTTCCTCCCAAGTCATGCGTTATCAGGAGAGAAAAGATTCTCATTTCACTGTCATTGTCACTTCCTAACAGTCATACTTTCTTTTTCCTACAAGATTTTTCCTTCTTAGGAAACTGCTAGTTCTTTACTCCTGGTCTCATACTTCATTCAATGATTCCAGTTTGCCTAGGATTGTGGGGATTCCAGGGACAAGGAATTTTTTCTTATAAAACCACAACAAGTTGGTCATCCTATTCCTGACTTATAGTTACTATGTTGGTGTTACTTTTCTCTAATACCCAAGAACATCAGATTCCCATGAACTATACAACGTCTTAAACTTGCTATTTATGGCTACCTCATTTCCCAAACTTGTTTACCACTCTGCCTCAGTTACTCTCTCCCCTTGCCACATCCTGAAAATTACTGCTACTAGAACTTGTTCCACCACCTCTGAAACCCTAATTTTCCAATCTCTTTTCCTGTAGCTTGCTATCTTTAATAGCTTATCTTCAACAATATTTAGATAGATCTATTGGAAACAGCCAGCATATCGATTTCATGGGTTTGTAATTTTTACTCTCCCCATTTTAATTTTCCTATTTTCTTGTCCACCTTAAATTCAGTGATCGATCATATGCTACTATTTACAGAGCAGTTCTCTCAGTAAGCCCTAATATAGCTTGAATAGGAACCAGCAGTGTGTTCTGAATCATAAACCAACATTAGCCTGATTGACACTACAAAACAGTTCCTATAGACTGACTGGATAACTAGAATTTCCTAGCAACTAAAACCTAAAAAAAGCATGATTGTGAAAATAAAGAGGAAACAAAATTGTGTTCAACAGTATGGTGAAGACAAATGATACTGGGAAAACAGAGCATTTCCTCACAGGGGTTGACCTAAACTAGTCTAATTAGAAGGGAACTAGGAAATGACTAAGAAAAGGACCTGACAAAAATTTCATTCCACTTAAATTGTAGGGTAGAATACAAAATTTATATACACATATTTGGATTTGAATACTGAATTCCATAAAGATGCAGATATTATACCAATAACTGTCATCTGTTCAAAAATTAAAACTAAACAAACAAAAAACATAAAACTAAACAAATGGAGCCAAGGTGCTGTAAAGTGGTTTCAATTTACATAAATCTTAGGAAAAGTCATGCTAGTGTAATTTCAGGAAAAAAACCCCACTTCTCAACTGTATTCTAAAGTGACTATTAATTAATATTAAAATTTGTAAATGGAAAAATAGCCAAAGAACAATAACAGCTTATAATAAATGCAGAATATATTAATATTTATTGTACACATAACCACCAGAAGCAATAAGCCATTATAGATAGCATGTAATGTTTTTAAATTTAAATTTACTTTTAGTAATAAATATACTACTATATAATTACTTTTAATACCATACAGGCTGATTTTTTTTTAAATTCCCTAAGTTTCCCAAGGATTTCTTCAAAATTAACACCCTCTCATATATCTTGCTATACCAAGTGGTAGGTGGAAAAATCCTCCAATTTTACAGCAAAGTACGAAGTACTAGGGTGTATGACCCACAATCATTACTTCATAATTGGCAATACAATAAAAAACAATTGAGTGAAATATTTTCCTTTATATGTTAAAAAGTGTTCTAAATCATTTTTTAAAGTCCAGTAATTACTTTTTGGCCCAGTTCAGCAGTTAATTTTTTGCATTCTTTTATGGGGCAAGTCATCATGGCCCATTAGGTTCCAACAAATATAGAAATAGAAGGTAAGTTAAAGAAAAAAAAAAAGCCCCATCATTAGTGGAGGAAGAAAGCCTAATGAGAAATATGACCTAATTTTAGTTGATCTTAAGTTCCTTTTTTAAAGCCTTGCCACCTTGGGCTGTGAATAATTAATAACAAAAGTCTTCCTGAGCTTCCTCCTCCTACTAATATCAGTAAGATCCTGGAATCAGTTAGTAGAAAGTCATTTCTTCTGTTTCGTTCATATTTTAAATTCATCACCTAATCCAATTATTTTATTTTCTAAGTTTGTGAAACCTCTTTTTTAATCTTTCTAAAATTCCAGTATTATTCCAATTAAAACCACGTAAAACTTAAGTGAGTAACTACAATCAATAGAACTATAAAAAATATTAAATGAATTGATGATTAGCTACTTTTGGGGACTGTTACTTATTTAATGGAAAGAAAAAAACAACAACAAAGATTGCTTCTGGGATGCTCGGTGCCACAACACGTTTCATTCCAAATAGCAATCACACTTTTCAAATATTGACTTTAAGTTTTGTGGTGCTCTTTAGTATTTTTTCTTTGATTATAGTAGTAAAATATTCAGTTTCAGTCTTACAAAAATTACAAGTGTAGTACAAAGAATTACTGTATGCTCCTTATCTTGATTTCCCAAATGCTAATGTTTTTATCCTATTTACTCTCAAGGTAGATACATATATTTTTCTGAATCTTTTGAGAGGAAATCGCAGATAAGATGCCACTTACACCTATTGTTGTATTGCCTATTTCCTAAAATCACGATACTTTAGTGCAGTAATCACAATCAGAAAATTAACATTGTAAGATAATATACAGTCTTCAGCATTTAATCAGATTTGACAGTTGGACAATCATCCCAATAATAAACTTCATAGCACAAGAAAATTCCAGAGTAGGAATTACACTTGGTTGTCATGCCTTTTTAGTCTCCTTAATCCACAATGGTTTTGCTGTCTTTCTGTGTCATGAGATTGACTTTTCAAACAGTAGTTCAGTGATTTTGTAGAATGCCTTAGGCATGGTTTATTTTATGCTTCCTGATGATTAGATTATGCTTTTTTTAAAAATACCATATTCTTGATGTTGCATCTTTTTCTGTGCCTTATATTAGGAGGAACATGATTTTGATGTGTACCCTTACTGGTGATGGTCCAGCTTTGAGCACTTGTTTAAGCTGGTGTCAGCTAGTTTGTTTCACTGTAAAATTACTATTTTCCCATTGTAATTAAAAGCATCTTGTGGTGGGATGCTTGTTGTGGGGGAGAAAGGGGGCGTTTTGAGATTATGTAAATGTCTGTTTACTTTTCAAAATGTCACCACTCATTTTAGCATCTATCAATGGCAGTTGCCTAAATCAATTATAATTATGAGGACCAGATGATTCTAGGCTGAGGGCAGAAACTGTAAAAGATATTCCTGGACTCTCATTGTAGTGACAGAAGGCGAGGTAGCACTCAGAGATTAATTAGAACATGTCAAAGATCAAAGAAGTCATTTAGAGACTTCACTGGCCCAATTTGGGACAATTTAGGCATCAAAAGAAGTAATACTAGTTAATAATTATAATTCGACTAAATTCAGAATCAGTGAGACCATTCTGAAACAAATTAATTAAGAGAAAGCTTTTCCTTACAGAAGATGCTCGATCAGTAAATATAGACAAAAATGATGGAATTCAAAAATCACCATGTGAAAAGCGATTTTGATAAGGAGCAGCATCAGTGCTAGGGTTTCAGAGAAAGGGAGAGAATGCCGCCAAAGTACCTAAAATCTGCAGTTCTTGGATTATAGGGCCACTGAAGGAGCATTTCGTGTACTTCACAATTTTTCTAAAATAAATTTTGTACTAGATATAGATCTAACTTGGAATGCCATTCCTGGCATGGTTTCAAGTTAAATAAGGTGTAAGCTTAAAAGCATGCAGCACAATAACCAGGAAGACTGATAATAGACTTCAATGAAAAGTCATTAAGTATGAAAGTGGGTTTTTTCCAATTAGCAAGATTTCACAAACCGACTAGAACTCTTAAAATCATTGTCATGCTCCTCCAGCTAGTGAGTCAATATGCAAATATACAAGAGTAGCACTAGCCACCTCTCACTCTATCCCCATACCGAATAAGAGAACACTACTTCCATGGATAACAAGGGTCCATTGGCCTTCACTGAGAACTATGAATAGTTGGTTTTAAGGATCTAATCAAATTTACTAAAAGCAGCAGTGTGTAGGACATTGGAGAGTTTCAGGGAGGTCTGAGTCTATATAAAAACAAAGCATATGCTTTGATCACCTGCTGCAAGTGTAAGCAAAAGTGTGTGTTCTTTTCTTGGAGAGACAAGTTTGTCATCTTTGCCATCTGCTTTTTAGAGAGACCAGCAGAGAAACTTTATTGCATTTTAAGAAGTGAGTTTTGTCTGGCAGAAATGCACACTTACTATCAGGAGGTTCTAAATGCAGTAAGTGCACTGGAGCTGTTGGAACAGGAGAGGGGAGAAGAGATGGAATAGACCTTTGCTTCCCTCCTTGATCCAAAAGTTATAGGAGGCACCCAATACCGATGGTCTCATATTGGGCCATAACTGAATACGGCATATATGGAATACAATTGAACCATAGGGCCCCCAAAATGAAGGCAAACCATTGATGAAAAGTGAATGACTGGCAGAAATTAGTGGCCTAGGGACTACAGGTATTGTTGAATTAGAATGGTATAAAGAACCGTAAAAGAGGAAAACCTTCTCCCTTTGTAAGGCTGCTCTTCCCTTTGCTTGTCACACTCTTGCCACAACACCTCCTTTCACTTCATCAAATACAACACAGCTTCCCCAGGCTCAGGAAGCCTGCACATGCTTTTCTCTGGATTTGATATGCTCCTGTCTTTATCATCCACTCATTTTCATCTGTGTACTTGCTTTACATCATTTAAACCTCAGCTCTAATATTCTGCCCTCTGGAATTCTTCTCTAATCTTCCTAACTAGGTCAGATTTCATTAGAAGTAAGATTTAATTTAATAGTTATAGCCATATATTGAATATAGTTGCAATTTAACATTTATCTGTCATTTCCTTACTTGATGGTTGTCTCCCTCATTGTTGTATAACTTCCAGGAGGCATTATTTTATTTTGTTTTTTATTCTTCCGCTTTCTCAATATTCTCTAAGACCTAGGATATTGCCTGGCACAGAGTATATTCTAAATAATTCTTAATTGAACAAAACTTAGTGGGGGGATATTAAATGCAGATAAAAAACAAACAAACAAAAACACTGATGCATAACCAGGAAAAGCACTCAAGAAAATAACTGCTAAAGCATTTCCATTTATGTTTTCTGGATGATTCCTTATCTGTCCAGCAGATCTTTGAAGGAGTCAAGTATGGCACCACTGTTTTAAAAGCATCAATGAGCAGCACAGAAGTTTTAAAATTGCTTATAAGAAAACCATCTTTTATTACTAAAACACATTCTAAGTTAATGTGTGTGTTACCTGTTTTAATATAACAATTTTAGGTGTGCATTTTAACTTCTTTTTTGATGAGAAATTTCTGGTTCAGAAACACCAAAACTTTTACCCAAAATCACAAGTAATATTGGTTCAGCAAAATCTCAAACCCATGTCTTGTAAATATATGTATTAGGTACTAGATAAAATGCACCAACAATTTAGTTCATATAAATTGTTAATAGTACATTGGTATATGGATTTTTTAATGATAATTTGTTGCTTTAATTGTACTTGATTTCACTCCCCTAACTGTGCCAAAGGTAACCATAACTAATCTTTTCACTTTGGTAGCAAAGGAAAATGAAAAAATGCTAAAATGTCAAGGGGTGCTTTCATATCAAGTATCACCAATGATATTTGATTCACATATTATTATCACTAAAACCAGATTGTATTTTAAATAATAAGTTCCTGACTTCACACCAAATTCTAGGGATTAAATAGTAAATAAAATAAATTAAATTTTGATGTCTGCTAGCTAAATTTTAATGTCATGCTTACTTAAAATATGTGGGTGTTCTATGTTCCTGATTTTTTTATATTTTTATTCACTTAATATGGGGTACTAAATTATTTCAAATCTGTTCCAGTGAAGGTATTTATTAAATGTTTATATATAATATATAATGACTAAGTATTAAAAAAATAAATATTTATAGAGGCTTGATTGTTCCTTGGTAAGTCTGTTATCTATTGAGGAAACAGTATTTTGAAGAATCCAAGTGACTTCTAACAAACGAGCATTGTAGTTATATAAGATCTATGTTTTCCAGCAGGTGATGAGTGCTGAATATTGGGAGAGAATTTTTCAGTTTTTAAAATAATTTATACACCTAGAAATGCTTTCTAATATTTATGTAAAGGAAGAATTTCAGAAATGACTTATAAAATATTCATTGTATCTCCAAATTTCATGCTTAGGAAAATTCCATTTTATCACTATGTAGTAAAAATGCATCTATTCTTTTCTATATTCTCTCATTCAATTTACATTTCCCACATTTTTTTCTTAAGAAATCTGAGGCACTAGGACATCTCTTTGTTTGAGATATTCATACCATATTAAATTTCCATCTTCATAATTTATTAATACCTTACATTTGTATAATTCTCTTCACTTGCCCAGTGACTACACCATATTTATCTCTTTTTATCACAATAATTCAATTGTAAGTAGGGCAGAAATCTATTCCTTTTTATCATTTAGGAAACGAATACTTACAGAGATTAAAAGATTGTCCAAGATCAGACTGGGAGTATCGTGGGTATCTTAACCTTGAATCCAGTTCTTCTACTGAATCCAGGGATTTTGTCTGTTATCAGAGGCTGCTGCTTATTAAATTTTGTAAGGTCAAGTCTGCCTCAAATCTAAAACTTGCAGAAATCCCTTTTATCCTAATAAGTATTCAATTTTAATTCTATGATTAATTTAGAATCTAGCTAAGGTTATTTTATTAGAAATTTAGGTCTTTACATGATTAAGTCATTCACATTATTTTTAAATGTCCATGAAGTATAGAGGATAGAAAGGGTAAATTTACTCAATCAATGTCCCCAATCATACAGGCATACCAAAAAAAAAATTGCTATAAGGGAAAGATACGCAAAGTGCAGCGAGAACATGCAGAGCATCTCAAACCAGGGAGTAAAGGGAGTCTTCTCCAGAGGATTTTGATTGGATGGAGAGCTGTTCACCAGGTGGTTGTGTAAGAGATGTCACATCATAAACAGAGCAAACCACCTCTGCAAAAGCGTGAATGAATGGAAGGCCAAGGAAACAAATTTAGTTTAGTTTCATTGTGATTTAAAGGAGAAGTTGATAAAGTTGGTTGTACTTATATCACATATATATATATATATATATATATATAATTATTTTTATTTTTCTGTCTCTCTTTAATTAGAAAGCTCATAAGGCTGAGGGCTATATGTTATCAATCTCTGTAATTTTCATGACACCTAATGCAGTTAAGTGCTGAATGAGCAAATGCTAAAGGAAGCAAGTGTTCAGGTTCATACCAATACAATAATGAATCTCTTTTCTGAATATCTCTCCTCCAACTCTTCGCTTACTTGACTTAAAAGTAAATTATTATTTTTATCTTTGTGTTTGTATTGATGTCCTATTTAAAGTGAAGTGAATTTATGTAAATATCCATACCATGGGTAAGTGTGTAGATGGTTTTATTTTTTCAATTTAAAATAATATAAATCTTTATTGAGTATCTGCCAGAGGGAAAAGAAATATGTTAGTTCCCAGAGGCATATGGAGATGAATAAATATATGATAGCATTCTTGAGGAACTATTCTGTCTGAAAATCCTCAAAATTGTCCATTATTTTGAATTTACGCATGTTTAACAACTCAGTCAATACAAAGTTATATATGTCATTTGTCAATGTTGTAGCTTATTTTGTATCAATATAGTTAAATTTAAGGATTGAGGTAGAGGTTAAGAAATCTCTACATATTTAAGTATGTTGTCAAGGTGGAAAAAAAAGAGAAACAACGTCTCATTGAGGCTGCATTTTTTAGCAGGAGCTCTATATGACAGATATGGGGGCCCACAGGAAATCTTGCTTAGAATTTTTATATGTATTTGTTGTTTCCAAGAACTTTATATCATCTAAATCACTTACTAGAGTAAAATTGTGTATTAAAAAAATGACTGTGGGTGTAATTTGTTTCATAAACTAACTTACCTTCAATTTTAAATGCTAAACTGTCCATCCAAAACTACAATTAGCAACTTGTAAAAGAATTCTAGTAAGAGAACCCCTTTAAATGTCACTATAAAATTTTATTTTACAAGATAATTGCTTACTTGAGTTGCCAAAAGCAATGTATTTTTCTAGGGAGATTTTACAAAACTATATTCTTAACATGTTTACTTCTGTCATATATAGTCAAAAGTTAAAACTATTTTCAAATGTGCTGTTACTTTGTTATTGTTAATGTTTTTAATCTAAGATTTCATTAAAACATTTTCAGACTGGAAACATGATAGTATAGAGACAGTGGTATGGCTCTAGGAAAAAGTTGCACCGCCAACATTTTACAAGAGTAAAATGTGTACCATATATGTAATATGTATACCATATTAAGAATAGAAATCTGTATTAGAGAAAGATACTCTTAAGGCCAGGATGATATCTGCTAGGAAAGGATTTTAGTAATTCTCTTCCTAGTGCCCATACTGGAGACATAATGTTACATTTCTTGAGAACAGAGTTTGAAATACGTCCTTCTATCAACATTCTATCTGGCCATTGACTCTTTTAATCATTGATTATTTATATATGTCTTTATAAATTCTTCATAAATATTTATTATTGAACATTAAAGAATATATAAATGCATACATTATTTAAAGAAGAATAAGAAAACTAACATGTCCATTCAACACTCTATATGAGGGATTGAACATTAAAAACATTCTATAACAATTTAGCATATTTACCATGTGCCAGTCTCCATTTTCATCTCCTTTCTCCTTCTTCTCCAGGAGTAGCAAGCATAACTTTTTGTTTATTATTCCTTTTCTTTATTCAAAATGTTTCTCATACTTTCACATATACAGTATGTACTTTTTAATTTGTAACATACAAGTATGAAATAATTTTGTATTCTTTCACAATTTGCTTTTAGATTATTAAATCCCGACTCCTCTAAAGTGATGCATGTACCTCACCTTTCATTTATTTTCACCACTGTGGTATATTCCATAGCATAGCACTAGTACAAAAAAGTCACAATATTTTTATCTATTCTGCTGTCAATGGACATTTGTATTTTGGGTGCTTAACATTTGTTGTGATTATGAACAACACCGAGTGTTTTTATATGTCTAGCATTACACAAGTGCAAGGATTTCTCTGGAATAAATAAAATTGAAAAGACATGTTCATTTTCTACTTTAGCAGATAATTCCCAGTTGTTTTCCAAGTGCTGGTATTAATCTACTTTCCCACGACAACTCTGATGCTCTTCATCCTCACAAATAAGTGGCTTTTTCAGACCTTGTTACTTTCCTAGCGTAATGTTGAGTGGAAGGGGCTGGGAGTAGGGGTGGGAGTTGGGGGGAGGGAGTGTTGAGCACAGGTTTCGTGGTGGTTTTAGTTTGTATTTCTCTGATTACTAAGATCCTTTCAGAGTGTTGATTGATTATTCATATTTAGTTTTTCCTAAAGTCTATTTCTTCTGATATTGATGTAGCTACTAGGTTTTAATATTAGCCTTGTATACCTTTTTCCATAATTTTATATTCAATGTTTCTGCCCTTATTGCTTTAAATGTGTCTTGTATAAGAAATAGGTGTGTGAATTTTTCCCATTCATAAAATTGTTTTATCTATCTATCTATCTATCTATCATCTATCTATCTATCTATCTATCTATCTATCTATCTATCTATCTATCTATCTATCTATCTAAAGAGAGTCCTAAGAATCTTAGTGACAGTCCATATGCTGCCCTCAGAATCAGATATCAGTAGTCTTAGCACAGTTTCACAGCATTTCTACTACATTATATACTAAAGATCCATAGACCATATTGTTTTATATTTGGTTATTAGTACATTACCAAATTAAAAGGGATTGGAGAGTTTAATGTGTAACAAAATAATGCTCATACCATTTTTCAGAAGGGGATTAATCAGAGGTCCATACCAACATATGGTTGTATAAGTTTACCACCAGTTTATTGTAATTTATATAGTCATGTTCTCACATGCCTTTAGATCTTGCTCTTTCATTTCTGCATTGTCAATATCTTGCACATGGTGAGCACCTGTCTATGCTTTCAGAAAAACTGTATCAAGTGAGTGTTATTTTACAAAAATTATAATATAGTACTTGATGTGCATCATGGCCCTGATAAAATGCACCTGGATGAAGAGTACAGTAAAGAAAAAGAGTGTGATCCCCCACTGTTCACATTTCTTAATGGGGTACGCATTTCGTGGGGACATTTATGGAAACAGGGATGAAGCTTTAAAAATTAAAATTTATCTTCAATTTTATAAAATGAAGTCCAAAATTTTGCCCCAAAAGAGCAAGTCAAGTTAAGAAATTGGAAATATTCACATTTAGCTCTATTTCTTTTTATAAACATTAATTTCAGAAGTTCAGCTTTATAGGTTCATATGAATATAACTAGACTATTTCTGCAATTATTGATTTTTTTCCCTTTCTGCTCTTTCAACAACCCTCATGCTCTCTTCTCACACTCATTTGTTTTTTTAAATTTTCTTGTTTGACTTATAAATTGTTTCCAATTAAGTTAGATTCAAGCAAGGGATTTCATATAGCCCATCTCTTCATTAGCTGTTATATTCATCACAGATGTCACTATGAGTAAAAAAAATAGTTTATTAAAAATTATAAAAGCATTATTGTCGCCTGAAGAAGAAAGATGGCAATGGGAAGTCAGTTCTTTATCAAACTGATAGCACATTAGTTAAACAAGTTAGAATTTAATAAGTTTAGTTTTAATTGGCTTTCTTCAAAAAATCACCACTGTGTATCAGTTCCTATTTTTCTTCTTGAGTTATAAATAAGTTATAGACCCTTCTAAAGGAAGTGTTCTTAAAATGTCAGTCAGTACTGAGCTTACCCCAGATTCTCTAAACCTTTGAGTGATTAACTATGAGCCTTGGATTTTGTAGTCGCATTTCAAATGCCTTTTACAAAAAATAACTTGTGTCTTACAAAACATTTGATTAGACTGAATTCATATACCATCTTCTGACAATCTTGGTTTGGAATCTCAATCTAGAGATAGAGTGATGGAAAATTATTAAATCTCTATTCTCTCCTGAGTTTCTGTTTCTCCAACTGTTTTTTAAAATTTGAGTCCCTAGTATTTACTCTAAATGTCCTAACTGCTAGAGTGGTTTCATCGATCTTTTCAACAAATGTTCATTAAATATCTTATATGCTAGATAACTAATATATGTAATATGCAAAGGATTCAACTGAGAACAAAGAAGGCATGGTACCTGCACTTGAGTATACATTTGAATTAGAGACTCACATACTATTCCAGCAATCATGCACATTGTAAATTCCATGACATAGAAGCACATACAACCATATAACAAATGGCCTTATCTCGCATGGGAGAATGGGAAAAACAAGAAATTAAATAGGAAGAGTAAAAAGAGTACTTCAGAAAGTGGGAACTAGGTCGAGTGGGAACGAGTATAGTGTAATAAAAAAGAACTAGAGGAACAAAAGCCAATGAAGCTGATGAGGGAGTTATCTTTGTACTAGATAATAATCTGAAGGTCTCCGGACATAGTCCATGTCCAGAGTGTAGCTACTACTGCTGCTCCTGCTCCTGACCTTGGGACCTGAACTGCTGGTCCAACCCAGGCTTCCCTGAAAGAGACCAAGAACCAGGTCCCTGCAAAAATGACTAAATCCAAAGTTATGCACCAGAGATTAAGTCCCTTTCTCACATTTAAAAAATATTTGGCAAGTAAGAAATCTTAATCTCATTATGACCCATATTAACAACACATAGGTACAGGAACTTACAACACATGTTGTATTCCCCAAAAGTTGAATCTTTTTGTTTTTCTTGTTTTTAATCATTTTATCACTTTTAAATTGTCTTCAATGAACTTTTAACTGAGTCATCACAGGACCTTTTGATTTAGAGAACATGCTTTATGAATGATTATAATACATACTGCTCTTTTGAATCTGTTGCCTTGCTATAGTTTTTTACTTTTCTTATTTTTTTTAACACATTTACATCTTTGAAATATTCTGTGAAATGATTTACCTTACTTATCAGGGATAGTGATGAGAACAATTATGCCTATGTATATTTGCATACTTTGTATATCCTATAATGGAAGCTTAAATTTGCCTTGAAAACAGAGACCACTATATACCTCTGAATCATTTTAGTTTTGTAAATATGAGTCTGGGATCTACTCATTAGCCTTTGGCAAATCCTGATCCTGTGAAATAATCCACTTATACATATTTAGATGTTTTTATTGTTTAAGTAATGCTTAATCATGTAATAAGCTGTTACCATTGAGGACAACATACAAATCTACAAAGATTATTATATTGTGAAAAGGCATTTTATCACTAAACATGGAAGAGAGTCCAGGGGTTGGGATCCTGAACTTTATTTTAAAAAGAGAGAAGCTATGGAGAAAAAATATTTTTCCAAATCATGGTGGAAGACTGATTTCTAAGAAGAGAGACATACAGTTAGGAATTCCTGTGACTGGTACTTGTGATGGTCATTGAGGAAAATCTCATATTTGTAAATTATGTTACACTTGAGAGGTACACTTTAGAAAATAAATAAAGTCAGTGCCCATGCGCTGAGAAGCAATGCAGTCAACTGTGATAGATTCTGAGGTCATTTTTGTTTGGATATTAAAAAAAAAATGTGACCAAAGAATTAGGAGACTCTTATTGAAAAAAATTGGACTATTTTATTATTTTGTGATCATTTTCTCTTCTCTCCCTGCGTAGCACTTATTTTTGTCTGGATTCACCCTTGACTACCCCAACCTTTGTCACCCTTGCCTGGATCTATGAAAAAGAGATAACTTCTGTGGAATTCCCCATTTTATTAAAATGCAAATCAAGTTTCTAATTAAAATGTGCAACCAACACCATAATTCTATAGGTATTTTTCAGTTAAATTTTAATTATATTTAATTATAAAATTTCAAGTGTTTCCTAATGGGGCCATGCTACTTTTCATAAGTATTAACTTGTTAAAGGCCATGTTTAATAGTTATAAATCTTCCTACTCCTTTTGGCTCCTTAAGAATAGCCTAAATGAAAGAGCACTGGTTCCCCCCGAAACTGATATTAATTCCCTCTGCAGCGATCTTTACTAATATGTGCAAGTTTCTCAGAAACAAAAGCATCTCCTATTTGGCTTTATATTTCTACACTGTCTTATTCTGTTAATGAGAAGAGAAATAGAAGAGACGAGACGAGAAGGGAAGGGAAGGGAAGGGAAGGGAAGGGAAGGGAAGGAAAGGAAAGGGGAGGAAAGGGGAGGGGAGGGGAGGGAGGAAGGGAGGGAGGAAGGAAGGGAGGGAAGAAGGGAAATTTCTGGTTCATAGAAAATACCTTAACCATACGTTTAATATTTTATTGAGAAATGCATTTTAAAAAGTCTTTGAAACTCGAGGCAGGAAGAAATGGCAGTACGATCCTTTGTACTTATCATCCATTCCATGCATTCCCTACTTCCGGGAATCTACAATGCTTCCCATTTATGACTTGACCAGCTAATTGAGTAGAAGAGATATCAATTAAGTAGTCCAAAAGGGAAATTGCATAATATGAATAATAATTGTATTGTAAGTAATCCTAAAATTAAATTTATCTGTCTATCCATCTATCTTACAGATCTTAGAAACATGTTATAAAACCTTAAGATTATATTTTAGTTAATCTCCTGATTAGCCTTGGGTCAAGGACTTATTGTTCTTGTTAATAACAGCTGCTTTATAAATCCGAATCCAATCAAATCCTATAGCACTCTTACTTTTTGTGATTTACGAGTATTGTAATACTTTCTTTCATAGGGAGAGATTTCTTCTTTTTCTTTTCTCTGCAGTGCAAATTTAAAATTGCTGGTATTGAATATCTCTGTTGCAGTTAGGGAGAAGAGTGAAATATGAGCTTTACTAGGTAAACACCTGACATGATGGAGCTAGTTTTCTTATGAATTATGCCAAAGGAATAGAAAAAATTAACTTAGAGCATATGTCCAAAAATGCAATGAACGTTTTTGCAAAATTGCTATGGCAAAAATAACTGATTTTCACATTACAGAATTTTCACATTCACAGAAAGAGTAGAAAAATGAGTAGAGATATTATACAAATATTTTCACAAAGGAAACATAACAAATTAAATAAAATATATTTAATGTGCCAGAAAAACTATTTTAAACAGAAAGCTACACATTACTTGTTTGATGCTAATATGAAAAACTGCCTAAAAGAAGGAAATGTCACATTAGTGAAGTAGAAAGAGCTCTACACTAACGCAAGAAGCCTGATTCTGTCACCTAGTTTATCCGCGAAAGAGCCATGTGCTCTTCTGCAAAGCACATTCCATACGCTGTGCTAGTTACGTCACATGTGAGAATGACAAATGTTGCATTAAATGATAGTTGAAGTCCTATTCAATTATAGATTTTATAATTTGTGGAATGTTTTGTATGTTTTATATATTAATATGTATATAATATTTTTTACTTTTAATTACATTAAGAAGTACACAACAAAATTTCCATTTTAATCATCAACTGCGCAGTTCAGCAGTGTTAATTATATTCACATTGTTGTGTAACAGCTCACCTGAACTTTTTTTTTTTT
>NW_017732359.1:123415-133340 GCF_001890085.2 Hipposideros armiger | reverse complement strand
GCTTCACTGGCCCATGTTGGTATTATCATTGCGCTCTTCCCGGGTGAAGCAGTCGCTCGCCAGCCTCTGGACTGCCACTCACGGAGGCTGCCAGCCACTCATGGTAACTCATGGCAGCCCACTGCAGCCTCACTGCAGCCTATGCCGTCGCCAGCGACTCCAGGTAGAGCTGTTGTTCACCATCTTAGCTGTAGAGGGCAGTGTCACTGACCCTCATGTGGGATCCAAACCGGGGCCCTGCTGCTCAGAGCTGGTGCTCCCAAGCCAAGTCTTAACCAATGTGCCATTTGGCCAGCCCTCACCAGAACTTTTATATCTTGCAAAACTGAAGCCCTATACAAATTAAACAACAACTCCTCATTTCTTTCTTTCCTTAAGCTCCTGGTAACCACCACCCTTTTGTCTGTCTCTATGAGTTTGTCTTTCTGTGATTACTTTATTTAACATAGCCTAGTGTCATCAGAGTTCATCCATATTGTAACACGTGACAGAATTTCCTTTCATTTTAATGCTAAATAATATTGCATTGTATGTCTATACCACATTTTGTTTATCCGTTCATCTGAAAATGGACATTTGGTTTGCTTCTGTCTCTTGCCTGTTGTGATTGATGCTAATGTGAACATGGTGTGCAAATATCTCTTCAAGAACCTGCTTTCAATTCTTCTTTTGGGTATATACTCAGAAATGGGACATACGGTAGTTCTATTTTTAATTTTTTGAGAAAGTGCCTTACCTTTTTTCAGTGTTTGCAACATTATATGTACATTATATATTTTAAATTTATATTTAATTGATTGCAATCATCTGTATTATGGTTTTATTCCTTAACCCCTAAAAAATTTAGAAGGAGAAATTCCATAAGCATTCTGGATGGTCATACTCAGAAATCACTAATGTTTCTGGTACTATATCAAACCCTGTTATGAGGCACCAGTCTAGGAAAGTTAACTGGGAAAGTTATGAGAACTAATAAAGTTGCTTATCTGAGGTTTGCAGCTACTGATATAATCAGTGAAAATTACCTATAAATTTAATTTTTCTATAGGTTAATTATGTCTAGCTAAATAACTGTAGATGTAACAAAATAAAGGGGATTAAATATTCATTCTATGAATGGTATGAATGGGGGATGTGGGAACCAGATGGGGCTGTGATCTTTTGCCTTTCAAACTGTCTGCTTACAATCCTGAAAGAACACTGTGTCTTTAGAGCATGAGGAGAGAGCTATCTATGCCTGTACATTCTGAGGAAGTGCCTTTTCCTTATTTGGAGCTGCTACAACAATTCTGAATTCTCTCCAGGGAGAGAGTTACATGGCACAGTCCCAGGGGGGGCTTCAGCTAAATTAACCCACTGACTAGAATCTGGATAAGAATGTGTGTGTTTAAAGCCCATGTTCCAGGAGGAATATGGTTTAAAAGGGATGATGCCTTTTTTTCCCCCTGCTGCAAAGATGAGGTAAAGAATAAGTAAGGCATATATTTATAATTTAAAATTGCATGGAGGTCTATAGACTATAAACAAAATATGTACAATGGGCAGTTTATAAAGCATGACTTTTCAGTGCTCATTCAATTATTTTATTTTTTTAAAGATTTTTATTGGGGAATTGGGGGGATGGGAACAGACAGGTTGCTGTCGTTTTGTTCTTCTGTCTAGTTGTGCAGGATGTCGCTTTACTGGCCCAAGTTGGCACCATCATTACGCTCCTCTCGGGAGAGGCAGACCGGTCGCCGGCTTCTGGACAGCCGCTCACTGCAGCTGCTGGCTGCCCATGCTGGCTGCTGGCTACATACGGTAGCCCATGGCAACCCACTGCCACAGGGGCTGCAGCCTTCGCCGTTGCCGGCGACTCACAGCAGCCCAGCTCCAGGCTGAGCCGTTGTTCAGCATATCAGCTGTGGAGGGCAGTGTCACTGGCCCTCATATGTGGGATCCCAACCGGGGCTCTCTGGTGTCCCAAGCCAGTTCCCAACCATCGCGCCACTCGGCCGGCCCTCATTCATTTATTTTTATAATTTTATTTAAATAATATATTGCCAGGTAGACAAGAGTAAATATGCTTACAGGTTTTTATGTACCTACATATTCAATACATAAAAAATGATGCATTGTTATATATGTCAGGCATTGTTTTAAACCATAAGGAAACAGGACTGAAAGACACCTAACTACCTAACTAAAGAAGGTAGAAAAGACAAAAATGTACAGAAATTAAGACTGCACAACAAGTATTATAATACAGTTGCTCAGATTTCCATGATTCTGTGGAGTTAGAATATATACTTAAGGGCTTTGTGTGTTGCAGTAGTTTGAAGCCAAACATTTAAAGGTTTTAATTAAATATATTTAGGTTTATTTCAGAAAGATAATTCTGGCAGTTTTTAGAGATTTGATTACAGTGAGGTAAAATTGTAGAGATACTTGTTTGGAGACCACTGCAAGGTAAGAAGTGATAACAAATTCAGTGTGGAAATGAGACAACAAATGCCAAATATATTCATGTGACCAAAATGGACATAAATGGTGATGAGGAGATTGATAGAAAGGACAAACCAAGTATGCTTATCAATCTTTCTAAACAACAAGAAATTGACTATCTTCTGTGTCCAAGGTTCCACAGCTCTTTGTCTGTTCTATTAAATTTACCACAAAAGTCATTTTTGTTTGTAGACCCAAATTGCCAACAAGAATGCATCTCTCAAGAGAAAGATGGCAGAATATAAAACAGTATGTAGCATAAGTATTGGTAGAAGATATTCTTCTCATTACAAATAACAACAACTTCTTAAATACCAAAGGAAAAGGCCCTTTCATTTTTCCTTTTATTAGACTTCTCTGTGTCATTTAACATTGCTGGTAATCCCCTTCTAGAATTCTCTCTTTTTAATCAGTCTCTGACCCATAACAGTTTTTCAATTATACGAATCTCTCCATCCACCTCTTTCTTTGTTTTCTTGCCAAATACCAATCTTTCCTCCTCTCTGATATGACTTTTACAATTTCAGTCAGTCTCCACTACAGTATTATTTCCTATATATGTTGTTTAGAGTTAGTAAATGTCAAGTTTATGTTCTTGAACCTCTTATTTTGTTTTACTCCTTTGTTTTCCCCTGTGTAATTTCATGTCTAATCTCATCATTTCATTTTCTATTAGTCATTTACTGATGATTCTTTTCTTAATAGTCTTATAACTTTTCAAATTAGCGTGTCTTTATAAATGACTTTCGGAAGTCTATATTCCAAGCATGGCTTTATGTTCATTACATGTGACCATCAGCAAACGGCTCTTTCTCTGCTGTGCCATGTGGATTGTAGCACAGGAATTGGTTTTATTATTTCCTCAGATGGAATGACCGCTACCACCTAATTTGCTTCCTCGGTGCATATGCTGAAATTGACTCACATACCTATCAGAAACTGTTGCACTCAATCTCATGCTTTATGATGTAGACATAAACAATTATGTATTTTGGGAGAGAGCCTAGTGTTGTTCCATGGCATGTTCAGGGCCATCATTTATGCCAAGAAACTTGCTGCAGAACATATGAAACTGGCATCACAGTTCTGAACAAGTTGGGTGGCTGGTATGCATAAACTCCTCAGAAATTTTCTTTTTCTTTTTTTTATTTTTTTATTAGAGTTTATTGGAGGTGACAATTGTTAGTAAAGTTACATAGGTTTCAAGTGTACAATTCTGTAATACATCATCTATCTATCACCTTGTGTGTTCACCACCCAGTCAGCTCTCTTTCCATGACCATGTATTTGACCCCCTTTACACTCTTCTACCACTTCTTCCCCCCTTACCTCTGATAACCATTAAACTGTTGTCTGTACCTATGAGTTTTTGTTTGTTTTTCTTGTTTGTTTGTTGCTTTCAGTTTTATCCTACATATGAGTGAAATAATATGGTTCTAGACTTTTTCTGTCTGACTTATTTCACTTAGCATGATAATCTCAGGATCCATCCATGTTGTCGCAGATGGCACTATTTCATCTTTTCTTATGGCAGAGCAGTATTCCATTGTGTATATATTACCACATCTTCTTTATCCAGTCATCTTTCAAAGGACACTTTGGTTGTTTCCATGCCTTGGCCACCGTAAATAAAGCTATGGTGAACATCAGAGTACATATTTCTTTACGGATAAATGTTTGCAGATTTTTTGGGGTAGATACCCAGGAGAGGAATTGCTGGGTCATATGGTAATTCTATTTTTAATTTTTTGAGGAACCTCCATGCTGCCTTTCATAGAGGTTGCACCAATCTGCATTCCTACCAACAGTGTATGAGGGTTCCTTTTTCTCCACAGCCTCTCCAACACTTCTTATTATTTGCCTTGTTGATGATAGCCATTCTGACTGGTGTGAGGTGATATTGCAATGTGGTTTTTAATTGCATTTCTCTGATGATTAGTGATGTTGAGCATTTTTTCATATGTCTATTGGCCTATATGTCCTCTTTGGAGAAATGTCTATACTCTACATTTGAGAAAAGAATCCTGTTTATGCAGGCACAGGATTGGGGAGGTGATGTGAGGAAAATATCATTGCCTTCATGCAAATAATTTCTCTTAGGTACTGATTACAAGTAAAGGGCTCCTCTACCCAGACTTTCAGGGTATACTAGTGTCACATATTTCAACCCTAGAAAGTGCCCCATAGACCATCTTGCCCTCAAAAAGCCCCTTCTTCCTTCATCATTTATAATATTCACATTCATGAGCCTTGAGGAGTGTGTGTGTGTTTGTGTGTGTGCGTGTGTGTATTCCACATAGAACTTTTTTTCACAGATCAATGAAGAGGTACAGGGTGTCCATATAGTCTGGCAACATAGGCAAATGTATTTTATCATTTATACATTTCAGATGTCCTTGATGGCAGTATGCAAATTTGTCAGACATTACAAATATCCTGTATATTATTGAAGGAGTGTCTAAAGTAGCCTAACCTAGTGTAATAAAAATAATATAATTCAGAAAACAGAATCATGGCATAATAACCTCAGATCTGGAAGATAACCTTAAAAATCAAATTGCTCGTATTTTTCCTAAATATCTCTATTAAATAGTTTTCTTGTTTGGTGATGAGGAAATAAACCCCTTAAAATATATTAAATACAGTAAGCCTTTCTATATCTCCCTTTGGTATTATTTTTCTTTCTTGAGTTGCATAGAAAAATTTGAATTTCATCCAATTATCACTAAAGTTTTACAAGACAGCTAGTGTACTACCTAATAGTATTCCGATAATTAGTTCTGCATTTCTGTTTTGCTTTAAAATGCTATAATGAGAGAAACCTCCAAATGTCTGTTGAGCTGCAGATATATCTACAACACTCCTTGTCTTATTCTTTCAATATCAAAATGTTATATCAGCCTCTTTATTCCTAATGTTGCTTATCTTGCTTTGATATTTTTTATTTTAACTAGACTTGCCAAATGTTTATTGATCTTATCAAATTTCAGCATTTGATTTTATTGATCCAGTCAACTCTTTGTGTGCATTTTAGTTTCTTTCCCATTTAATTAACTTTATTTCTTAAGTTCTTTTTAAAAAATGTTTATTAAACACTTACATAACATTACACAGTCCTTGTATAGCACTGGTTCTATGAGCGAGTCATTGATATAAGTGCTTTAACAATATTAACACATTTAATCCTATATCAGTTCTATGAACAGGATACTATCATTATTTCATTTAAAAAAAATGGAGAAACAGAGTCAAAGTGAGTGAAGTATCTTTCCAAATCTCTTAGAGCTGGGAAGTGGCGAGCCTGAATTCAAATCTTGGTAGCACAATCCTAGAGTCCAATCTTAACCACTATGCTAGGCTGTCTCCTTTTTATTAAGTTTGGATTTTCATTATTATAACTAACTAAATTTTCTAGTTAAATGCTTGTTGCACTTAAAAATACAATTCCTTATTTTATAAAGACTGTATTGAGGCAATAGATTCTCTTCTGAACATCTCTTTGGATACATCCATCATGACTTGGCATAGAGCTCTCAGTGTCCCCATTTATTACTTTCCTCTTTGACTCAAGAGCAATTTTGAAAGCTTTGTTTTTAATTTTGCGGTGTTTTTAATGTGATGTTTTTATTTTTTTTTATTTTTGGTTGTTGTTTTAAAAAATACTTGATATTTTTTGAACAGTTTTAGGCTCACAGCAAAATTGAAGGGAAGCTACAGAGATTTTTCATATGCCCCAGCGCCCACACATGCATAGCTCCCATATTATTAACATTCCCCATCAGAGGGCACACGTGTTATAACTGAGGAACCTGCATTATCACATTATAATCACCTAATATTCAGTTTTCCTTCGCGTTCACCCCTGCTGTTATACAGTCTGTGGGTTTAGACAGATATGTAATGACATGTATCTAAGAATGTAAGCAAGGGAAGTACCGAATGTCAGCCATGCACAGGACTAGAAAGCAAACAACCCACAGTGGAGGAGGTAAGTTCTCCATAGAGATTTTTATATATTAAAAAATATTAAAAAGTTTGTTTTAATATTTTAAAATTAAATGTGTGTTTAAAAAATTAAAAAATTGAGAATGTTAGTGAAAAAATACTGAAAATTGAATACATGAATCAGTATAATTTTATTTTCAAAGAAAACAACAAAAAAGTATTTTTAAAAAGAAATGCACAGCAACGAGATATCACTACACATCTATCAGAATAGCTAAGATAAAAAATGGTGACAGCACACAATGGTAGTAAGGATGCAGAGGAACTGGATCACTCTACATTGCTGTTGAGAATGTCAATTATTACCGTCACTCTCGAAAAGAATTGGGCAGTTTCTTAAAACACTAAACATACCACTACTATACACCCCAGCGATTACTTTCCTGGGCTTTTATCCACATGACTAAAAACTTATATTCACACACAAAAAAAACCTGTACCTAATGTTCACAGCAGCTTTATTTGTAATGGCCAAGAAGTAGAGTCTGATGTTCTTCAACTGGTGATTGCTTAAACAAGGGTGGAAGATATATGTACCCTGGACTACTTCTCAGCAATAAAAAAGAACAAATTATTGAAGTGCACAACTTGGTGAATCTACAGGGAATTAGCTAAGTGAAAAAAACCAATCTAAAATGTTAACGTACTGTATGATTCAATTTATATAACGTTTTGAAATGAAAAAAACAAAACAAAAAGAAATGGGAAACGGGTTTGAGCAGGGAACAGTAGAAGTGGGGATACAAGTTGATAAATGGGTATAGTTATAAAATGGCAATGCCAGGGATTCTTGTGGTATTGGAATTGTTAATCACCTTAACTATGGTAATGGAGCAGGAACCCACATATGTGACAAAAATCTACAGAAAATAACACACACATATACATAAAAATGAGTCCAAGTATAACTGGGGAAATCTGAATAAGATGGGTAAATTCTATTCAGGTCAATATATTGCCTATAGTATTATATTAGAGTTTTGTAAAATGTTACCATTGGGGAAAAACTGGGCAAAGTATAAATGGGATCTCTCTGTCTTATTTCTTACAGCTGCATGTGATCTACAATTTTCTTAAACAGTTCCATTTAAAAAAAAATGAAGGCAGAGTTCACTGTCTTAGCTACTTAAAATATATTGTTATAATTGGGAAGAGAGTGAAGAAGTGCAAATTCTGTGTGTGTGTCTGTGTGTGTGTGTGTGTGTGTGTGTGTGTGTGTGTGTAGGGAGATACAAGAGTTATATAGCTTTATGTACTATATAAAAAGTTGAACAATAATATATAAAACTGAACAATAATTAAGGGATATATAATGATATATAATAGAAATATGAAAGTAAATACTACCAGTAATAGTTGAAGAAATTAAAAACTCTTATCCCTGAGAAAAGAAAACCTAAGATAGTGTTAAGAGATGTAGAAGATAGCTGTGTTCAATTTTAGGGTTTGTTGTGTTATTTTTATTTTAAAATTATATACACAAGTCATTGTACCTTGTTAATATTAAAAGTTGATCAATTAAGAAAATAAAAAGATCATGTAAACATCAATTGAAAAAGCAAGTTTTAAAGTAAATATCTGGTTAGCACATACATACAGATATGTAAAAATGAATTTATGATAAATATTAACTACCCTAATCTCTGAACAACTGCATTATAAACAATCAATAATTAATCCATTTTATAATTACAATAAATAATGCTTAGAAAAAAACACTTAGCTATGCCTTCTTATTTTTGAATTCCTGGGTATATGCTTATTCCTAGACACTCAATTTTCAAAAAATCTTATATAATTGTTTACTTTGTTTTTACCAAAACATTATGTCTGTATTATAGATAAATGTACACCCACACATTTGTAAATAATGTATCCCTAACATGATTGAAAGTAAAATAACCTTAAAGACAAACAATAGCCTTCAGTATTATTGGTTTGGGTATGTTAGACACAGCAAGTTTCAAAATATTATTCCATTACTATCTCTGAGTCCTGCATGGCCCACATTCCTCAGCTCCAGGAAACCCATTGTAGGTAATGAGTCAGGGATTATGTCTGTTTTCCTTATCATTACATCCCCAGGAACTATTGCCTGAAACACCTGAGGTCCCTAATAAATATTTATTGAAGGCTTAATAAGTTACTATAGATACAATCGCTGTTTCTTCCTTTACTGTCATTTTAGAAAAATCTTTCCTATTCCATTCTTATAAATATAGTCATGTGTATTATTTTGCAATTAATATTATTTATTTTATATTAACACCTTAACAAATCTAGAATTTGATTTCAGTGTGGTATTTGAGATGTAGCCAAGTACATTTTTCCCAACAACATAACCAGTATTTCTAGTACTTTCTTTTGAAAAGCTGCAATATTTCCACTAATTTCAAATGACATTCTTCTGGTATATTAAAATGGCATGATTCATTTTTCGCAATTTTGTAATTATTTTCTTGCCTTTTCTAGTGTCAGTATCATACAGAATTAATCATTGTAGTTTTATGAAATGTTTTAATATAAAACAACTGCTATTTTTGTTTAATTTTTTAAAACTATTTAAATATGAATAAATGTTTAATGTCACAATTCAACTATACCAAAGCATATAAAATGAAAAATTAAGGACTGAATTGTGCTGTTTTTATACAACTTTTTCCCACAGAATGCTTTCTGACTTATATTCTCTTTTATCTAATAATCATATTGGTATGATGTGTATTTTTTATTAGGTTTTTCAAGGTATATTTTTACCATCTCTTTTTCCACCCTTTTGCATTATTTTATCTTGATTGGATCACATACAAAGAGTATGTAGTTACATTTATATTCTTTTACTAATGCAAAGTTTTATCTTTTAAAGAAACATAGTTTTATAAATGATAAAAACAATTGGACAATTAGTGCTTTTGTATATTACCTTAACCTACAACAATTCTATAATTTAGAAAAAGTCACCTTATTTCTGTTATGTGAATTGTGACATCATTTCATCTTGTCCCCCAGCCCTTCTCTTTACCTTCTTAGTATTTCTGAGAAAACTGACAGCTACTCAGAAGTTTCACCTTCAATTTCTTTCTCAGCATTCTTGAATGGGTGTCATCCAGGCCAAGAGATTTGCATTTTTATAGAGCAAGTAAGTGCTCTCTAAAAAAAGCCTTTCTTAAAATCTCTCTTAGGCTTCATATCACTTTCACCAATGTTGAGTCTGCCTTTTATTATCTTGGTGGCTACCCACCTGTGCACAAAGAGCTGAAAACTTGTATAATTTTTTGCTCACATAGCAGCAATAAACCATTGTCGTAAAGTAAAATGGGCTTTATTTTCAGTATTTTTCTTTTATAGTAAACATAATTTAAAAGATCCTTTTATGACCATTTAATGCTTTTCACAGGATCATTTCATTCTAACTTTGCTTTAAAAAGCTCTTACA
>NW_017732359.1:121470-122805 GCF_001890085.2 Hipposideros armiger | reverse complement strand
AAATCCTACATTTTTATAGTATTGCCAGTTCCTTAAACAATGTGAGTTTGTTTCTTTATATGTAATATAAGATAGTAATACATTTTCTTGCTAATCCATTTTATCAAGTTTAAATGAACCAAAGTATGTTGAAATGCGATGAAATCTTTAAAAATGGTCTAAAAATGTGCTATGGCTTTTATGTTATTTATACATTTTGAAGATGGTTTTGTTTATTTGAACCACAACAACATCAGAACTGTCTTAATTTCTTTCACCATGTGGAATTTACCTAAATAGATAGGTTATCAAATAAATAATTTGCTTCAGTATCTATCATATAATTAGACACACATAATTAGATCAAGAATAAAGTTAATTGATCAATACATTGAATTAATATGAGTGATTCATTTAGGATTTAACAGTTATTCTATTTGGTAGGAACAATAAACATTCCTAAAGATATCCACATCCTGATCCCCAGGCCCTATGAATGTGTTAGGTTTTGTGGCAAAAGAGAATTAGGTTTCAGATATTAACTTTGCTTATGAGCTGAGATTAAAATTGGGAGTTTATCTGGAATTATCCAGGGGCACCTATCATAATCACAAGTGTCCTTAAACGTGGAAGAGAGAGGTAGATGGGGGAGTCAGAGTCTGAGAGATGTGATGTGATGTGATGTGATGTGATAGCAACTTGACCCACTGCCACTGGTTGGAGGAAGCTAGTCTGGTGGAGGAAGATGACTATGTGCCACGGAATGTGAGTGGACTCTAGAAGTTGAAATCTGTCAGGAATTGGTGTTTCTCTTAGAACCCCCAGAAGAAATATATACCTCATACCACCTGGATTTTAGCCCAATGAAATCTATTACAGATTTCTGACCTCCCAAGACAATAAATTTGTGTTGTTTTAAGGTGTGGCATTTGAGCTGTTTTACCTCAACAGTCATAGAAAACTGACACAATCTGTATTAGTTTGTATTATTAGCATCATTACAAAATAAGCATACTTCTGAAAAAAAGCACTGTTAACAAATACACGAACTGAGCAACCATGGTTGTGGGATTTGGAAACAAATGTCTTTCATTGTTGTATTCTAAGTACATTCACTTGGTAAAATGACCAAATGGGAGAGGCAAAACAATTGCTTAATGTATTTTCCAAAACAGTGCCTTAAGATGATTCTCTCCTTGGCAATTCTTTTACTTATTGATATGAAGCAATTTATTGCTTTATGGAAATTGCTAACCATTCAAAAGCTGAACATTCAAAGTAAAAAAATTCAAGACTTCTGTTTGTTTTTTTTTAATTAGGTAAATCTTTAAAGCATATTCTTTATGATTATCACTA
>NW_017732359.1:116609-118636 GCF_001890085.2 Hipposideros armiger | reverse complement strand
TATATATATATTTTATAAAAAATATTTTATGGTGTCCTTATCAACATACATTAAGAATAATATGATTCCTAAGAGAAAAGAAAAGATACATATTATTTGTTGATGATGTCTGTATTAGTCTACTAAGGATGCCATAACAAAATACCACAGACTGGGTAGTTTGAACAACAGACATTTATTTATTTTCTCATAGTTGTGGAGGCTAGTAGTAGTCCAAGTTCAAGATCAAGGTCGGTTTCTGTTGAAGCCTCTCTTCCTGGCTTGCAGGTGGCCATGTTCTCATGGTGTTGTCACATAGCCTCTTTTCTGTGCATTTAGAGAGACAGAGAGAGAGAGAGAGGGAGAGAGAGAGAGTTGATCTGTGGTATCTCTTCCTCTTCTTATAAGGATACTAGCCCTATTGAATTAATGCCCCACCCTTATGACTTAATTTAACCTTAATTACCTATATAAGGGCCCTATCTCCATATATTGTCCCATTAGGGGTTAGGGCTGCAAAATATCATTTTGTTGGGCAGGGAGAACAATTCACTCCATAACAATGGCATACATTTTCATTTGTACATTTACTCAATTAATTTATCAAGGATCTACTATGAGTCAGGCACTCTGTTCAGTATAATAACAGCGCTGGCATACTTCCTCCTACATGGAACTTACAATATATTCAAGAAGACTGATACTGAATGTGATGAGTATTAAAAGGGACAAATAATATAAAATGAAAATGTAAATAAGGAGATCTAACTTAAAGTAAGTTAATACTAGTGATAATCACTGTTTTCATAAAGCATCAATCTAGAGGTGATAAAAAATGCTTCTTGTACATAAATGTGATATATTTCATAATTTTGCAATTTGTATATTATATGTATATACATTTATCTTTGGTTATAATGGTCACAGTAATTGGTGGAACATGCAAATAGACTTCAGCTCTTTAGTCTATATGAGAATTAACATTTGCTTAAATGTACAAGACACTTTAAATCACATTATACTATTTGAGTTGCACATAATATTATGAGGTGGCAGATGTAGGTGGTTTTCAAAAGAGGTAGGTCAACTTGAATAAAACTTGCTTAGGANTATATATATATATATATATATATAAAATGAAAATGGCAAAAGCCATGCCTACATGGTGTGATTGCACTCTTAAAGAAGTTTTTCTCATTTTGAAGCATCATTACCACAGCAAAGTCTTTTCTAAATTCAAGGCAATCTGTGGAGGAGCAGAAGATATTAGAGAACAAAATAGCCTAAATGTTGAAAAACGGAAGAATTTATTAATACAAATGGAATACCCCAAATATGTTTTCATCTGTTACAATATTTAAATACTCCACATCTCTCCAGGACTTATGGATTTCTTTAATAATGTCAAAGTAACTAGTGGAATAGTTCAAGAGAAAGAAAAATCCTAAATCAGCTCACCAGCACAACCAGTTTGTGGCATTTTGCACAACTCATCTTTTTTACTAATGTCCTGTAAATAAGTGTGCAATTTATTTTCCCAAATTAATACTCAGTCATAATTAATAAATGCAAACAATAATGTATGAATATATGTAGTAAAATAAATTAGAATACATTGGAAAATTAAAAGGAAGTAGTGCACTTATCCTTCTGTTTATCAGACCAGAATTAGAGGAAGGTCATTCAAAACAATAATTTTAAAGAATGTACATTTAGATTTAGAGTAGCTTTTGAGGTATGTGTGGGGTTTTTTTAATTAAATGGAGAATTTTTTTAATTTTAAAAACACTGTGGAAGGTCTTACTATACTGATCATATTGATAAATCTTCAACTAAAATGTGAGGTAATGTGATATTAATGTTTACTATCTTGTGATCATCATTCAGGATATGATATAATATATACTTAATTCTAATCTCAGGTCTACTGCTATATAGTTTTATAGCCTGAGTATATTACTCCAGTGGCCTTATGTATGAAAGAAGGATAATTCTGACCCTATATATTTTTGGTGAAGGTTTGAGATATAGATATAAACTGCCTCAAA
>NW_017732359.1:111737-114199 GCF_001890085.2 Hipposideros armiger | reverse complement strand
AGATGTAGGTGGTTTTCAAAAGAGGTAGGTCAACTTGAATAAAACTTGCTTAGGATAATTAAGTGACTTGCTAAAGATAAGTGGTAACATAATGATTTAAATCTTGTTTAATTAATTAAAAATTTAGTTATATATTTGTTACATTACTCTGATTCTCTTAGTCTAATTTATTCTTTTCAGGGAACTGAGAGAAAAATTGTTAATTTTGATGTTTTATAAATATTTTATCTCATACTTTCTATAAAATTTTTGCACAATTTTTCATTTTGATTGAATTTCTTAGAGGAAGTATATAAATAAATAAACATATAAATAAGTAAATTTAAACTTAGTACTAATACTAACTTCTTAATAGGGAAATATTTTCACCATGAACCCATTTGTTATTTGAAGGAAATTGGATCATCTAATTTCATTCTCATTAGGTGTCTAAAACATATTCAAAGTTAGTTACAAACACAGGGCATTACTGTTTTGATTTAGAGGGAAACTTACTACTAGTGCAGAATTCAAACAATTAAACTATTTAAATAAATTATAATAACTATTATGGTAAATGAAGTATATGGGCCCAAACTGATATATAACAGAATTATCTCATATGTTCTTTCAATGGGTTTAGGAGTTTCATATCTTAGAACACTTACCAGGAATGATTAAAATTTACCCAGGTAAAGAGGAAGTTAAAGGTGGAATGATGGTTGTAAAGGCCTAAGGGTAAGGGAAACATAGCACTAAAGTAACTGCAGTAAGTGCCGTATGGCTTACATATAAAAAATAATACAAGGATGATCAGAGATGGCACACAGAAGATGATAGTAGCTCACACTTCTTAAGCACTGTGTGCCAGAGCTTTCTTTTCTAAGCCTTTTACATGGATTATCTCATGTATTCCTCAGAGCAACCCTAGAGATTGTTCAATAAATGTAATGTGCTCAACAACATATTATAGTTGGTAAAACCATGACACTGGAGCCAGACTGCCTATCAATTATTAGCTGTGCAACTTAGGGGAACTTATTTAACCTCTCTATGCCTTATTTTCTTCATCTATAAAATGAGAATAATGATAGCACATCTATTTGATAGCTATATTGTGAGGATTACATGAACTAACACATGGAAAACATTTAGCTATTACCTGACATATAGTAAGAACAGAGTTCAATTATTAATGGTATTATTTTCCACTTTGTATTTTCAGAAATGATGAGAGTGTTGCTTTTAAAATGTAAGTCAGAATGCAGTAATACTCTCCTCAAAAGCCTGGATTGGATTCCCGGCCACAAAGAGTAACAATCACGTTCAGGGCCCTGAAAACATATCCCAGCTTTCACCACTGTCGTTCCACCTTCCATCCATAGCTTCACTGGCCATGTAGAAGTTCATCAAACAATCCATTTCAGAACACTTATCCTCTCTATTCTCTCTAACCAAAAAACGCTTCCTACAGATATAACTTGTACTTTTTTTTCTTTCAAGTTTTATATGACAGAGATTTTTAATGACCACCTTATCTAAAACAACAAGGCCTCTCCAAATGAGGGGAATTCAGCTAGACACACATGCAACTTTATGATATATACAAATGATTTTCAGTTTAAAGCCCTACATATTCAAGAGGCATTTCCTTTTCAACTGAAGCAACTAGAAAACAGGACAATATATATATGAAATAACTGTTCTCAGAAAATGGACGACATAGCCAGGACTGTAACCCCTAAAAAAATGAATATGGTGAGATGTGGACTAATATTACCATTCCTCTCTTCCAGGAGCAATTTCCAAACTGAGGAGGCAGGGAGGAATAACACAGTCAGAATTTACCAGATTTTCTAAGTTCAGGAGACAGAGGTCAGTGTTTAAGGCCTGACATGCCTGGAAAATGGGAGGGAGGATAACGAAGAGGAGGGACCTATACAGAGAAAGAAATCCTACAGATTTCCACAGGGGTCCCCTTAAGTTTTGCAGTGCATGCCTAGGGTGAAACTACTCTTTTAGGCAAAAACAGACGAGAGAGTTGTAAGCTTAAAAATTCTCAGAACTTATACAGGATAGGAGATGTTCGAGTTCCAACCAGCCATGATCACAAGAGACAATCAGCAGCATCCCAGAAGGAACATCCCTTAGTAATAGGACTAAACTCTCCATGAAGTGGAGGATACGTTAGCCCACCTCAACAATGTTTTGGCAGGCCTGTAAAGGATCAAACTAATCCATATATAACTTAACTGCCTATCATAACAGAACACAGCACTCCTTAAATGAAGACAACAAGATCCAAACAACCAAAAAACATAACATCTGCATTACCTGTATTGGTCTCCTCAGGCTGCCATAACAAAATATCACAGACTGAGTGGTTTAAACATGAAACATTTATTTTCTCGCAGATCTTGAGGCTAGAAGTCAATGGTCAAGTTGTCAGCAAACTTGGTTTCTGATAATGGTTTTTATCCTGG
>NW_017732359.1:104961-107872 GCF_001890085.2 Hipposideros armiger | reverse complement strand
GCTGGATTAAAGCTCCATTCTCTCTAAACAGGGGTGATTCCAAAATCTTTTCTGTGGTCCACAATGGTGTGGGAACCAAAAGGGTGACAGTTATCCAGAATGAAAAAAAAAATCCACAGAACCATTTGAGGAAATTTTGCCAATAGCAATGCGAATAACTAAGCAACAATTTCTGGAGCCCATTGATAAAATGATGGAAGTCTCTGCAGCTGTCTTTATGGTCACATGAAATTGAGGACAGATAGCAATTCACTGTTCCTGTCATGTACATCTTGTCACTACTAGACAAGACCCACGGATCTCAATTTAATTAAGCTTATAGCATTTTGGCCAAGTAAGCTTCAAAGTAAATTGAGTTGTAAAAAATAAAGAAAATTATACATCTTTGCTGAGCTTTTGGACAGAGATTATGCCCACTCTGTAAGCAAAAGCTCATTGTTTCAGGCTCTGTCCTGTCAATTATTAACAGGAAATGAGTTCTTGGATAAAAAGTTGAGTCCAAAGGGCAGGAATATTAACCTGTTCCCTGCCATCCAGGAGGCTGGGCCCTCCACAAAAAAATTGAAGTAATATATGTGCAACCACTTCGTAAAGAAGAAAGAACTATGACAATGCAACTTGAATGTTTTTTTAAGTCTATAAATTGTAATTTTTCTTTCAATTATTTACAATGTATTGGAGACTGCTTGTAGTATAATGTAGAAATAAATTAAATGATTTCTGCCCTTAAGAAGTTTTCAGTCTACATAGAGATATGACATATGTACTCTCAATAGAATTTAATTACAGAACAAGTTATTAAAGCACTAATTTCCAAGATACTTTATTCTGAGGGATGACAAGTGAATTTCAATGGATATGGTAGGATAGGAGCTGGCAATGCAGCTTAAGGAGAATTTGAATATATGGAGTAGGAAAGGAAGGGAGCTTAGGCAATTGGAACTACATTAGCAAAGGCATCAAAGTCGGAGATAAGCCTAGTCTATTTTAGGGCAGTGAGGAACCTGGTGTGTCTATGTGAAATAGGTGAAATAAAATCATTGAAGAAAAACTAATATATTATTCCACATACAATCCAAAAGATGAGTTTAAAGAATAAAGAAACATTCAGCCACAAAAAGGAATAAAGTACTGATATATGTTACAATGAGGATGAACCTCAAAAATGTTATGCTAAGTGAAAGAAGGTACAAAAGATCATATATTATTCTTTTTTTTTATAAAATATTCAGAACAAATAAATCCATAAAGACAGAAGCAGATTAGTGGATTCCAGGGGCCAGAAGGCAGAAATGGGGAGCATTAATGAGTATGAGGTTTTATTTTGGGGTGATAAAAATGTTTTGGGACTAGATAGAAGTGTCGGTTGTACAGTGTTGTGAATGTTCTGTTGTAAATACCACTGATTTAAAATACCTGGTATTATTTTATGTGAATTTCTCCTAAACAATGATGAAATGAAAAAAAAAGAATGAAGGAACAATTCTCAGAGTGGGCTAGTGAGCACTGTTATAGCAGGGTATTTATAGAAACTGAATTCCATCCAAATCTCCTATCAAAAATGTTTTGAAGTATTTTCATAAACTAATGTGTCATATTCAGTGAATTCTGGCATTCCCATTGTACAAAAACACCTTTAGTTGTCACCCCACTATTAGTTTGATTTCAGTGTATCATTTAATAACTTCATATCTACCCAGAATTGCTCATNAAGGTCATTCATTTTCATTGGTGTGTCATAATCTATTGTGTGCATAGAACATAAAATATTTATTGATTTTACTTTTAATGGGACTTTGAGGAGTTATGGTTTTTTGGACCTTGAAAGTGGTGCTGTTATGAACATTTTTGTACATGTCATTTTATGAACAGGTGTTATTTACTTCTTGTGGGTATATTCTTAGAAAAGCAATTTCTGGGATATAGAATATGCATTTACCTTTAATATGCACAAAGTGTTTTTTAAATTTTACAGATAGAAATAATAGTTGTATGGTAGTCTAAGAAGTTAATTTTATAGAAGGAAAAACTTGGACCTATTGAATGTAAATATTCAAATTTTATTTAAGTATTTCAGTAAATTGTATATCTATTTTGTTTTGTTTTGTTTAAATATGTGTGTGGTATCATATGACCCTGCAAGTGTACTTTTGGGCATTTATCCCAGGAAAATGGTCACATATGTTCACACAAAACCCTGTACATCAATGTTCATAGCAGCTTTATTCAAAATATTTTAAGCTGGATGCACAGATATTCTTCAAAGGAGAACAATTTAACTATGAGTGGCACATCCATACCATGGGATACTGCTTAAAAGGAAGGAGTTATTGATACAACTTGAATGAATCTCAGAGAATTATACTGAGTGAAAGAAAAGCCAACCCTATAAAATTAAATACTCTGATTCCATTTGTGTAACATTCTTGAAACCACAAAATTATAGAAATAAAGAAAACAATTAGCGCTTTAAGGAGTGGGTGAGGTAAGAAGAAAAGTGTTTATCATTATTAAAAGGCAACAGGAAGGACCCAGATGTCCTAGGTCTTGCCTCTGTCAATGCCACCATCCTGTTGGTGATACCATACATTTTATAAGGTATTATCATAAGAGGCAACTGGGTAAAAAATCCACAGGGTCTCTCTCCACTGTTTTTTCAACTGCATGTGAAAGTACAATTATATCAAAACAAAAATTTAATTTAAAAAATGCATATGGATTCCAGTACTTAGCGTGTTGATTAGTAGAAAGTAGGGTTCAGATTTGATAAATGAATGGACAATCAGAGCCATGTTGCAAACCACATAACCACAATTGTCTGGAAAGAAAATTACATAATTTTCTCTTTCAAAATTTTGTTTAAAAAGATTCTTTAAGTAATTTTAGGTTTAAGAAAAGAGCTTGAAGAATA
>NW_017732359.1:102556-104622 GCF_001890085.2 Hipposideros armiger | reverse complement strand
ATTAGAACCATTCTCTTAGAAAACAATACAATAAATGTGTCCTCCTTTTGCCAAATTCGGTCAATCACACTTTATTATTTATCATTTCTTTTTTATGGCTTTTGCAGTTAGCACATCTTTTACTCTCATCTAACAACGTCACCAGGTGACAATTCAAATAACCCTAGACTGGGTACTCCACCAAATTTTCCAGTTACAAAATATCTATTCATTGCAACTGGAATAATTTTACCAAGAGTGGTATAAATTTGTTTCTCAGGTTAAAAAATAAAACCACAAAAGTAGACTAATTAGTGCACCCAGCTTCCTTGTTTCTTTCTGATGCCTAATCCTAACACCGGGCTTCCATCCTTCACATCACTTCACCATACAAGGTATCTCAAAACATCATGTTCAAGTTTTAAGCAGCTCTAAAGAAAAAGTGTGTTGACTAAGGAAAATAAGGACACTACCCGGTTGAGTCAGTTTTCTTTAGGAAACTTTAAAACAAAAATCTCAGATAACACATCTGCTTATATTTCATCAGTCACAACTAAATGCAAGGGAGTCAAGGAAATAAAATCTTTTAGTCAGATAATCACTGCCCTGAATAAAATTGGAGATTTGTAATTAAACTGAATTACAAAATGTCTATCAGGCAGGTGTCAGCAATCCCTTCCTTTTGTATATTAAATAATGTATACATACTAAATAACTAAATATATTACATATTTCACTTTATGTATTTTACAATATATATTATGTATTATGTGTGTATGTGAAGTAAACCAGGCATTATGTCAGAAATTATAATTTTATTAAATAAATATTTGTTGACTACCTACTGTGTTTTTGGCCTAGAGTAAGGATGGAAGAGCAAAATCAGACTTTTGTCTATTCTCAGGGAACTTATAGTCATGTGAGGGAAAGTTGTTAATAAATATATAAATAAGTATTCAAGCATAAATTAAGGAACAACCTTCTATGACAGCATATAACAAAGTAATCTGACCTACACAAGGGTCATCTGAGCAGAGCAGGTCCTAGAATAAACATATCATTCAACATCCTTTTGTTATAACATTGAGGAGGAAAAAAAAAAAGTATCCCAGCCAAAGCCACTGTCAGTGTGGAGTTTGAAACCTCCCTTCATGTTTTTGTGGGGTTTCTCTAGGTACCCCAGTTTCCTCCCACACCCCAAACATGTACACATTAGGTGAACTGGAGTGTCTAAATTGTTTCAGTCTGAGTGACTCTGTGTGTGTATGTGGGTGTGTGTTTAGGTACACTGTGACTGAAGGACATCCTGTCCAGGGGTTCCTCCCTTGTGCCTTGAGATGCCAGGATAGGCTCTGGCCACACTTGACCATGAACTGAAATAAGTAGATTGAAAATTAATTATTTTACTTGCTTTTCTTAAATATATGTATATCTCAAATTTACTTCAATGTTTGATATTAAAAATGCTTTGGGTCTTTATTTAAAAGATTAGTCATATTTTTGTGACTAGAAAGATGCCATAGAAATATGACTCTTGGTTATATCAATTCACCTATGGTAAAATTGGTTCTGTTACATATCCTCTCACTTACAGTTGCAGTTTCCAAGAACCTATCCACAAAGTTAAGTGAGGACTTACTGTATTCACTGTGAAATTGACACTTGAGCTGACATGTGAAGGACAGTACACGTTAGGTAAGTGGTGGGGATGTTTCTATATAAAGTGGACACAACAGAAAAAAAAAGCAGTGGGAGAGAGTTACCAAATATAACTGGTGAGACTGGAGTTCAAGGGCTAAGGGCAGCAAGGTAAAGGAGACTAGTGGGTAAACCATAACAGAACATAAAAGGCCTTTCAACAGTGTTAAGGGAGCATACAATGACCTTACAGGCACTGAGTACTACCACTCCGTGTGTCCCACTTTCTCACTAATCCAGAGGCACTTTTTATAATTGCACACATGGAATGCTTTTCTTGCTTCTGTATGCCTGCACTTCATGCTTCCTCTCCCTGGCCTGTTCAAGCACTGCCCACTCCCTCTCTGCAGATGTCACCTGCCTAAACCACATACTTCTTTTTTTTTTAA
>NW_017732359.1:75269-101211 GCF_001890085.2 Hipposideros armiger | reverse complement strand
GTTCTTAACCATCGCGCCACTCGGCCGGCCCTGTACTTCTAAACTTTTGAATGTGTTCTGTTTTAAGAACACCATTGGGATAGTTTGATGAAGCTGTTCTAATACTGAATCTTTTTAGCATGGATGAAAGCAAATTGTGTTTATCTGAGAAGCTGAATTCTTAGGAATTTCTGCTGAAGATCCTATTGCCTAATAAATGTTGATTTCTTAATCGCCATTTATTAAAAGCTATGTGTCCCTCAGACTATCTGAAGTAGAGAAATTGTTCTTATCTGCAGTGTGTATGTGCTGTAAAAACAGACTCATTGAGAATTGAGATGATGGCCAACAAAACACCATTATTTTGGGTTGTAGTAAATATGTTTACTTCGAAGGAATCCTAATGTAGACTCTTTGCTATAATTTCTGTCTACTTGTAATAGTATTTAAAAAGGTTCTGAACTCAATTCTATGGGGGGCAAATGGGGGAGGGGGAAGGCAAACCACAATTGTGTCCTACAATTTAACTCAGTGGTGACACTATCTTCCTGGAGATAACATCAGATTCCATTGGTTACAAAACTGCCTCCCTCTCCACTTCAGATACCAGTCGCAAGCCCAGGTTGACCTGTGCTTCTGACCAACTGGCTACCTATTGGTGGTTCCCATGACCCCCTCCTTGGACTTCAGATGCCGGTAAAAAATCTAGCTTATTATGTATACTTTGACCAACTAACTGGCTCTAAATCATAGGGTCCCAAGATCTCCTGTCTGGGTTAAATTAATTTGCTAGAGCAGCTCACAGAACTCAGAGAAACATATTATTTACTAGATCACTGGTTTATTATAAAAGGTTATAACTCAGGAACAATCAAATGGAAGAGATGCCTAGGGCAAGGTATGGGGAAAGGGCATGGAGCTTATATGACATCTCCAGGACATTTCTCTCATCAAATCTGCAGGTATTCATGAACCTAGAAGCTCTCTGATGCTGGTCCTTTCAGGTTTTTATAGAGGCTTCATTACATAGGCATGATTAATTAAATCATCAGCCATTGGTGACTGACTCAATCTCCAGCCCCTCTCACCTCCCAAGAAGTTAGGAAACTGAAAGGTCCAACCACCTAAAGACTTGGTTGGCTCCACTGGGAACAAGCCCCCACACTTAAGTCTTCTAGGAACTTTCCAAAAGTCACCTTATCATAACAAAAGACACCTTTATCACTCTCAACACAGGAAATTCCAAGGGAGTTTTGGAAACTGTGATGAACTGGAATTAAGACCACATACATATGAGAAATATATTTTAGTGATCTGAATCACTAATATGTATATTATATTATATTATATTATATTATATTATATTATATTATATTATATTATATTATATTGTAATGTAACATATATAATATATATATAATAAATCATAATATCACATATTGAAGTCTCATGCTAAACAGACTTTTTGCCATCACTGTGAAGGATAAAGTATCTCTGAGATAAGTGACACTTTTGTATGTCTCTGCTCCCTTCACTCCCAAAACTTGGAGGATACGCCATATTTTTTTCTTCTAGACTATTCAAGCTATTCTTTCCTCCAATTCTTTCACATTTTCCCAAGTTCTTCGATTGTTTTGCAAAATTGTGCTGCTGAGATACCTTGATCCTGTGACTTTCTTTGGAGACTAAAATTGTTTCACAGGTTAAGCAGATAAATGTATACATCAATAAATTCTGAACAGGACATGTGGTCTAGAGCAGAAAAGGGAGGCAGGAGGAGAAAGAACAGTGACTTTTATCAAGTGGTACTTCTTGGTCCTGAAGAGACATTTCCATTTGCATTAAATAAATGTATCTCCCCTGCAACCCCAAAGAATAAGAGAGGCGGGTATTATTATTTCCTGTTTACTTATCTGGAAAATGGGAATTTAATAATGCTAAACTCATATGGTCATTGTGCATTTAAATGACAGAAGCATATAAATTGTTTAGAACATTTCCTGAAATGTAGTAAGTGCCTAGTAGATGTTGCTGTTATTTTATTTCCCATTCCAAGGAAACATCTTAAGGCTAAGAGATGTTTATTAATCTGTCCAAGTTAATAGAGGTTAAAGCCATATTCAAATTCATGCATTTGTCTACAAACATAGCACTGTTGTCTGCATGTGTTTCTCAAAAGAGAATGCCTTTTCTTATGAAGGCTTTTGGAGGTACCTGCCTTTAAAATCAAATTAACTGATGATTTTAATAGGTAGAACTGCCCATGAGTTGGGGAGGGTGGCTGGCAACATCTGTATCTGATCAGGGCAATATGGAGGAGATTGAATCCAAGAGAAGTAGATTGCAGCAGTGAAGGTTAATGAAAATAATTTAGTTTGGACTGCAATTTAATAGTTGAATATCAGCATTTGACTTTAATTAAAGCATCAGCTCAACTATCAACTATGACATATGCTTCCCCCCAGAAGACAGCCCCTTTGACAAACTATAGATAGTGTGATTCATTAAATTCAGTGATGAGGAGTTAGGATAAAATATAGTTATTTATTTTAGAGAGGCAGGAGTGAAGCATGATGTTAGTGGGATGTAATAAAGAGTAGATAAAGGCTTATAAAGCTCTGTCTGAATTAGAATTTATTTTACCTTATCACCTTTGCCTGCATTGTTATATGAAAAAACAATTGTGTGCTTATATTCTTTTTATTATTTTAATGATCCCAATATACTCATATGTTGTAATGTGCCTGATGGAAAAGTACTCATTTAAAAGCAAATTGGTAATCCTATCATTTCTACAGTAAATATCAAACAGAGAGGGAAGTGAGTTTTAGCAACAGCAAAGTGGGAAATTGTTCAGCTAGCTCTTATTATCAAGTCTTTAACACTGACTATCAGAAAAGACATTTCTTAGACAAGGGATGACAGAGTGTGTGGTGAGAATAATGAGTGAGTACATCCAATTCAGGTGAGGAATATATTCATCAGCATTACAGCAAGGTATGTAATGTCTCTCAGTGCAACAGATAAAAGTGAGCTTTAGGGGAAAAAATCCTATTATGTATTAGTATTATAATAATCAATTGCTGTGCAAATTAGCTAATAATATGAATATGTAGAGAATGTATAGAGATTAAAGAGAATGTTTTTGGTTTTTTTTAAGAAATAAATCTGTAAGAAGTATGTACTTGGAGAAAATTCCCTATAACACTATGTTTAATGCTTTCTCATATATGATTTATTAAGTGTATATATAATATATATAACTAAAAATTCAAAAAATTTTTACAAATATAAATTTTAATTAAACATATACCTCATCTTGTCATTTAGAATGTAATTTGATATCGTATTGATTATTTTCAAATAGTTTTATAAATATCATTGGGTTTATAAAAATGTTTATTTTGATGCCCGCCTTGATCTGCTATAATCTTATGAGAATAAGAAGAAAAGATAACAACTTCAGAGCTTTGAGCTTCACAGGACCTGGATTACCAAGCCATAGATTTTTGGTCAGGGTCTGGGACCTCACTGCTTCTATCCAAAGGATTTATGGTGTTTCAAAATGACATTTGTAATTAGATTGAAATTTTGCTTAAATTTTCAAACTTGCTAAGTCAAAAAGACTTTTTAAATCATCCATAACTTTTACATAGTTTTATTAGGTAGAAACACTTTGTCTCCTCCTGAAATCAAGAGTTCTTTTAGACCTTATAAATCAGCATTATACAATCCACAGTGTTTTCACATGATCCTTTCATTTTGTTTTGTTAGAATTATTCACAGTAGCCAAGATATAAAAACAGCCAAATACCCATCAGTAGATGACTGGATAAAGAAATTGTAGAACATTTGTATAATGAAGTATTACTCTGCCTTGAAAAAGAATGAAATCTTACCATTTGAAACAACATGGATGGACCTAGAAAATATTATGCTAAATGAAATAAGTCAGACAGAGAAAGACAAATACCATATGATCTCACTTATATGTGGAATCTAAAGAACAGAATAAATGAGCAAACAAAACAGAAATAAACTGAGATACAGAGAGAAAACTGATGGTTGCTAGATGGGAGAGAGTGGTTGGGAGATGGGGGAGAAGGTGATGGGATTAGAAAGTACAAATTGGTAGTCACAAAATAGTCACGGGGATGTGAAATACAATACAGGGAATATAATCAACAATGTAAATATTATGTAGGGTCAGATGGGTACTGGATTTATCAGGGGGGTCACGTCATAAATTAAATAGATGCCTGACCACTGCACTGTACACCTGGAGCTAGAGTAATATTGAATGTCAACTATGATTAAATATGTATTCATGGGATGTGGAGTATAGTATAGAGAAGATAGTCAATGGTGTTGAAACACCTATATAGGTGTCAGAGGGGTAGTAGACTTGAGGGATGCTATCACTTTGTGAGGGGTGTAAATGTCTAATCATTATGTTGTTTGTACACCTAAAACTAATATTTAAAAAAAAACTAAAAAAAAAAAGAATTATTCAAAATTATGTATGCCTAATCTGTATTTTACTATAGTTTGAAGAGCCAGATAGAGGATCATCTACCAGATGGTAAGGATTATATTTCTTGTGGCCAGGTCTCTGCTTAGGATATTTGGATGAATTATTGTTTAAAATGCTCCTTCTATCTGTGGTTTTCACAACATTGCTAATTAGCTATTTGACTCCCTACAGTTATAAAGTATGATTACTGACAGTGATTTTACCCTCATCTACCACTCCCCTCCCCACTTACTCTCTGGTAGCCGCTAAACTATTTTCTGTGTTTATGAGTTTTTGTTTCTTCATTGGGACAAGCATTGGAGAGGCTGTGGAGAAAAAGGAACCCTCATACACTGTTTGTGGGAATGCAGATTGGGAGAAAATTTTTTAAAAGCTGAGTCATATTGATAGACAGGAGTTAAAGTCAGTAAAATAGCAAGAATCCAATATGGTGATAGATAAAATGATTTAATAGAAAATCACATTAGATATATAAGAAAGATATCCATGGAAGAGAGAACACAAATAAGTTTCACAAACAAATCCCATAATACTAGAAATCAAGAAATCCATTCCCTTCACCAGCATTTAGGAAAAATGAAAAATAAAGCACTAATGATATGCTACATTTTCCTGTATCAGATTTTTAAAAAAATCAATAAACTCTAGCATGGAGGAGCACAGTGAACATGTAGCTATCATTTTTGCCTATGACAACATAAAAATTCTTCTATATTAGTGCTTAAAATGTTAGTTTATAAACCCCATTATTTTATTAATTCACTAATATTCAAAAATTCAATTATCTATCCATCATAACCTAAAAGAAATCTGATATAGTATGGGATATATAAGTATATAAGTCAACTTATAATATTAATACTGAAAGTTATATAATTTATTCTACATTATAATATATTAGGTTATTGGTAAGCATATTGTCATGTTCTTGTTTGAAAAAAGGGCTTAGTTTCCTATCATTTGAAATATCCAATGACTGAAAAGTAAGGGTAAATTTTTCTGTAAGACATTATATTTATTCAGTTATTAAATGTATCATAAAACATATCATACAATTGACCTAAAATACTGACCAAAGTCAATGAGCACCTTTTATAAAATACTTTAGTCAGTATTAGTAAAAAAGTTGATAAAACTATGGATCATTTATCAATTTTTTTCATATTTATACATTGAGCAATTTTACACAAAATTTTTGTACAGATATTTTGACTAAGTTCTATTTTTATTTTTTGTGAAGACTACTGATGTTGTTAAGGTTATTCATTTTCCAAAAATGGACCATTTTAACACTAGTTAGCAGTTGGTAATGTAAGTCAAGAACACAGAAGTTTTTTATCACTTTCAGAATATCAATTTCCCCTCCATCTGATAATAATTTTGCATGTAAAAAATAACACAAAACTATGTCAATTTGAAATAGCCACCCACACACCTTATGGAATTAAAATATTGTGTGGGTTTGAAATCATGAGTATGCTCAGTAAGCATGATCTCCAAAAGCATATTTTTCTTAAAAAATTATAATAATGACAGTTGTTTAAACCAAATGATTTGATATTTTAACATCAGGAACTTGCTCAATAGTCTCTGGATCTTGGTTAATAGTGTTAACTAGAACATTTGGATTTCAAGGACATGAAGTCTCATGGTAGTAAAATATAGTAACACAAAATTTTAGAATGAAGAGGGTACAGAAAGTCCGTTAAAAGCTATCACTTTTAAAAAAACTTTTTTTAGCTTTGCATTGAGGGATATTTTTAGGTGTATATTTTTGTTGTAGATGAAAAGACTATGTTCTCCACAGATTTAAACAGTACTTTACTAGCATATGGACACAGTCTGAGATATAGGGTAAACATATTCAGGATGCCTCTGAGAGCTAGCTTTCATGTCTGAACAGACTTGGCACTGTACAAATGGGATATAAAGCATGTTTTACAATTTCACATAACTGATTGATACTTAAAACATGATAAAAATAAATTTGGGGATTTATTTCCCCCTTGCCATCCATTAAATGGGTAAAATTGTTTACAGAACATGCATGAGCCACTTGGAGCAATTTTCAGGATAATTTGCTTTTCAAATGCCCTTGAGTACTAACTGTTGCTTTTATATCTTGTTTAAAAGTAAAGGCAAGGGAGTAGTATTGTTATAAACATGTTCCATATTTTTCTCATTTGGATAATTTTCATACACAAAGCAATATTCTAAGAAATAGAAAAAAAGGATTTCATTAACTAAAAATGAAATGTGTAAAACTAAAAACAGAATGTTATATAGTTGTTTAAACTTATTTATCAACACTGTTTGTCTAGTGTCCTTATAAAAATGTAGTTTATCAGGTTTACACTTTAACAACTAAATACAATTGATAATTTTTAAAAGATATTGATAACAATCTTCAGACATTTTGGAAATCTGAGTTTCAAACCATTGTTTTGGAGAACTTAGCGTTCCTTTTTGTCTTATAAGAAAATAAATGGATTAAAACAGGAATCTGGATATTTGTATTTTAATATTATTGAACTTGAATAAGTAGAAGTACCTTACTTTATTCCTTAATGACTACTATGTCATCTATTTAAAAATATTGATCATCAAGGTGTCTTTTAAAGGCAGTCATTGAACATAGGACACATTTTTAGTTGGTATTTTCTAGAGCGCTAGTACCTGATATGTTATATGACACCACACACTTTCAAATTCTAGCTACATCATTGATAAATACATAGCATATAGATGAGGAATGCTCAAATAATTAAGAGAGAAAAACAAAAGATAATTTCACAGTAATTAAAATGAATGTTCAAAGAGTACTAAAAAAAGTAAAGATCTGTGTTCTATTTGTAAAGAGTTGGTTAAATATAATAAAATACCCTGTATTAATGGTAAAAAGTCTTGAGAGGTCATTTTAGAGGCAATGCTATCAATTACTGGTAACTCTAAATAATGTGTTTTGTTAGTTTACTTTTTTTTTCAGTATGAAGTTGGTTTTTACTTTTTTATTGGACCTATTTAAAGGTCATTAAATTTACTTTGGTTTCTTTGTATTATTAAGGCTTAGTTCTTGAGTTGAAGAAAATTACTTAATTGTGTCTTCCATAAAATGTTATCACCAAAACAGCCCATTAATATAGAAAAACATATTTGTATATTTATCCAAATTACTTGTTACTGTTATGGAATCATTTTGTCCGAGGAAAGCATGTAGTAGATGTTTGGGGAATGCTCTGCCTTGGAAGAAGAGTGCTGGAAGAAGACTCTTCCTCAGGTGCGGGATTGTCAGCTGTTGAGCCACAAATTCAATTAAATTCAACTAACATTGGTTATGCACTTACTATACAGCAAACATTATGTACAGATTATATGGGAAACCTGAGAAAGGTGTGCATGCTGCTTTTGTACAGTTCACAAACCTTGTAGGCTACATGGATATGTAAACAATTAATTAAAATACTTTGCTCTAAGTGGAGTCTGTAATGGGAGGCTCTACACAATGTGGTTAACAGCCCAGTTTCCCAGAGCTCAAATCCGAGCTCTACAACTTACTGGTTTGTGTGACATTGGAAAAGTCACACTCACAACCTCAGTCTTCTGTGTAAGATAGGGATCATAAAAGTTTCCTTATAGAGATGTTGTGAGAACTAAATTAACACCCACATACAAAGTTGTAAGCTCCATGACTGGTACACTCTGGAATACTGGACTGCTTCATTTCCAAACGTTTGCAGATTATCTGATCATCTTTATGTTATTGATTTTTAGTTTTCTGTTACTATAATTATTTTAAATCCGTTGAGTAAATTTAGTCTGTTATGCAAGTTCTTTCAAAGGAAAACTACGTGCATTTTGCAATTGTTTTCACAGCAACTATTGATTTGTCAGAAAAGTCATGACGTATTTTTTTCTATGTTTTTTGTTGCAAAAATGAGTCATGACTTTTCTGACAACCCAATATATATGCACACACACTCACAAACATATATGTCTATTTAATTAACTCAAGTTGTAACTGAGTTCTTCAAATCTATATCCTTTATTTTCCCTCTTTCAAACATTGAGTAATTTGTATTAAAAACTTCAACTATGATTGTGTGTCTATTTCTTCTAAAACTTTGACTATGATTTTCTCTCTATTTCTTCTTTTCATTCTGTCAATTTTATTTTTTTTTATATTTTAAAACTATGTTAGTAGGTGCATCAAATTTTACTGGTACAGAATTAAACATTATTTGGTTCAATAGCTGCATACCAGGGGGCCAAGAATTATATTGAATTAATCTAGTTAGAAGATATATCATATTATAGTTTACAGTAATCTACTTTGATATCCAAGATGCATTCATTTTTACCTCTAGCAAACATGAAAACAAGAGCAATTTAACATATATTGTCACTCTGTGACTTTTGAAAATTTAAGTGTAGTACAATTTTCGGTCACTCCCTTAGGGATATTTTACTATTTATTGGTGTATTATTTGGTAAAGATGAGAAATTCAATTGTCTTCCACTTTGCTTTTCTAGCCATAATAGCTATTTCTCCTTGTAATAGTTAGTGTAAAGATTCAATTTCTTATGATAGCTATCCTAACTATACATTCAGGAATTGGGGAAATATGTTACTTCCATTGTCTCCCTAGTCATGATGAAACCAAATCCTAGTTAAAGGCTGGAAACAGTGAGGTGTGGGGATGAATTTGATAAGCCATCACCTTGTCATTCTGTTTTCACAGAAAGGAGGAAAGGCTTTATCTTCTGCCAAGTACACATCCCCTGCAACATAAACTTCCCTGATAAATACAGAAAATTGTATATAAAGGACATAGAATTATGCATTTATCTGATGTAGTACTAAATATCTTTGAAAGAAGAAAAATTAGAGTGGTTCTCACATGGGATACTTTGCTCTCACTCATGTATGAGGCTCTTCAAGGCAGACATATTGTTCACTCTTTTATTCTCAGTGCTTGACATAGAATAAGATATAGGCTAGTAAACATTTATGGAAATAATGAATGAATGTTATGGCTCAGTGTTTTTGTCAGACACCATCCTATGTTTTTTAACAAATAGAACATTGTTTCCAAGGGAAAATGAGTTTCAAGTTCTAAAGAAAAGATTTTAAAATGTACCTTTAACACAAGCAACTGAGTTTGGAAGAAATTCATAATTAAGATTTTGAGAGTTTTAATTAAAATGGAACTGAACCTGATGTGTTACCTGATGAACACTATAGATTTCCAGTCCAGAAAATTATTTTAATTATCATACATAAAGTTATTTTTAAAATATAGATTAAACATGCATTTTAAACTTATAATAACGTTCCATTTCAAATTTATTACATCCAGAAATTACAATATACATAATTAATTTTAAATTTTGCTTGGGCATTCTTTTACTGGAATTGGGATATATTAGTACAGTAAGTCTGTTATGTGACTTGCATATACCCTTCTAGAAACATTAGAATGTAAGAGAGTTTCTTTTGTTTCTATCTAAAATTCTCCCCTTGAGGACTAGCTTGAAAATAATGTGTCTGAAGCTATTGGTAAATTATTTTTGTCAGAAAGATACCATGAAAAATAATTCTTCTAGCAGGATGAAAATCACTAGACAAGAAATAATTGCTCTTGAAAAAATGTTTTATTTTCTTTGGCTCATACATAATTTGAAGGCCATACCCTAATTATTTTGGATGGAATGCTTCTAACATTAGCTTATGGCAAAGAGTTTTTGACAATGTGATTCTCTATATAGATAAAATAGATATTATCTCTATTCCCTATAGTCATAACCACTCCACTTAATTTCATTATTTCAGAATTTGGTTCAGAGTGTATTTTAAGTTCCTACTAATTTTTGTTTTTCTGGGAAGAAATTTTTAAAAGCCTGGAAAACCAATTATTCCTAAATAGTTGTGCATGAACATCTGTCAACCATGTAATCAATGAACCAATAGAGACTGCAGGAATTTTAAAGTTGTATTAAGTTCAAAGATCTGTAACAACACACTAAAACTTGATTTACTAATATTTATAGAACTTTAATAGCATTGTTTTTAAGTTCTACTAAATTTATACTACTTTTTGTTGACAAAAATATTTTGAATGCACATTTAATTTATTACCTACAAAATAGATTTACAAAATAATATAAAAATTTAGTGCTTTAAAGGGACTACAAAATTAATCTTACCCAATGATTTTCTTTTACAAATGAACAATCTAAGATCCAGTAAGTTTTCAAGACTTGACAAAATATTATTTGGCAGGGCCAAGGATTAAACTATGGTTTCTTGATTTTAGGATTCATATCTAGATTCTTCAGGCACCAACTTAAATATCACATAATTTAGAAATTATTTACTGATTCCACAAACTACACTAATTGCTACAGTTATGTGATCTTTCATGTACCTATATATCTACTGCTTTCAAAGTTATTACCTAATTATTTATCTTTATCACAAGTTTATCAACTTGTAGAGCTGGAATTATGACCACCTTAAACACTGTCTTATCCCCATAAGTGAGTTTAAAGCCATAAACCCACTCACAAAACAGGAGTTTGTTAAATATTGTTAAATTAATGCATTCAAGAAGAAATGGGAAAAAAATCCTATTTATTAAGGTGGGTTTATAATAAACAAAAAATGTGAAACAACTAAAATATCTTTCCACTAGAGAATGCCTAAGCAAACTGTGGCACATCCATGCAATGTAATACTACTCCACAATAAAATAGAAAAGAACTAATATGCACAACAATGTGAATAAACCACTGATCTGTTATTTTAAAGTAAAATAATACAGCTATAAAAAGGTGTCATATTATATGATACCACTTATAACATTTCTTGAGAAGGCAAAGTTATAAGAACAGAAAACAGATCAATGGTTTTTAAAGGCTGCTGGTGGTGGTGGTGGTGGTGGTTGTGAAGATGACTAAGAAAGGACACGGGAAAATTTTTGGATGTAACAATTTTATATTAGTAGTGATTACACTACTTTATTCATTTGGCAAAAGTTGTAGCACTGTCCACACACACAAAAAAGAGTGAATTTACTCTAGGAACATTATGTCTCAGTGAAAGAAATGTAAAACAAAAGAAACATCTTTATTATTTTACAATGTTTATCTTAGAGGTGATAATAAAAAGATTATTTAATACTGATTATTAACTACAAAATTTAAATTGATATTTACTAGTGTGTTTATAATTTATATATATATTATTTTGTTTTATAGTATATGATTCAGGGTTCAGAGAGAGAGAGAGAAAAAGAGAGAGAGAGAGAGAGAGAAGCAGAAGGAAATACATATTAAGAGGTTCACTGCATGAAATTGGTTTAAGCAATTATGGGGCTGGCTACACAAGTTCATAATCCAGACAGTAGGCCATCAGGAAGGGCAGAGTAGAATTCTCAGTTATGGGTTGAAGTTACCGTCTACAGGCAAAATTTATCAAGTAAGCCTCAGCTCTACTCTTAATGCTTTTCAACTGAAAGAATCAGGCTACCATAACCTATAGACTAATCACATCAACATGTAGATTATTGTTTGAATAACTGAGAACTATAGACTAGCCAAGTTGACACATCAAAAGACTATCACAGCTTTAGCACTCCTTTGAAATTAATATAATGATTAAAATAACAACCCCGTGTCCTGGAAAAAGAAAGCTCTAATTTATTTTATGCAATTCTACTCTGGATTAGGAAATAATTCCAGAATTGCATTTTTTCTCCAAATCTAATCCATTATATGTTTTGATTCAGTTGCACTTTTTCTCTGTGTTATTGCTAGGTATCTCCCAAAACCATTTAAACTCAAATAATAACTCTTTATCTTGACTAATTTATTCTCTGCTAAACATTGACCTACTCACAATTTGTTGTTAGATTCTTTTAACATCATGTCTATTGTAGCCTTAAGTAGTTCCCAGTACCTATAAAATACAGAAGAAACAAAATTTAATAATTGTTTATTTGTGTCTTTGATGCTCACATGTAAAATGTAATGGTTAAAATTTGTTGTTATGAAACCATACCAGTACTAAGGGTTTCTAAACTGTTTTTTAAAAATTCAACTGAGTAAATTTGAAGATCTAATTGACTTTACTGAATGATTCATGAATCGGGCAGTATCCCATCTAACAAGTAAAAAGAAACTCTGAGGATCTGTACAAAATGGAAGGCGTATACAGATAGAAGGAAAAAGGGATAAGAACAGAATAGATTACCTATCTTCCTTTGGAAGATGAAAAGGGCCTATGTGACAGATTACCTCATTGATGCAAACCAAAAAATTCCAGACTGACCTGTTAAGACTGCATTCTAGGAGAAGTTCAAAATCCATTAGGTTAGGTATTAAGTATTGGTTTGGTGACATGGGCTTAGAATGAGTGACTCCATTTTGTGCCTGTTGCTTCTTTAGAATAAAACAAATGTAAGAACACCTCAGTTTCTTTTACCTAGGCTATATGCTAGAAACTTTGTGCTTTTAGGACTTCATTTCAGAGACGCTTATCTAATCCTATGACTACTAGGCCAAGTAATTTATAAAAAAACACAAGTTCTCCTAAATATACCTACAATAATTTAAAAAACTGGTCATTCTTCAAAAGGAATGTATCTTGTGAACAACCAGTTTTGTTAATTTTTAATATCATGTTTATAAGTATTCTAGAATGTTTAAAGAGACAATTGTTTGGAACTTAAAATGGTTTTATTACACTTTTTAAAGGTTAACATGAAATTTCAATAAAATAGTAAAACAAAAATTAAATAAATCACAAAACACATACAGGTTTATAAAAGCCAATATAAATTTAAATTTATTTCAAGGCTTGGATGGGAGGATACTGATAGAGTCTTCCCTCCCTAGTTTCTGTCAATAATAAGGAACAAAAAACAACCAAAAGAAAATTGAATCATATATCTCTTTTTAGCGAAAAAGAAAAAGTTCAATAATTGAATCTTAAGGAGCACCAAAATACTAGGAAAAGAGTATCCTGCTCTTGTTCCAATCATTAAACTCTTTGCTTTTATTCCTCAATAGATAAAAATCAAGAATGTTTTTGTGATGTTTTTGTAGATAGCAAAGGTTATCATGAGTTGACTAATGCTAACGTCTATTTTCATAACTAAATAAATGAGGAGCATCTCAATTGGGATGTCACTGGATATAGTATCTTCTGCCTCTGTTGTGTATTTTGACAAAAAAATAAATTGATAATTTAAAAGTTGAAAAATTTATTTTACCTGTTGAAGATTCTGTAATGAATTGAGATGTTAAACAAAATATTTTATTAAAAAGCTTTCAAGAGGAATAACTGGCAAGAAGCAATGGGTGATATGGACGCATATTTTGGCTTTTTTTAAATCATGATCCTAAAATGATTTTACAAATTCCACTCTCTTCTTGAGTAAAAATGAGAACTCAGGGGGGAAGCAAGGAGGAAGAGGGTAGTTGGAAACTTAAAAATCTTCACCTGAAAAATAATCTTCTATCAATATATTTTCTATTATAATTTTATAGACTAATACTCCACAAAATTTCCATCGAAGTGCCATTAATAACAAAGCAGGCTAAAGTGTACACACTAAGGATCTGAGCAACACATCTCAAAGCAAACAATTTAGGCTCATGTCTTATTTCTTTCTTTTTTTTTAATTGGGGAATTGGGGGATGGGAACAGACAAGTTGCTGTTGTTTTGTTCTTCAGTCTAGTTGTGGAGGGCGTTGCTTCACTGGCCCAAGTTGGCACCATCATTGCGCTTTTCCCAGGCGAGGCAGATCAGTCGCTGGCATCTGGATGGCCACTCACTGCGGCTGTTGGCCGCTCACTCTGGCTGCTGGCTACACACGTTAGCCCATGGCAACCCACTGCAGAAGGGGTTGCAGCCTATGCCGTTGCTAGTGACCCACGCCAGGCCAGCTCCAAGTCGAGCTGTTGCTCAGCATGTTAGCTATAGAGGACAGTGTCACTGGTCCTCATATGTGGGATCCGAACCCGGGCCCTCTGGCGTCCCAAGCCAGCGCTCAACCAATATGCCACTTGGCCGGCCCCTCATGTCTTATTTCTAATGTTTACCTTAATTTTTGCACTTCTTTAGTATGTAATATTCATCATGTTTTACTATAGAGATTTCACCATACCTTCCAGCAAAATTTATGCTCAAAGAAGACATGCTAACTTCATCCAATGGCTCTTCATATCCCTGGAGATATTCATGCCCTTATTAGGGGGAAAAAAAAAAAAGAAAAGCTTAGAGAATTTGTTTGATTTTGTGTATTTTTGTTTTTTGCAGGTGAACTTTTTATGTAAAATTACATATTCCATTACAGTATATGCTTTTGATAATTAGACTTTGGAAATTCTCATTGCAACAGAATGCCTATTATCTAAAAATTGAGTCAAAACAGTTTAAAATTCAGTGAAAATAAGTATCATACACCTGTTCCTGATATCCTAAACATTTCTTCCATGCCCAACTCATTCCCACCCATGTAATACACATACCTTAGCCACTGAAGTAAAATAGTATTGAATCGTAAAAGAAAAAACAACAAATTTCTTGCTTCAGTTCCAATGTGTAAAGAGTGTGGAAGTTAGCACATCCAACTTTACAACAAGGTTAAGCTAAGAAAACTAAAAATGAAGAAAATATCTGACTTTTCTCAGACCCATCAGAGAAATGAGGTTGCAGGGCAAATCATCACCCTGAAAGCTAGAGCAGGAGATGCATTCAGAGTCACAGCTGAGATCTGCTCACCTGAAGAAAAAACAACAACACTCGAGCCATAAGTTGGCAATAACACTGAAATGGTAATTGTCAGAGGCCACTGAAGTGTGACAGATTGTAGACTAGCTTAAGAGTGAGAAACTTGTGGGTTCCTGCAGTCTTCCGAGTGCCCTCGTACTTTTATATGCCTTATCTCCAGTAACTCCACCAGTTTCTCTGGATGGGAATCTGAGAAATATTTCTTTGTGGAACTTAAATGGGGAGAAAAAGAACTATAATTGTGAAACATACCCAGAGTGTTCTCTGTAAGAAAAGCCCACTCTCTAAGGAAAAATAATTTACTAGAGCCTAATCTAGCTGGAGAAGTGCATGTCTCCCACTGCAGCACCCCTCCACCCTTCTAATATCACATAAGGGGGCAGGGAATAGTCAGCAAGGATAAGAGTTTCAAGAAAAGATATTGGGAGCGCTGTAGCCTATTAAGAGAGGAGGGGGAAAGAGAAAATAAACCTGTATCCCTGAAGGAACACTTGTGAGGGTCAGATCCCTGAATCACAGATGGCGTTTTAATTGAAAAATTATAGAAATCTTTTCTTCCTCCCTACCTTACCACCACACACCCAAGTGAGTGCTCCAACATAAGAACACGAAATTATAGCTCTAAAAGTTTCAAGATGCAGACTTTTGGAGGAGGAGCACTTAGGGAAGCCTAACATGAGGAGGGGAGACAAGCCATGGACACTAGAGGAATAGTGTCCCCATAGGAACCCATAGCTGCAGCAAACACTAAATCCAGCCCAACTCCTAGGCATATTAACACAAGAGCTCACACTGAAATATATTTACCTCAATTCCTATTAGCTGATTGTACCTATTACTAGACATTACAATGTGCCTGGATTTCAACAACACAACAATAAAAATCACAAAGCATGCCAAAAAAGCAAAAATAAATAAATAAATAAATAAAATACACACACTCCAAAGAAACAGAAATAATAAAAGACACAGACTCAGATATGACACAGACATTGAAATTATCAGATAGTGAATTTAAAATCACTATGATATCACCACAGCAAAAAAATGGAAACTATGTGAGGTGATGAATGTGTTAATTAGCTTGATTATGGTAACCAACATCTAGGTATCTCAAGTCATCACATTGTACATATTAGTTATGTATAGTTTTTGTTTGTCAATTATATTTCAATAAATCAGAAAATTAAATAAAATAACTATGACAAATATTTTAAAGTCTCTAGTGGAAAAATAGACACATGCTAGATGGGCAATACAAGTCGAGAGATGGAAGCCCTAAGGAAAAACCAAAAGGAAATGCTAGAAATAAAAAACACTGTTGCAGAAATGAAGAATACCTCTGATGGGCTGGCTCATCAGTAGACCAAACACAGATGACAAAACAATGAGTGACCATGAAGATAGGTCAATAGAAATTTCCCAAACTAAAGTGCATATAGAAAAACAGACTATAAGAATATATAGAACAGAACATCCGAGACCGGTAGGTTTGTTTTATCAAAAAATATAGCTATGTAATTGAAACACCAGAAAGAGAACAAAGAGAGAAGAAAGCATAAGAAATATATTTTAAGTAATAATGATGGAGAGTTTTCCAAAATTAATGACAGACATCAAGCCAAACTCCAAGTGTGTGAAGTTCAAAGAACATAACCAAGTAGAATAAATACCAACAAACAGACTGAGGCATATTATATGAAAGCTCCAGTAACACAATGACAAGGGTTTTTATTTTGTTTTGTTTTTTGAAAGAATCGGGGGAAGGAAGACTCTTTTATAGAGGTATAAGAATAAGAATTATAGAGAACTTCTCATGAAAAATTAGGCAAGCAGGAAGAAAATGGAGTAAAAGACCACTGATCTAGAATTCTATACAGAGAAAAATTATCCTTCAAAGTGAAAGAGAAATAAAAACCTTCTGAGACATACAAAAATTGTGATAATTCATTGCCAGCTGACTTTCTCTGAAAGAAATGGTAAAAAACAGTTTTCAGGCAGAGAAAAATGATATAGGTCAGAAGCATGTATCTATATAAAGAAAAGAAGAATTTTACCACTGGATTTGTAATTAGTGGGAAAAAATTTAGAAGGAAATATACTTAGTATAATGAGAGAAGATAAAATGTAATCATAAAATGCTAGAAGGAAGAAAAAGAGGTGAAAAAATAAGGAATCAATGCAACAAAGGGAAAACACCAACAAGGATGTTAGATATTAACCCAAATATATAAAAATAATTTAAATACCAATGATGTACATATACCAATTGAAAAACAAATCATCAGTGTTTTAAAAAAGCAAGAATATACTACATATTGTCTAGAAGAAACCCACTTTAAGTATATAGTGTGATACCTTGAAAGTAAAGAGATACAGATGTAGCATGATGACACAAATCAAAAGAAAGCTGGTGTCGCTGTAATAATCTCTGACAAAGTAGACTTCAGAACAAGAAAATTATGAGGGACAAAAAGGGGCATTACATAATGATAAGAACTCTATTATCCAAGAAGACAAAACAACCCTAAACATATATATGCAACTACCATCAGAGTATCAAAATATGTGAAACAAATTGATAGAACTGAAAGGAGAAATAAATCCCCTCTTATAGTTGGAGACTTCAAAATCTTTCCTTTGGTAATTGATAGATCAAGCAGACAGAAAATCAGTAAGAATGTAGATGAGTGGAACAGCACTATCAATCTACTTGAATTAATTGACATTTATGGAATAATCCTAGCTATTTGTCCAGTTGATTTGAAAACTTATGTCCACACAAAAACCTGCATAAGAATGTTTATAACAGCTTTATTCATAATTGACAAAAACTGGAAACAACCAAGATGACTTTCAGTGGCTGTAAGGATAAAAAATTGTGATATATCCATATAACACAATGTTATTTAGTGATAACAGGGAATGACAATCAAGCCATGCAAAGACATGGATGAATCTTAAATGCATATTGCTAAGTGAAAGAAGCCAGTCTTAAAAGGCTATGTACTCTGTCATTCAATTTATCTGACATTCTGGAAAAGGTAAAACTGCAGAGATATTAAACAGTGATCTCCAGGGGATACGAGTGGGAGGAGACTTGAGTACGTGAAGCACTGGAGGTTTTTTAGGAAGATGAAACCATTCTGTAAGATACTCTAATGTTGGGTACATGACGGTATTTGTCTCATAAAACTTCATAACACAAAAACTGAACCTTAATGTATGGCATTCATAAATTATTTAGGAAGTTGGAGATCCCAGGATGAAATGCATAGTGTGACACATAAATATATTTGTATTATAAATGTCTGAAAAATCCTCACTAAATTATGTGGGAAAATAGGTGGTTACCTGAGTAATTGTGGAAATCAATTGATTCTCTTGGACTAAAGGCAAAATTAACTATACATAAACACTGTATTCTAGTTGATAAAGCTGTTTCCCATTGGAGTAAGGGTTAACAACTCTGAAACAATTACATATGTATACTGAAATTGAACAACTAAGTAATGGGATGGCAAATGGTGGGCACTAGGTTTCTTACTGTTGGGGCGGGAGGTTACAAATAAGCAAAGTGTTCTGTGTAGCAATGGATTAGAATTGGAAACATCAGTATGGCATCATGTTTAGTTTAATATAGCTACCAATTGTTTTATATATATATATATATATATAATTATTCATAGATACTAGTATATATACATGGGTTAGTATACACACCTATATGTCCTTGCTCTATGTGTCAGCTGAGAAGCCTAGAAGAAATACCATTCCTGTAGCAATCATCACACCTAGTGGCCTGGTCTTGCTCTCTAATACCATCCTCTAATACAAGGAACCAGGACTCCTGGAGTAATGGCTAATTTGGGCATTGCAGTAGCAAATATACAAGATAACCTTAGAGTATTTTGAAGTGCAAGAATGCAAGGAAACACTAAAATAACTAAATAAATAAACCCCAGAACAGCACAGGCATATCTGAGGGACACAGGAGCCAACTAAAAGAGCTCCCAAGAAACTTTGGGGAAACAATTTATACAAGAGTATACATAAAGTAGTATTGCATTCTAGCCAAAGTACAAACTATAGTTCCATAAATCCATACTCATATAAATGAATGATTGAATAAATAAATAAATGGCAGAGAATAGATCAATCTTCCATGCCAAGGGACTGAAAATAATTTGTGTGGACACTCCCCACTTAAGAAGACAGAATATAAATCCCTTAAGTGTGGGCTGTTCTTAGTGATTTCCTTGAAAGAGCACAATATGGAAAGGGACAAGGAAAGAATAACTCTGAGTGGCAAAACCAAGGAAACACTACTTCAACCAGGTGATCAAGGTCAACATTAACAGTGAAAATTCATGTTGATAGAATACACCCTTGATAAAAATATGATGAGAATGGCAATTTATCACTGTGGTCTTCCTCCCTCAAACCCATAATCCCAGTCCAATCATTAGAAACACATCAGACAAATCGTGATCTAGAACATTCTACCAAATGGACCAGAATGAAAAACTGACATAGCCAAGAGGAGAGTAAAGAGACATGATAACTAAATGTAATATGGTATCCTGGATAGGATCCTGGAATAGTAAAAGGACACAAGGTTAAAACTAATGCTATCTGGATAAAATATAGACTTTATTTGACAAAATATATATCCATATCTATTCATTAATTGTGACACAAAGACCATATACTGTAAGATGATAATAATAAAAGAAGCTGGGTGTGTGATCTATAGGGAACTCTATATTATCTTTGTAATTCTATAAATGAAAATGTATTCTAAAATTAGAAAGTATATTTAAAAATTATTACAGTTTTGTTTGCCTGTGAAAGTCATTAGTTTTGGGGTTTTTTCCCTCAAAATTTTAGATAGCCAGGTTTGAGAGCAGAGGAAGCAACATAAACATACCCATTTTGAACTGACAGAACATTCAAGAGAGCAACATAGGAGAAAGGATACTCACATGTAGCATCAAACATACATTTCTCAGCCTTCCATCAAAGTGTGTTTATCTTACAGAGCAGCTTACAGTTAGGTCTTCAAAAACATCCCTAAGTTGTCATTGTAATACAGCATAGTAATTGATATTCATAATGACAACTCTAAAGTTATTAACCTAGCAATTTTTATTAGAATACTCTGTTTACTAAGTCAGTGAAGTATGTAATATAGTTAAAATTAACACGTTTTAAAAATTTTAAAGGTATTGAAAATTCACTTAACTAGAACACTTAAATCCCTAATGATGGCAGGTAAATTATTTCTTAACTATATGGTAAATTGTATGTCCTAAATTCCATAACAGCAACTAGATTATATTTAAATGATGTTTCCATTAACAAATCTCTTAGGGATGAAGTTACATTGTATGCAAAGTATATTCTCATTTGACCTTTTCATGCAATATATTGTTTGATTCCTAATATCAAACTGTCTTGTACTTCTGGGTTAATCAATGGGCTATTATACTATTGCATAAATGGATTTTTTATTGCAATGTTGAATGAATGATACTTTGTCTTGATATGGAAATATTATGTCAAAATGTTTTCTCCATTAAGAAAACAATAACTTCTGAAGAGTTTATGTAGCATTGCAAAGGAAAACACATCATTGAGTGATAGCTGAAAGGTGTTTCTAGATACTTTCTTTTTTCATCCTGGAAATTTCAAAACATCATTCACCATTGTTTCATTGTAGGTTAATTTATTAATTTAGCCTGTATCACACAAACAATCTAGATGTACATTTTTAACCCAAATCAAAGGTGTAAAATGGGGGTAAATCAATACTTATTCATACCATCTCAGTCAGCTTCATGATTCAATATTTGGTGTATTTGCTAGTTTGAATCAATTTGTTCTTTATTGTTTTTGTTTTGTGTGTTTCAGTGGTAAGTTAAAAGGAAATACTGAAGCACTGTTAATATCCCAATAAGTATTCATTTTGTGCTGCCTTGACTATCCACATACTATTTTCTTTGTTACTCTAGGATGGAATTCTGTAGGAGACTCGCTGACTCTTCAGTGGCCTATCTCTAGATCTTGTGTCCTTCATTATCAGTTCCTTTTAGGACCTAGAAACCATCCAACTTGTTGTAGATCTTCTGGCTAAAGCATGATTTTTCTCCACAGCTTTTGCATCTATTATATTTGTATGAAGAATGCACGTTGGGTTTCAGCTACCTCTTTTGTCCTAGTTGGAACCTTTCTCCTGCTCTTTACTCTGATTACTTATGCTTTTTATTCTGTGTGTGTGTGTGTGTGTGTTTGTGCACAAGTGTGCATGTGTGTATGTGATCTGACACATTATTTTAATAGTTTTAATTTTATTTAAATTATCTTACTTAATATCCTAGAATATTTCTGTATGCTTCTTTCTTTTCAATAAAGTGTATGACAACTCAGCTATATGCTATTCTTACATTATTCTTCATAAGTAATAGCACAGCTGTGCTGTACAATGGCGTTAGACTAAGCCACAGTCACTAGTGTGTCATAACAGGTGTTTTTTTTTAATTACTTATGTTGAGTAATTAAATTTATTTTGATTAAAATATCTTGATATTCAGTAGTACCTTTGATCATTTGGACCAGTTTCTCAGCCTTTTAGCAATATTTTTCCTATAATTTTGAAATTTTTCAAAGTTTCAACATTACTTTTTTAAAAATCTGGCTGGTGGTAAGTTATTGCTGCCTCAGTTCCGGAAAACATCTGGATATTGATTTTGAAAGACAATAAAATAAACCAGAATAATACAAACAAAAATAATTAGGCATTGTGATAAGTACTTTTTTGACTGGATGTTTTACTTTTAACTCATGGTAAATGAATATCCAGGCCTCTTAAGACATTCAGTTGCATGAACTTTCTCAGTTCAGCAACAATTTCTTGATGATCCTTCTATATTTCTTAGATCAGTGGACTTTCAAATGGGCTTCTCAGAATGCTGAGACTTTTATTTGGGGAGCTCAGGGTCCTAACTCCAAGCTTTGGTGGGGTCAGTTTATGTAGTATAAAGCTTCATTTGGACAAAGTGTTTTGCAGCTAAATGTAATGCCTATATTATCATCCTGAAATTGGCAAAGGAACAGTATAAACCAGATACTTGAAAAATGCCTCAAGTATTTATTGAAAATATGACAGATCAGTCATTTAATCTATCAATCGTAACAGAGGTACTTGTAAAAATAACATCTCTATGCTTCAATATAACGAAATCACAAATGGGAAAATAAATCACACCCATCACAGTCCACTCCACATGTATTTCATTAGAGTGAACATACTAGCTATTTCTACACCAAATGAGGTTGTGTAGTTCATCACATTTAACTTGAGAGCTTTGAAAATTTATAGAAGTTTGTAAGGATCTAGTACTTTTATCTACCTATGCTTACAAAACTGTGAGGCCTCTATTGCTTTTGCATTTTTAATAACACTGTAATAACTACCAGGAAAGAACCTCAGCTCTACTCAACTTTTACCTTTTCCTCCCTTCCCTTTCCTTCAAACCCGTTATCATTCTAAATATCTGCATTCACCTAACTGGGTATTCCAGACCTTTCTATTTTCCTAATCTGATGAATTTCTAGTCCTTGAATTCAAACCTCAAAGTACTATGATTTCCTAATTTTATGGATCAAATTTCCTGCATTTTCTGGATCAAGAATTTGACCTCAAGTCCACTGACTACTTATATTTGTGATACCTCATTGAATTCCTCTTGTCTAAATAGTATCTCAGCCATTGTAACCTCTGACCTGCCTAATCCTATTATTACTTATGACTTGCCATGAAATTTTATTTTTGTACCCTGATAGTGCAGTTAAGCACTCTATTTCCAATAATACAATCACTAACATGCTGTTCATTAGGAGCAGCTGGATAGAATTGGAAACCTAGAAAATTTGAAACTGAGACAATTTAGTACTTTTCATTTCCAGCATGTAAAAATCTTATCATACTGGAAATATACAAAATAATGCTTACAATGTAAAGTATTTTGGCTTCCATTAAATCAATTGATTTATGTAGCCAGTATAAGTTGCTTTTCTTTTTGTAATTCTGTATTTTAGTGGTATTTTAGCTTTTCAATGTATAAAATATGCCATCATCAGTATTCTTAGCTTTTCAATAGGATGTAAAATAAGGATATTATATTTATTTTACATTGACTGTGGTATAGAATCTTGTTGCTAATACTTAGTATTAGGTAATTTTGAGATAGGCTACTTCATGTTAGAGAAATAATGAAGATACATTTTATGCAAAAAGATATCTCCATTCCTTTTTAACTATCAGCATCCTTCATGTATTAGCAGCAAATCTATGGTGTGTTTCCTGTAGGCTTAGATGTGACAGTCAAAAGCTACCCCATCATATCATCAAGCATGTACATAGCAAAGGTAGACTATTCTAACAGTAAAGTCACTGTTTTTAGAGATTAAGATATTTCATTAAAGTTTATTTTATGACATACACGTATGTATAATAAGATAGATGATATATATAATATATAAACTTTGCCACTAGAAACACAATATGACCTTCTATATAGATGCTATTCTGTTCCATGGGGCAATTCATGTAACTACGCTTCCTGTTTCCTGAACTGGAAAGAGAGCTTTACATTGTACATGAAGATCTGAATATTTTACCAGAAGTATTTTGAGAGAAAAATATTGCAAAACCTAGTGTAGACTTTTATGACTTGCAAACACAAGAAAGCTACATCATCCGATCCTTTCACATATGGGGCATCTATCATTTCCTTAGGAGAGTCCATGGTTTGGTTCAGTAATAGTAAAAATTGTATCTCCTCTCTAATAACTGCTAATTTCCATAACTTCAAAAGACTTAATGGAAATCATGTGGGTCATTAGCTGTTCCCAACATGATGTGTCCAGAGAATGTCTGCATCTTCCAAGTATAAATAAAAAAATAATAATTGTAATGATAGGAGTCCAAAATCGGTTTAATTTCCACACAATATTTAGTAGAGATCACTTAAATATGTTTCTAACAGTACTGTGTTCATACTGAATTCTAACAAATTATTATGTGATCTGTTTCAGAGCATAGAAGTTTTGTCAATTCTTGCGTTTTTCCCAAGATTGCCAGACTCCCCCAAGTGGATATCTGAGAAATTTAGCCAAGTACCTCTAAATAACTCCGACTCTTCATGAGCTTTGATCAATCCACACCAACTTTTTTCTTTGTTTAAATTGAAGCATAGCACAAGAATTTCCGTTATATGAATCTAACACTCCCCTTTTCTAACCCCATAAGTTATCATTTACTCAAATAACTACTGCCCCTCATAAATATTTTTCTCTCTTCTTTTCCTCTTTCAAAGAGTAAAATCAAACTGGCAGAATCATTTATGGATCATATTATGGTTTGTAGATCACAGCTATATTAAATCTTATATATGGGACACCATGTACAGAAAGTCTTGATTAACAAGACAAACACACTTTATATGCCAAAATGCTGTTTGCTCTGACACAGGAGCAGCAGAATGTCTGGAATCTGCTTTAACCAATTAAGCCATTCAAGGCAAGAGGAAAATAAAGCCTTCAGCAAATTCATTGAAGGCAACCATCTCCCAGGCTCCCACTGTCTGTTAATCGATCCTTTTAAGTGAGACTAATGAGTCGTATATATACCTGATGGGATGCTCTCACCCTACAACCTCAGAGGAGTTAAACTTAACACAAAGAGAGAATCAGCTGGGTGAAAGGGAGGGCCGGAGGGCACCTCCAGGCCCATGGCTGCCTTGGCCCCTTCAAAACTATCCCAATGATCTGTCTTCAGGGACCTGAACGCGGCAGACCCCATTCCCCATTTTCCGTAAGGAGCCCATTAGTCCCTTAGCAGGAGATTTTCCATTCGGGTCGCTTCTAGGGCGAACGCTTTTGTTCGCTACACTCACTGTAGTGGGAAAAGAACTGAAGAGAAATACAAAGCAAGCTCGTGGCAGCAGCTTCTTTGCGACAAAGCATCCCTTTCCGTTCAGCTTTGGCAATTTAGGAAGAGCCGAGGTTCTCAGGGGAGGTGGGTGAGGGGACCGCCAGGTCGAGGAACACATAAACCAGGGGTCCCAGTTTTTTTTCTCCTGTCCACTTCCAGTCGCATCGCCCCAACTCCCCCCACCCCCGGAATAGCAACACCAGCCCTTATGATCTCTGCAAATGGATAGTGATGGGGGTGGGGGTGGGAGTGGAGGGGGGGCATTTTCTTGCTCTAAGATTCTGAACAGGATCCAGCCTCCACACTAAAAAATATATTACCAATAAAATAAGCCAAACCCAATGGGGTAACAACTATCTCGAGAGGGAAGCAGCTTCTGGCACTTGCCAGGATACGCCGCGGTTGGAAACGGTCGGCTTTTGGTATTGAATTATTAATGTTTGGATTCCCTCCTCGCCCCCTCCCCCCCAACCCCGACTGCCAGGCGAGACATCTCTGCCTCTTCGGTTTCCCCTCCGCCCCCACCTGGCAGGAGTCGCCCACTTCGCGGCGGCGGGCCGTGCCGCCTCCCGCCCGCGGCGGCCTCTTGTCCCTGGCCCTGCGCGGCCGCGGCGCTGCGCTGCGCTGGGGGCGTCC
>NW_017732359.1:40740-74369 GCF_001890085.2 Hipposideros armiger | reverse complement strand
CTCTCTCTCTCTCTCTCTCTCTCTCTCTCTCTCTCTCTCTCTCTGTCTTCTCTCAGTCTCTCTCCTGTGTAAGAGGGCATTTGGAGGATTGAGGTTACTATGAGATGTTGGAGGTGTCGCGTTTCCATTTGGTTTATAATATATCCATTTATTTATCTTGTGGGCGTCGGGTGAGAATTAGGTGTAGAAAACGGCAGGAATCGGGGGAGCTGTACTCCCTGGGCTGTGGGTGACACTTCAGCACCGCTCCGGACTCCACCTTACTCCATAATGCTGAAGATCACCACACTTTCTCCTTATTTGAAGCAAATTGTGTCAGCAGGACCTCTTTTTAAGAAACAAAAAGAAAAGCCTTAACCCCAAGTGCCCCCATCACATGTTTCAGTTTAGGAAGCTGAAGGTGAATGGGGATGTGGGTGTCTCTGATGGAGGCAGGGAACCATGTGGCTCGCGGTGTGAAGCAAGTGGCGGGATTGAGTGATGGCCTCAGAAGGAGTTTGTATTCTGGCCGTCTCCAGAAAGACTGGGAGCAAACTTCTCTGGCGAGAAGTTGTCAGTACTAAGCTTAATAGAGCGACTCCAGAGTCCCGTGTCTACCCCGTGGCGTTCACTCAAAAGAGATTAAAAATGAGTGTGAGGGGGCGAGCATCGTGTTACATTCAGAGCCACTAGGAAACATGCGAGACAGACAGAACCCATGCAGGCGCTGGGAGGTTCTCACTGGACCACAGAGCTTCATCTTTCAGCAGCCTCGTAGAAAGAGCACTCCTGATTGGTGGGGAATGATGTGCGGAGCATTGAGATAGTGCTGGGTGATAGCTCTGACTTTTTCTTCCAAATCCTCTCTTACCTACAAAATTTCTCTGCAGAACTAACTCCCATGTTTCGGTATCTCTTGAGAAGTATACACTTCAGTAAAGAAAAAAAGAAATAGAGAAAGGCTCACTGGACTAAGTCCTGCAAAGAGAGTAGAGCCTGAATCAGGGGGTCATATGCAAATGTGTTTATCACTAAAATCTGGATCGTTTAGCAAGCAGCACCCCTTGCCACCCCCGTTTTTTTCAAAAAGTGGTCACCTGTCCTGAGTGAGTAGAAGTTTAAGGACAGATTCAATTAATCCAGATGCAAATATGATATTCTTAATCTACTTTCCTTTCTATATCTTAAAATATGATTTCACATACTTTTTAAAATGTGCTATGATGTTTTCCAAGAATAAAAAGTTTTCATCAGAACTTTTAAGTGAATTCTGACATTGATGTGATACAGTTAATTTTTTTTTTCTTTCCCCATGCATCTATTAGACCCACTCCTCTCAGCTCATTTAAGACTCAAAGAAGCAGGGTTAGTTTGTTGCCTTTATTATTGTTCTGGATAAGATTGTTGTTGAACAAAAGAAAGTGAAAATATTCCTCTGTGGTCTTCCTTACTGGAGTACTGAGCCTCACACTTAGGCCAAGGCTAAGGGAATTATTGAAATTATTCTAGCTGATTTAGAGGACTCAACCATTAAGAAGGTAAATATTATTTTTTAGGGTGGGGGGACCTTTGTTTTGAAGAAGCATACTCTGGTGTTTTTTTTTAAATCATGCTTTACATATGGAAAAAGGTAAACTTATTGAACAAAATCTCATCTCCATAGTTACAATAATGGCATAGGTGATAAAACCACACAATAGAGTTCATAGAAAATATATACATGCCAGACCTCAACTTGTTACAGTTTTGGTAATCTTGATGCTTAAATCAACCTTGGCTTTCTAACAATGGTTGAACTTGCTTATGCTGATTTCTTTCTTGTGGGTTTGAAATTGATTAGTTCTTTATCACTCATATTAACAAAGAGTAGGTTAAAGTCTAGTTTTGCCAGTGTAACTTTGGGATTAAAATGGGTGTTAAAAAGGAACCACCTTTAAGAGATGAATAAATGTAAATATATACAAATGTCAGAAGGAACAAACTGAGATGAAAAGGCTTAGAAATAGCTCTTACCAGATTTCTCTTAGTTATAGTAAAAGGGCTTACAGGGCTTCATAGTTAATCCTTTCAGGTTAACTTCAAAACTGCCCAAGTTTTTATTTTCTGTGTAAGAGATTTACAAGGACAGAAATAATGTAGATTTTCATAAACGGTCCAACTATATTGAAAACTTACTTTACAAGGTGATATATGTCATATGTTTGTTTCCTTTTGGTGATTTTTTTGTTGAACAGAATAAGACTTGTGCCTATTTTTTAAGTATAACAGAAGAGACTCTAAATGTATTCACATATAATTTTTTTACTAAAGAATACTTATTATTTATAAACATTTATAGTTCTCTAAAAAATGTATTCTCTATAGCACATAGGATGCCATGAAGACTTACTGTAGGCTAAAACTTACTATAAGCTAAAAATGGAAAACTGAACCTGAAACTTCTCAGAATTAGCACCCTAATAAGAAACACAAATATTACCTTAAAAATGTATATATGCTACATTTTGAACATTTTTGAGTAAGAATTTATGGTTCTTGTTTTTATTCCCAGTTTCATAGATTAATTAAGAGATTTTTTCTACCTTCTTGTCTAATTTTGACATATTTTTTTATTTTTCCTTTAAAAGCATCATCACATTCTTGAATTTTGAAATATGTATTAAGTTAAAAGGATTTTAATATCTGCAGTGCTTCTTCTTCTTTTTTTTTTCTTCCAGGAGACCACAATTTAAAACATAAAACCATTCAGGGAAAAGGTATTTTGATTTTTCCAAAGAAATTCCAATTATTTTCAATCACTGCAGAATTAATGGATATCCTGAATATTTAAAAAATTCAGATTAAAAATATGATTTTATAATCTTTAAAAAATCACTGAGCTGATATGATTTAAGATAGCCTATAATTGTTAATACATGATATTTCATGAATTAGAAGTTATTTGAGAATAAAACTACTTGTAGAATATAACACTGGTTTCAATGATATTGATTAATTGGTTTAATCCTAAATCCAGGATGTAATCCCACCACCCATATTGCAGAGATTATCAAAATGTATAATTCTTTCCACAGGTCCTATTATACCACTCACATAAAATTTTTAAAAAGCACTTAAAGTTTAATCCTGTTGTTAATTTTGACCCTATCCCTGAGCTTTCAAATACATTTCTTTGGACAATTTTAACTGAAAATAAACAAATTTCCATTTTGAAATGTCTTATAAGCAATAAGAAAGGTTGCTCTGCTTGTCATGACTTCTGTTACAAATAGCATCATATCTGTGATATAGCTTTAATTCCATGGAATAAAAAGCTATTATTTTATTAGTGCTTTTAAATATCTTGAAGAAGTTATATGGTTTACTGGCGATGAATTAAGTTTACCTTTTATGTGTACTCATTCTTTTTTCTTAGATTTCCCCAAACCACCATCGTGTATGTAGTTACTTTTTGGGTAAAACCATTTTGTTATACTTTTGTTTGCAATTGGTCCACAAAATTAATTCGGCTTAATTTTATATTTTAAAACATTTTGACATGTATTTAATACAACATTTAAATATATATTTAATCACTTTTAAGGTAGAATTTAGGGTTTCCCTTTGGAACTTCAGAAATCATTACTAATGTGTTCATTGTATTCATTTGTTGGTCAGTATTTTTGTGCCTCATAAGAGCATCATATCTGTTTTACTGATTATGGAATTCAAAAAGAATGAGTGGTAGTTTTAAGTTTATACAGTGAGTCAATATTATAATGCATATTTCCTGACTCCAGACCTACTTTCTTTTAATTTATATGGAACCTGTAGGAATTGCTATGATAATATTCATACTAATAAAGAGATGGTGTTGATGTCATCCATTGTTTGAAGACACTACTTGTCCAGTTGCTTCCAGGTGTTTAGAAATAGTGTCATATTCACAGAATAATTTGAATTCAAATTTATGTTATTTTTCATCCTTCAATATGCAAACATCAATAATTTCTCTCTGGCCTAAGCTCTGTTTCTATAGGCTGCCCTCCATTTCTAATATACTAAGTTCCAGGCTTGGCAAGAGAAGAATAATTAATTCATTAATGGGTTCTCAACCTATCTGAGCTCATTCAGATTTATTGAGATGCCTCGATTGGAAAGCACTATTCTAGGCTCCACAGGCTTTATGCTAAGTATTATGCACTAAACAGTATGAATTAAGATGTATTCAGGGATCTCCTTTTCATTTTGAATGTGCTGCAAAAGTATTCACATATTTTGACATATTTGCAGGTTTCTTGTCACTCAGAGCATTTTCATATGTATTCATTTTGAAAAGTATGAAAAACTTCTGGGTTTTTCCTTTGTGTATACAGGAACTCACTAAAATTAGGTAGGTCTTTGAAATATACTATATATCCTTTGGTTCTATTATTATCTAATATGATATTATCATTCATGTCATTCCCTTACACATTTCTGTATCTCTTAGGGGATGTAATTTCTTCACACATAGAAGCCCATTTATGAGGCTTATTTAAGATTTTGCGTAAGACTAATGAGACCAGTTGCTGAATTAATGCTGATAAATACTGTCATTGCTAGATTAATATCCTCAAGAAAGGTCAGGGATGAGGGTGGATTAGAGTGATATCTTAATATATCTTCAAACTTTCACACTTTATAAACTTGCTCACATAGTCAGTGTCCAAGTCTCTTTTAAACTATTACACATTCAGTATTAAAGATCATCGTATGTCTCAATTTTCTGAACTTAAACTGTCATATATTCTTTGCTATGCTTGTTTTTTATTTTCACAAAACTTCACAATATGTACATTTTCAGAACACATTGTTCAAGTAAGGAAAATAATAATTAAATTCTTGGTGTTATGACATACTCAAAAATGTAAGCAGTATTTTAAGGCCAATATTGTCAAGTGGTACCCATGGTTCCAACCTACCTCGTTATTTCATCAAATATTAATTAAGAAGTTTCGATAGCTGAGACTCAAATAGTGACTAATACCTTGTCTTCACATCTCAATTATTGATGACGACAACTACATGTTTATTGAAAATACAGACAGATCAGCAAGCGCCTTGGGGACCCCCCCACCAATCCAAAGGTTTCCTATGGTTGTACTCAGGGCCAAATTCAGGCTGGTGAGGTATTTGGCTTAGTGTGAACCATGTGTCAAAAGTTCAGAAATAACAGAAGAAAAACCAGTGAATTACTCAAGTACATTAAGACCTCAATTAATGTGATCCAGAGGTTCTTGGAAACTGCAACTTTAGCCAACATGACATATAATGAAACCAATTTTACCACCGCCAAATTGATATAGACAAGAGTTGAGTTCCTAGGGAATATTTCTAGTCACAAAAATATCACCAAACTTCTAAATAAGGATTCAGAACACTTCTCATATTAAGCATTGGAATAAATGTGAGATATACATGCATTTTAAAAAGATGAATAAAAACAAGTAAGATCATCATTTTTCAGCCTGCTTATTCCAGTTTAGGGTCCTGGGTGGCCAGAGCCTATGCTGCCAGCTCAGCGCACAAAGTAGGAACCCATCCTGGAGAGGATGCCCTTCCATAGCAGGGGCACTCACACACACCCCCGCGCTCACTCAGACTTGGACAATTTACACATACCGATTCAACTACTGTGCACGTATTTGGGAGATGGGAGGAATTCAGAGAACCTGAAGGAAACCCACCCAGACTTGGGGAGAATGAGCAAACTCCACACAGACAGCGGCCCTGTTGGGTAATTTATTTATTTTTCTCATCAGTGTCATAATGAAATGACATTTAATGAAAAGATGTTATTTGAAGATCTGCTATAGTAATTAGTAAAAGTATATTGGGCACACACCAAAAAGACAGTTTGCAAATTAGGAGTACTGAAACAAATGTGGAATGAAGTTCAGGGGGACATCGTTATAAAGCAGCTTATATAGTGAGAAAGCAGTGACTTTTTTCTTCATGGTGATTGGTCATGATACTAGAATTTTCAGTGGTTACCTGAAGTACTGGGAAATACTTCACATTTTGCTTATGATTTCCAGGAGCATAAGCAAAAATGACCCAGGTCAAGTTAGTCTTGCAAATTAAGCTAAATTAAGCTTTGCTTATATGACTAAACTGGTTTTCTCTGCTCATGGAGTTTTATAAGGCTGGTATGTGTTTGGTTTTTATTTTAACAATTTCCTTCTTTTGGTCATTCTCTCAGCAAGCTAAGGGTACGACCAGTCAGACTAGCATTATTCTGTTAGGTTACCACCACCATTGACGTATTCAGGCTGAAGAATCACACATTTGTTGTTTTCACTAGTTGTGCCATCAAATGGCAGGGACATGTAGCCACTGTCTTTATCATTTATGTGGTTATTGTTGCTTTCATTCACTTGTCTGATCCTGATGGATACCAGTTGGCTGCCGACAGTCATTTAAAATCCTCAAGAGTATACAATGCACTAGAGAGGTTAATATGATGACTATAAAAACAATAGCTAAGTATTGAAAAATTCCCAAGAGCAGAGATTTGCAAGAGACAAGATTTAACCAATTAAATAACTCAAATGGGTTATAATCAGATTTAGGCTTTACCTTTCTATTCAATGAATAATTTCTTTTGGATAATGTGTAATTGGGTTTCAATCTTTTTAAGTTATTTACATAAGCCCAGTATGATGTATTAGCAAACACATAGCCTCATGATTACTTAGGACAGGATGAACATGAGATTGTTGTGTTGAAGGAGGCTGTGTTGTAGGTGAGTTTCCACCTAAATTAGGCCTCTATGTGGTGTGAGCAATCAGGTAATTTAATGAGAGGTGTTTCTATGGAAACAAAAGAAAAGCAAAGGTTAGTAGTTTGAGCAAAATATAAATTCAGTTTCTGAGTTTATAGATGAGCCAGTTGAGAAAATTTCTAGATGTCAGGTTAGAAGCAATTTCAGATGGAATGAGGGCAAGTAGTGGCAATCCGACAGATTTTCTTGGTTTGCAGTGTGGCTGTCTCGGGTGATCTTTCTGAGTGGCTGCATTACAACAGGCATGAAGATGGTTCACATATGAGCCGTTGTGATGGCTTCTCAGGTTTATATCAAGTTGTCCAGCTTTAGCTTGCATGTCCTCAAGAAAGGGCACTTTTAGTTTCATCGTGACTCCAAGTCAAAATAGTGGGAGAAAACTGGAAATGTTAGTTTAGAGAATTCTAACCAAATATTAGAGGAAACAACAAGAATTTAAGATTTAGTGCTAAATTCTCTTAACCAACTGAGCTGCTTGGCCAGCCCATATCGTTCCTTATTTAAAACACACAATCTATTTTCCTTATGTACTTTTCATATACAGTCATTTTCTTTCACCCTTATTGTTCTGATAGATTCGTAAAACATTTAGCTCTCTTACAAATCGTTTTGGCAAGGGAACTTCTACATCAGCCTGTATTAAAAACAACAACAACAAAAAAAACCTGCCCCCTTTCTTTCTTCAGCCTCTGTAGCAGTGTTTTGATTATCTCTTGAGGCATTTATATTATAAAGACATAATAAGATTTACAACTTTGGTTACCTTAGAGAGACCATTGGAAGGGGAGGGGGTGTAAAGTTGTTATTGGTGAAGAAGCAGCTTTTACTTGTGAAGGCTGGGAGATAGGATGTTAGGTAACACAAACAATGTTTTTGTCTGTGTTCATACATAATTGCGGAGTGGTCTTTTTGTTTGTGCTTTTTCCTAGTTCCATCATGCTCATAGATGACCTTGTAGACTGTGAAACTATTCCGATTTGATAAGAGTACACTATGTCTTCCTCTTAGATCTGGATAAGTTCTCAGAAAGAACTTGCCAACAGTTCTCATGTCACAGTTATGACATGAGAATGGATGGTTGCAAACAGAAGGAAGACAAGGTCATCAGAAAAGAGAATTTCAAGGAACTGAGATCCAAAGCTGGGGGCTTTTAGGGATAAGGGATGGAAGGAAGATGGTCGATAATGATCATGGTGGAATAAAAAGGACATGTGCTCTGAACTGACACATTAATATGAGGACTTTGGGAGATAAAACATTCACCCAGCTCTTGAGAGAGATACAGGGGGAGCAATGTTTTCAAGAGAGACAGACATCAGTTGGATCAAAAAGGCAAAGTGAAAAGTCTAAAGTTACAGGGAAGTCATTGATAATGGACACTTCTGAATTTAAGGAGACACAGTCCAAGAGTTTTAGGACATGTGGAAATATAGAGAATTGTGTAATGAAAGAGGATGTGACATAGTCATAGGAGAGAGATTGAAGTCTAGGGAGCAAGGGGGAATTTGGGAGCTCTGGGCTTCTTGTGGCCACTGACATCATTGAGTGTACAGGGTTGGATAAAACTGGTTACAGTATTCCCAATGCAGACAGTGGCAGCAGTGGAGTGATGGGGGATGAGGGACAGGTAGGAGTCTTGTGGGAGCACTCAGAGTTCTTGGGCTCGCCTTTGACTGCTGTGAGACTGAATTATGCTTGGCCCTACCCTGGGCTTTACAGCTTTCTTCAGACCCCTGCTGAAGTGTTATTGCAGAGGACCATGGTTACCCCTCGTGTGCTGACTTCCCCCCGTATTCAGCCAGTTAGGGTTCAAAGACTTAAAAATAATTCAAAGGATAACCCATCCATATTCCCTTATTATGCCCTTCAGACAGAAAATACTTAAAGAATTCAGTGTGAAGTAAGTACATTTTGTTTGGAGAGACTTTAGAAAACATCTGAAACTTGGGGGGTTACCAAGCAGTGTAGATGCATTACGGAAAGCAGGCGAGTTTGGGGCAATAAGTCACTGGAAAAAAGAGAGACCAGTTTGAGAGGGAAAGGGATTAAGGATGGAAGGTTTGTACAACTGTCAAGAGCAGAGAGATGGGGTAAAATATCGATTCTCTCTTTGTTTAATGAAAATGTCTCGAGTGACATAGTTCATTGGCCTCCTAGGAAGTGTCAGCAGAAATACTGTAAAGTTACCTTTGTGGTATTTTCAAAAGGTGATACTGAGCAAATCACATCTCCTTGTTGCAATCAGACAAAGTACCCTTCATGTTAGGGAAGAGAATTGCTGTTTTCAATCCAGGATTGTGTTCTTGCATCTGGTTTAACATATCTTCATCCAAATACTTACTGACATACTTAGATAGTGGTTGAAAGCACAAACACTTAATAACCAGATAGATCTCAGCTCAAATCCTAGTTTTACCTCTATATCAGTAAATAGTGAGTAGAGCTGCTTGTAACCAGAACCCCAAACATCAACTCTGTACCTAAATAGTATTTTACATAAGTTTTTAATTTAAGGCAAATATGCAATTACATATTTTTTTATGTTAAGTGGCTTAATCATGTCAAGGCTAAAGACTTCTTTTATTGGCATTTTCCTACTGTTGTAAGATGGTTACTGCTCCCACCATCACATTGATAGTCTAAATTAAAATAAATGAATAAGGAGAAAGTATAAAAAGTTGATTATTTTCTTTAAAAAGTCCACCCAACAGTGTTTGCTTTAGCCAGAGCTGTGTCACAGGACTACTTCTAAGTGTAGGAAAGGATGGAAACATAATTAATTAACCCAGGCACATTGCTAATCCCAATAAAATCAATGTTATATTAGTAAGAAAAAGAGATGATTGATCAAAGAAGAGAAATCTACCACAGCTAGTCACTACCTTTATGACCTTGGTCAAGTTCACCTATCAGTTATATTTTCTTTAAATGAAGATGATAATAAAACCTATCTAGAAGACCAGTTTGCAGATCAAGTTAGATGAAGAATATAAAGTAATTTGAACAAGGTTTGACACATAATAAACTCTCAGTTAAGGGTGGTGGCTATTGACAATAGTTCATACTAGAGCATTAATATCTATATTATAATCTCATTCTTTCCATTCAATATGTATACATTTATATAAATTGAACACTGTTAGTATTGAATAATATCAATATTTCCTTTTATATCTCAGTTTACCCATGGGAACTTTTACATACTTATCCCAACCCCAAGATCCATAAAATCTCCTCCCTTAAATGTAGAGTGTGCCCTTAATATTCTAGGAGGTAAAGAAATGACAATTCTGAAGAAATGAAAACCTTCAGATATTAGCCATTCTTTCGACTCATCAAGTGGAAATGCACTCTGTATTTTTAGAAGGCTAGCTCTTTATGAAAGCTTAGAATTTCTTTTAACTCTCTTCAGTGATAGTATGTGTATCTATAGCTGTGATTCCCCTGCACTGTCTTGGGTCACTGCAGTTCCGATGTAACAAAATTAATATTTACACTAGGGGGCGACAAAATATTTCCTCTTGCTCTCATATAGACAGGTAGAGTAAATAATCATGGATTAATACATTTGTCAAATATAGTTACCACAGTTGTTTTTTGTTTGTTTTGTTTTTGTTGTTGTTGTTGCTGTTGTTGTTTTTAGCTAAAAGTCACTTTAAAATTTCACTGACCAGAAAGTCTGTATGGAAATGCTGCCTAGGTTTGATATATTTCATGTATATTTTATTTGTATACTTCACCAAGTAAATTGTTCTTGGCCATTCTCTACCTCGGTCACATGTGATGTATGTAGTAAGATGAAGCTGACACAGAGTTGGTGTCCAACTAGACCTTCCTAGACTCATTCTTGGCTGTAAAAGTGTCAGTTTTCATTATTAAGCTGATGTTTCTAGATTCTTCTGAGTATCTTCAGCCTAATAGTTTTATAATTCTTAATGTCATAGCTAATTTATAATTAATTTGATTAACATTTCCATTGACTACATTATTAAGCAAAATAAAGGTAAACTGTGATGACCATTATTTGTTGAAACCAAAATGGCTAAAACACAAAATAAAGAATATGTGAAATTGTGAAATGCAACCCTATTTTCATGATTGCCACAAGTGCTATTATAGGAAAATAGTTGCAAAATATCTGAGATTCAAATTTCTCAGTCTTATTAAAATTTAATGGAATTTTTGCCATAGAAATTGGGATTATATTTCTTAGGGGAAACATGCAGATTGCATAAAATACTACAAATTGTTCCATTTGTGTTACTGTGAAATTATTGATGCAACATGAAAGATGCGATTTTTATGGATCAAGACTTAGAGGAGTTGCTATTATGATACATGCACCACTCAAAAACTCACAAGGCAATTTTGCAGGTAGAATGATATTAATAAAATGTCAGGTGCAGTACATTACATATTTCTGTACTGAAGAGCCACCTTTCAGACAATCTACAGTGCTACCATATTATTCTGCAGTAAAGGGTTAGTGAAGTAAATAATAGTAATAATAATAATAAATCAAAACAAATTGATTCTTCTCTGTACAGTGCCTAGCATAGCTGTAAGCATAATTTGATGTAAGAAAGAATTAGAGATTTAGGATGGTGTTTACTTATAATGTTAAGTTGCTTTAATTAAAATACTAATCGATAATTCAATTCACATATAGTCTGACTAATTATTCTCCTTCCAGTCATTAAGCATGCCAACTATTTTGACTCATTAATAAAGTACCAATACAGTTCTGTCAACTACATAAACTATAGTTCATGTGAGAGATTCTTCTCTCTTTTCTTTCAGTACCTTAAAAAAAATAAATGCAATATCTATTTATTGGCACAGACAAACTAGACATGCACACACACAGCAAAGTCATACATATTCTTTCTTTCTCTCCCCCTCATCTTTTTCCTCTCTCACTCCCTCTCTCCACATTCTCTCTTAACTCCCCTCTTGCTACAACCCTCTCCTTCCCCCGTCCTCCCCCCTCCGTCGTCGTGTCCCCCCCCCCTCGTCCAACCACACACACACATTGTAGTTTGGAAAAGCAGAGAGAATGTTGTTGTTTTAATTTCATCCTGTTTTCATGTTTGTTCACACAGGAAGTACACAAAATTCTTCTAGTAGCAGTTTTGGCCAGGTCTAGAGATAAAAAAAAAAAAAAAGAAAAGAAAAGAAAGAAAAGTAATTAAGAACTGTCCCTCAGCCTCCAGATACAATACCAGAGGTCTGCAAATAACACTGGTAAGATTTGGGGAAATCTGAATCAACTCAATGGCCAAAGTTCCACTGAATGGCCACAATTGTACGAATTAAAAGTAAATAGAGAAAGGTAGAGGTGGGGAGAGAGAGAGAGAGAGAGAGAGAGAGAGAGAGAGAGAGAGAGGAAGGGAGGATGGGAGGAAAGGAGGGCAGGTGGAAGGAAGAAAGGAAAGAAGGAGGGAAGAAGGGAGAGAAAGGAAAGGAAAGGAGAGGAAGGAAGGAAGGGAGGGTGGGAGGGAGGGAAGAAGCAAAGAAGGAAGGAAGAGAGGAAGGAAGTGGGGGAGAGAAGATCATTAATTCTTAGGTAGTTAAGAAGAATTTAAACTAATATAATAAGATATATCAACTTAAATAATTGGATGGTGGTACATCCAGGCTTGTCTCAGATAATGCCAATTTAGGCTATTGTCCTAGAATGCTTAATAATGGTATTGCTTTTAACTTTCAGAGTTATTTTGATTTGGATAATAATCTGTATGGTCATCCTGCTATATATACAGACCTTCACAGTGACAGGATTTTCCTGAAATGATGCCCTGTTCTCTACTGTAGCTTAACTTCTGCGTTCTTTTAGGCTTTGTAGATTCCTGCAAGAAAGCTAGCCATAGATGATGTCATTAAAATGATCCTTGGCTATTTTTCAACAAGCCTAAGCCCTATAATATGCAGTGATAAAAGTAATGTAGTTATTCTTTTCTCCCCACCTTTTGGCAGTTGGAATGTATGGATGGTAGAAGAATGGATATTCACAGGCAAGATGTTGCAAAGGCACAAGGTCAACCTGAGGGCATTTGAGGCAGCTGCAGAAGTTAGGAGAAGGGAACCACCGCGAGTGCCCAGTGGCCCTATAGGAGCCCAGCCCTGTCAGTGGAAAGTCTCTGGGGCTGAGGGGCCTGCTGCCTCGTTCCAAGCTGACTATTTTTGTGGCAGAATTTCATCCAAACATGGCCAGTGTTAGTTCCTCAACAAGCCTTATTCAACAGGGTCACCTTTGCATCTGTCAGCTACCTACAGCTCTTTCGATAAATGTATTTTATGCTTCATTTAATGAGTTAATTTTGGTTATTTTTAGCTGAAAAACATGACTAGAGTTAGGAGAACTTTAGAATTGTGATTTTTTTTTTCTCTAGGACATAAACATTTTGCTCGGTTTTACATCTAGACAGTTTTGACAGTGTTTCACTCCTTCCTTTACGTCCCGTCATGTAGTCTCTGGAACTAGAGAGACTTAGGTTTGAATTCTGGCAGTGTATACTGGGCCAGTTATTTAACTCTCTTGGTTTTCTTTTTCTTTATCTATAAAAACAAACAAACAAAAATGTAATTTATTTAGTTTCTGCTATGTACCATATGTTACTTCAAACAAATCATATAAACTACTTGTATTTACTGCTGAAATGCCCCAAGAGGGGATATGTGTAAACAGGATTGCTTGAGGATTAACTAATATAAGGGGATTCTCTACTTCAGTGTCTGGCACATGATCAAAGCTATTGTTATTTTTACCATTATTGATATTTTAAAGAAGACTGTCCTTCCTCCTTCCAAAGCTGATACATGGACTTGTGCTTCTCAGATAGGACATGACAGATGCCAAATGAGTAATACGAAGCATAGGTGCTTTAGAGAGTCCAGTGAAAAGCAGGCCAGGGAATGAATCATCAAATGTAGCACCTCTGAGTGAATTGCCTAGTTTACTTTACGTAGGAAAACTACATAGTTCTCTGCTGTACGGATTCCAAACTAGATGATTATAATTCTTATGTAAGGATATAGAAAATGCAACATCCTGAACTTTACTTCATAGCTACTAAACCTTAATATCTGTGGGCAGGGTTCAAGAATCTAGCTTTTCTAAAAGCCCTCAGATGACTTTCACTGTTCTGTGATAAAAGGTGTCTGACTTGGTTTCCTTTTTCTTTTTTTTAATACATATTTATTAATTATTCAATTATAGTAGACATACAATATTGTACTAGTTTTAGGTGTACAACACAGATGTACAACACAAATGTTGAATGTGATTAAACATTTATATAACTTACAAAGTGACCATCCTGATAAATTCAGTACCCACCTGACTCCATACATAGTTATTACAATACTAATGACTGATGTTCCCTTGCTATACTCTACATCCCCATCACTATTTTGTAACTACCAATTTGTACTCTTAATCTCTTCTCCCCTTTGACAATCTCTCCATCCCCCCATCCAGCAACCATCAAAATCATCTCTGTATTTATGAACTTGCTTCTGTTTTGATTGTTTATTTATCCTGTTCTCTAGATTCTACATATAAGTGAAATCATGGTACATTTGTCTTTTTCTGTTTGACTTACTCCACACAGCACAATACCCTCTAGGTCCATCCATGTTGTTGCAGATGGAAAGATTTAATTACTTTTTTATGGCTAAATAATATTCCATTGTATATATGTACCACCTTTTCTTTATCCATTCATCCCTTGATGGACACCCAGGTTGCCTCCATATCTTGTAAACAATGCTGCAGTGAACGTATGGATGCACATATCCCTTCAAAGTAGTGTTTTGGGTTTCTTTGGATAAATACCCATAAGTGGAATTATTGGGTCCTTCTTTGGCTCTTATTACAGCTTTGTTTTAATTTCTATTTTGTTTGATATAAGTATCGCTACCCAAATTTTTGTTGTTGTTTCCATTATCATGAAATATATTTTTCCATCACTTTACTTTCAATCTGTGAGTGTCTTTCGATCTGAAGTGAGTCTGTTGTAGGCAGCATATGTAAGGGTTTTGTTTTCTTATCCATTCAGCTACCGTATGCCTTTTGATTAGAGCATTTAAATCATTTACATTTAAAGTAATTGTTGATAGATATGTAGTTATTGCCATTTTATTATTCTTATTTTTGATCTTTCTTTTTTTTCTTCTTGTAGAAGTCTCTTTAACATTCCTTGTAATAGTGGTTTGGTGGTGATGAACTCGTTTAGCTTTTTCTTGGCTGGGAAGCTTTTTATCTGTCCTGTGATTCTAAATTTTAGCTTTGCTGGGTAGAGTAATCTTGGTTGTAGGTCCTTGCCTTTCATCACTTTGAATATTTTTGTACCAGTCCCTTCTGGCCTGCCAAGTTTCTGTTGAGAAGTCAGCTGACAATCTTATGGGAGCTCCCTTGCAGGTAACTAACTGTTTTCTCTTGCTGATTTTAAGGTTCTCTCCTTGTCTTTAACCTTTGACATTTTCATTGTGATGTGTCTTGGTGTGGGCTTCTTTAAGTTCATCTTGTTCGGGATTCTGTGTACTGCCAGGGCTTGTATGCCTAGTTCCTTCACCAGGTTAGGGAAGTTCTCCATCATTATTTCTTCAAATAGGTTTTTGTTTTTTTGCTTCCTCTCTTCTCCTTCTAGTACCCCCATGATGTGAATGATGGTACACTTGATGTTGTCCCAGAGACCTCTTCAACTATTCTCATTTTTTTTTTATTCTTTTTTCTTTTTACTGTTATGATAAAGTGTTGTCTGTTGCCTTATCTTCCAAATTGCTTATTCATGTTGTAAGCAGAAAATATCTAGTTCTAGGTTCAGCTTATAAGACAATTTTGTTAATTTGGCCAATTTCCTTTTCAACTAAGCTTTGAATATATTCATTCATGTAGAAATTAGAGGTAATAATGAACTTTGTAATATTAATTTTCAATATATGCTTTAAAAAACATTGGGTTGAACAACAAACCAAATGGCTTAGATAAATATCTAGGTAATTTAGACAATAATCACATAAATGTGAATACTAGGTAGTTTTATAAAAAGTGTATCAAATATGAAAAGTATATCAAATATTTAGCCTAGAGTTATAAATAATATTATATATATGAATTATATTGCTAGTAAATCCTGTGGTATATCTTAATTACCTTTTAAGATTCAGATTAAAATGTTTTATTTTTAAATTTTGTATAAGCATTATTAAATCATTCTTTGCATATGTACAACTATCTTTTCTCATTGTTTAGAATTGTATTTATAATGTGTTTATGATCCCATTAGAATCAATTCTACAAGAGTGTGATTGACTTAGTTATTTAATATAGTTTGATAAATCATCTAGATGTCTGAATAATCTTATTTAAGTTATATTTTCACACTATATTTTCAAATCCTAAGAATAAGAAAATCAACTCATTTAATTAAAATTTTCAATTATTGAACTCTTATTCTGTATCAGGTCCAGTGCTAAAACTTACGTAAAGTATTTCATTTAATCATTTCAGCAACTCTTTAATTTGGAACTGTTACAATTGCCATTTTACAAATAACGAAACTTAGCTTTTAGAGGTTATATATTATTCAATGTCATCTATGTTGTTTTTAAATCATAGCTGTCTTGTGGACACTGTAGAAAACAGATATGAATACTAGGACTTAATATATTTATGTCCATGCCTGTTGCATTTTATTTAGATTGCACAGAGATAATGAACATTATGCATTCTCATATCCTAGAATAAATACCTATGCCAAGATATAGAGATTTAGAGTTAGGAGATTTTATATATATATATATATATATTCTTAAATATTTTCCCAAATATTATGTTATTATTCTTAAAAATATTTTTAAATTTAATTTCTCTAAGTATATTTTTATATTTGGTACCAAAGTCTGTATAGTTAAAATGTGTCTTATTGCCCATTTTTTTTACTCTTCAATAAAATGTTCAATAAAGACACTTATTTCTCTTCTTTTTATGGTTAACTGTACAGAGACCAGCTAATTAGATTAACTAAGTTAAGTGTCAAATGGTACATTTCCTGTATGCGGTGTGATCAACAAATACGATGAATATTTAAATTAAAAAATTATTACAATAAAATACATCACCATTAATTTCCCTCAAAATACTCCCCCTCACTTCACACACACTTATGTCATCATTCTTGCCATTTTCTGAGGCAGTTCTGCAAGTCCTCTTTCATGAGTGTTTTTAGTTGCACTGTCATGGCTACTTCAATGTCCTAAATGTATTCAAAACATTTACCTTTCATGGTAATTTTGACTTTGGGAAAGAGCCAGAAGTTGCATAGTGCCAGATCCGGTGAATAAGGTGGATGGGCACACACCGTAATGTTTCTATTTGGTAGATATTGCCATATAACAGGAGTGATGTGTGACATGGAGCTTTTCCCATTATGATCACAAAATATAATGAATGATGCTGCAGAGTGCCATCCAACGGAAAGGCGGGGATGTTCAATACAGGAAGTGGCATGTCAAACCTTAGCAACAGCATGTGACGAGTTTCATCTTGTTCGGTGTGGTCAGTCAGCTGTGAGCTACAGTTGCCATAAATCATCCTCCATCATGACAATGCTCCTGTGCCACCCATCACTTCTGGTATACGGAAATTTCTGTCAAATATAAATGTTACAGTGTGTCCTCATCCACCTCATTCACCAGATATGGTACCTTGCAACTTCTAGCTCTTCCCCAAACTCAAAATGATTCAGGACATCAAGGCAGCCACAACAGCGCAACTAAAGACACTCACGAAAGAGGACTTCCAGAATTGCTTCAGAAAGTGTCAAGAATGATGGGATAAGTGTGTTCAAAGAGAAAGGGGGTATTTTGAGGGGGATTAATGGCCATGTATCTTTTACTGTAATAATTTTTTTTAATTTAAACATCATAGTATTGTTTGATCATAGCTTGTACATTACATATTGCATCAAGATAGGAAAAAAAAGATTATTCAGTAAAAGATAATATGATTTTAGTAAAATTCAGGGCGTAAGAGGTTTCTTTTTAGCACTGTCAAATCACTTTTTAATTTTTTCTTCCAGCTTTTTTTTATTCCTTGTGTTTGCAATCTTCTATTTACTATTAAGAGTGGTAAAAGCTCTCACACTAAAGCAGATAATGAATTACTTGCAAGTTGTGTATAGCTGAAAAAAATGCCATCACTTTCTGGAATATATGATTTGGTTTTCCATTTATAGGAATAAGATAAGAGAAGCTGTCCATTTTTCTAATCACTGGGCTTTGCAGCACACATTTGCAAAGGGTTGGCTTTCAGCCTTTAGATAGCTCATAATGTGTAGATTATCCTCCCATCTTTCTCAGATGATTATTTTCAGTAAGAGTACAAGACAATGAAAAGATATGAAACCTTTTAATGAGTTTTTTGGTGAGATGCTGGTGCTTCTAAATTTATTTATTTTATTTTTTCTAATTGCTGATGTGCTGCAGGGGAGAGGAATGGGAAGGGAATGAGAAGGGAGATGAGAAAAGCACCTTGATAATGTGTGAACAGAATTACCACGCCTTCGGGGTGATTTGTAAAGAGATTTGTACTCTCTCTATTCTCAACAATGTGGTCCCGAGACTAAAGTCTGTGTGTGTGTGTGTGTGTGTGTGTGTGTGTGTGTGATTGAGATAAAAACTATAAATGTAGTTACAAGCTTCTGGGGTATTTGGGGCAAATAGGAACATTTTTTAAGGATTAAGGTTGTCTTTATGCTGAGAAAATATAGAAAGTTTTTGAATTAGAGAATAAGGGAAGTCAATATAATTTGTTGCAAATCAGAAGTTAGAAACAAAAACTGTATGGCTAAAAATAAAATTGATAATAAATATCCTTAAAGTGGAGATTCACAAGATAATACCATGCCCCTAGATCACATATCTTCTAAGTTCATATTTTTATATAAATATGTTCATAATACAAAAAGCATCTGATATTTAATCAGGCAGCTACCATTAATACCTCCATTTTACTTATGAAGAACTAAAGATAATCTAAGGATCTTGCCAGAGATTATAAAAGTTTATGAGTGGTTCAGCCTAGTTTTGTTTTAAGTTGTGTTTTAGTAACAACCACAATAAGTGGTAGCTATTTATATAATTTTTTATAAATAATAATGCTATAAGTACTTTTATTTCACAAAGAATAACTGTATCAAAGACTAGTTACTCATACAGTGCAAATTTTAGATACTATTTGCAAAATACATATTATACATTCTACCCTTAAACCAGTTTATGATTAAATCTATACATAATAATACAAATATATCAAATTAGTAATCAAATATATATTTCCAAAAAAACTGTACAAGTAACACCAGGTAAATATGTATAGGAGCTTTTTTAAGTTTTAATTTCTATATCACATGATTATGTAGGTTTGTCAGAGAAGCAATCATAAATACTTATTCCACTAAATAGAAATACAAACTATTAAATACAGTTTGTATGACAATGTTTGAAAAATAGAGCAATCACATTTAATGATAACTTATTGTAGTGTTGCTTATAAATCCCTCATGTCTGTTTTGTGTGCCAAATGTTGCATTATAATTTATCAACTTTCTTCACTACAAATTAAAAGGAACAAATTATGTGACAGAGATTCCTACAAATATAAATAAAATATATTGCTTTATTTTCTGCTAAAAATTAGCTAGCTTTGCAAATTCATTCACCAAAGGGAGAAAGGTATAAGCAATGATTTTCACTAGAGGGAAGACTTTAGTGAATATAAGGTTGTGTTTTGGACTGTAGATAGGAAGCTCAGTGTTTGATTTTAATTTTACAATTATTTTTCATTAAAATTAGCAGAATGGACTCATGCATTTATTCATCGAATGTGAATTAAGCAGGGTAGTAAATGATCAAATAAGTCCCTCTTTCTCCTCTAGTACTTGCTGAGTCATCAGAGTATGCAAGCACACCTATTCTCCTTGCTTGAGACTGTTGAAAGTCATTCTCAAGGAGAGTATAATGTGACAGTAAGTGGAGAGACAGGAAAAAAGAATTTCAAATGGAAGGCAAAATATACTAAATAAAATAAGAGCTTAATAGACATTCTGCAGAAAAGTGTTATAACTATTTATAGGATAAAAAGTGTCATAATTTCTTGATTAGTTTCATCAGTTATAAGCATGAACACCCTACTGATTTTTTTATAATTTCAGAATTCAGGGAAAAGCATAAATTATCTACTCTATCTTTTAGGTAGATAATTCATACAATACTACTATTGTATTATTACCTACAATTGTAGCAATCGTTTAATGAAAACATAGCTGTTGTTTATTTCACAATTATTTTGATTTTAAGGATTTTATTTTTCTGTATCTTTAACCTCTTGTAATCAAGAATACTTAACAGATAAATGGTACATAAGTAGGTATATAAATCAATAGATAATGACATAGGAGGAATAGATATATATACACAGCCATTAATGTCTGCCAAATTTGAAATTTCCAAAAATTAGAAAGGAAACATACACACACATATAAAATACTCTTGAAACTGTTATATTTCCTCAAATATTTTTCATTTCTAATTTTCTTATATATCAAATCATTTAGGAAAGTTGCTTTTAAAATACAATATTTTTTATCCTATTTTTATCAATACTGGAAGATAGTTGTTTTTTAGTATTTAGGTATTTAGGATCAAAATTTAGAAACCATATAACTTTTTAGTAAACTGCCTTATAAACTTTTTTTGAAGTATAAAATATAATGGAGATATTTATTGAAGTATGAAATATACATAGTTATTACCATATTATTGACTATATTCCCTATGCTTTACATCCCCATGACTATTTTGTAACTACCAATTTGTACTTCTTAATCCCTTCACCTTATTGACCATGTGACCCAACCCCACTCCCATCTGTCACCCCAATAAATCTACTACTCATCTGACACTATATGTAGTCTGACATACTCTACCCAGCACAATACCCTCCAGATCAACCCATGCTTTCATATTAATCCCAGTAACACATTATTTTCCATTATCAATATTTATATTAATAATTATGTTATTAATGTGTGTGTATTATTGATAAGTTATATATCTTCCATCTACATTTCTAGATGGACAAGTTTGACATAATTGAAGAGCATTGGATTTAGAATTTAAAGACTTAGTTCACCCCTGTCTAATTATTCTGTCCATTTTACTAAGATTTAGTTTCAGGATAATTATGTATGGTGCTTGACAAAGTATATATTGGATCAGTGGCACATATTGTCATTTATTTCTATAGTCCTGTAACACATATGTATTGATTACCTTTGTGTATCAGATTATGTGTTAGGGACCGTTAATACAATGGAAGGCAATGAATACACAGCTCTTTGCTTCGAGAATGTACAGCCCCATACAGTGGTCTCCAAAATGTGGCGCATGCACCCTAGAAAGTATGCAATGTGCTTTACTGGGAAAGTAATCTTTTATTTGGGAATATCTAATTTTAAAATGTTTTTATAATATTTTATGCTATATGGAAATGCATGTATGTGTGTATTGGGATATTAGTTTGAAATGCTTTTGTTAATAGGATTGTGTTATCACAAATTCAGAGACTGGATTAGAATAAGGGATAAAAGTTTAATGCAACGAAAAATCTTATCATAGCCAAAGACAATACAATTTTTAAAGAAGGGTTGACATTTTGGGGAGCTTGAACATATTGAAACATCACATATATGATGTACCTTGCAGTTTTGCAGTTATGCATTGAATCTACATATTGTGTTCTAGACACATTTCCAAGAATTTTGTTTGAATTACCAAATTTTTATCTTCACAGCCACCCGATTTGAAAGGTACTCTGATTATATCTAACTTATAAGTGTCATTCAAATTCAGGTAATCTGTCTCCAGAGACAGAGCTCATATCTACCATACTAGCCTGTCTCCCACATGTCAAGTTCATTGATAGAATGCAATGATAATGGCAGATCTGGAAATAAGTATAGTATAAAGCTTTAATCTATTTTTCATTATTTATATCTTTACATTGTGTCATAAGATGGGAAGTCTTTCTATTACTGTGAAGTACATCTTTCCCCATAGTATTCATTTATAGCTTTCTGATAAGATTCTTTAAAATGCTTTTGAATAGTCATCAAAGGTTGAGTCAAATATGAACCTTACAATGGGCTGAGCACTGCATCAGGCTCTGGAAAAATGAAGTCTATTGAGATAAATTCTCTGCACCAATAGGAACTTCAACTTTAAAATATTATGTTGATATTCAGTGCAAAGTCGAGGTTCCTATTGGAGGTTCCTAATTGTATATGAAATGCTGAATGAAAACCCTGTGTACTTTTTTCAACAGAACTGTACTCTATTTATTGAAAGTGACTTATTGCATATATATTTTGGGGTATATGAAACTATTATTTTAGCTTTTGTGTCAATTTCAATAAATTTTTAAGTTGCTTTCAGAAAGAACTGATAATTTTATTTACATTTTATTTAAACCAAATATAAAGAAGTGTTTCAGTGAGTTAAGTTGTATGGTTTAGTCATTAATTCAAAATATTTATTTAGCACCTACTGTGTAAGCACCTATTGTGGGTTAGGGGCTAGAAATGTAATAGTGATCAAAGGCATGAAAGTGCCCTGCCCTAGTGAAACTTGTGGTCTCTCAGGGGACGCAGGTGTTACTCAGTGAGTGTACTGTGTTAGGTTTCTAAGGCTGCTATAACACAGAAACAAAACAGGGTGGCTTAGGACAACAGAAATTTATTATCTCACAGTTTGAGGCTAAAAGTCAGAAATCAAGGTATTGGCAGGGCCATGCTGCCTCTGAATCCTCTAGGAGGAAACCCTTCCTTGCCTCTGTTAGCTCCTGGCAGCCTCAGGCATTCCTTGGCTTGTGGCAGCGTAACTTCAGGCTCTGCTTTCATCTCCACATGATATCTTCATTTCTGTGTCTGTATGTCTCTGTACCTTCACATGACATTCTCCCTGTGTGTCTCTACTTCTTTTCTTATAAAGACACAGGTCATATTGGATTAAAAGCCGAATTTATTCCAATTGACCCCACCCTTCCAATTACTTCTACAAAGACCATCTTTCCAAATGAGTTTGTTCTGAGATACTGAGGGCTAGGACTTCAACATCTTTTTGGAGGACACAATTGAACCCATAATATGTATTATTGCAAACTGTCTTAAGTGCCAGTAATAAGGGACAAACAGATAAGAGCACCATGGGTCTCCTGTGGAATATAAGGAAGGATGGGTGAATTATAAGTAGGCACAGGTGGAAGAAGGTGGGATTCAGTCAGAGAGACCAGAACGGTCACATGCCTTTGGAGAGAGGAAGCTTAACATCTTTCAGAAACTGTTGGAAAGCCAATATGACTGGAGGTTTTAGAGTAAGCGAGGAGTTGGTAGAGATGAGATTAGAGCAGTGTGTAGGTCCCAAAAATGAAAGATTGGGGTTTCCTTAAGAAGGCGCACTGGACAAATGATCTAATTGCATTTTGAAAATATTAGTTCAGCTCAGTATTGGGAAAGATGGGGTAGGGAGTGTGTAATCATGAATGTAGGCATACCAGCTAAGGGTCATTTGCAGTAGCCTGAGCTGGAGATGGCTTAGACTGAAATAATGTATTTTGAGAGATGTGTACAGATTTAAGATAGGCTTACTAGATGAAATCGACTGGATGTACAATACATAGTATGTGTGGGACAAAGTCAAAGATGTGCCAAGAATGCTTCTAAATTTTTCTCTTGTAATACTGTACAAGTGAGCAAAGGAGGTGGTGATAGTAAGTACCGTGTTTTTGAACATACTGAACATGAAGTACTTTTCACAGGTATTTCAGGCATGTAGTTACATATGCAGATTCAGAGGTCACAAATAAGGGCTGGATTAGAAGATGTATTTTAGTAGTCACTGGTTCTTTCTTGCCTCCTTCCAGTTGTCTGTTTTCCCCACTCTATCTGAGAACCGGGCCTAGGATTTAAAAAGAACTCATGATGTATACTACTGAACAATCTCTGAACATAAACCTAGACTTTTACTTCTTTAATGAAATAAGTTCCATCGTTATTATACATTTTCAGTGGAAAATATAATTCTGTTATTTCTTCCACTTGGAGTTTTAAGCTGACACTCTTATTCAGTTAATTCTTAAATTCATTCTTTTCAAATTCCTTTTACTCTTTAATTATGAAAGAGACATTTGATATCTATATACCCATGGACTTTTTCTTTTTCTTTTTTTTTTCTGTATTTGTAGAGATTACCAATGACATTCAAAAACAAATGCTCTTTGGGGGATGCTTTCAGATCTGTGATACTAAGTACATGCAAACAATACAAAAACTCTGGAAACAAAAGAGCTAATTGAGGGTGTGTGTGTGTGTGTGTGTGTGCGTGTGAACTTGAAGATCAACTAAGTTAGTCACTTTAAATTATTCTCTAGAAACTAATTTAAGTAAATAACCATAAAATAAAACCCAAGAAGGAAAAGGATGTGAAACTGGGAAACATATTCTAAACAAAATCTTTAGTAAATGGAATGCCATTTAGTTATTCCCTATAAAGTAAACCAGAAAACGGCATTTGGAGAAGGCATGCCCACATGAGAAATATGTGATACTGCATTGAGAAACCAGGAGTTGGAACAATCTATGCCCCTATTAACAACAGTCCTATGCAAACTAAAAACCATATGCTATTAGGCAGACAAAAATATCCGTTCTCTGTATTTGCTGGGAAAGTAAGTAGTGAAAGCATGAGCGTAATTTGCTTTGAGGTGGACTATTATTTATTTTAGTTATGGAAGAGGTAACTGAAAATGTCTGAGCATGTCGGCTATTTCTTGAAATCCATATAAAACTGAATATATACAATTTCACCCTCTAAATTCAAAAGTAAATGAAAAGGTAATATGTATAAACTATTAAGAGAATAAAATATTCAGTTACAAGATATTAGAAATAAATTTTCTAAATTTAAAAACCTCACATGAAATAATAAACAAATGTGCATTTTAATTTCTGCATAGAAGAAAAAAACAAACTCTCAAATATAAAACAGAAATATTCCCTAACTATATGACTTTTATTTTGGATAAAACTGTCATATTCAGAAGAACGGTTAACAGGATTTGGAAAAAATATGGAAATTATTCAAGACTTGTCAAGTAATTTTTGTCATTCCATTAAATGTGTGTACACTTAAACAAGGACATGTGACATTTTTTATATTTGCTGTCAGTTGTTCCAAGAAACATTTATTTTCTTGACTTGTATATTTCTCAGGATCAGGTTAACAGTTATCAAAACCATATTAAGTTTTCATAATGGGTGGCAACTGTTAGTAGTAAGATTATGAATGGCATTGTCTGGTGAATAGGTTAAATGGAAATCACTACTCAGATGATAACCTTCTGTGGAGCACCGAAATTTAAGTAAATAGTATGATTTTAAGGGAAAATCATTATCAAGAGATACATATAGAACAGCATCAAGAAATCAATATGTTTATTTGGACAGTCAGTCAAATGGGCTGAGAATTCTTAGATATGTCTAATTGTTCTAAGTCTTACAAGTATGTCAGGATTCCTCATGATTGATTAATAAGAGTAGTTAAAACGATGCTGGCCCGTTGATCCACTTACAATTATCAGTACAGTTTAGGCCCCATTTTATTCAGTTGTTTTTCAATGCGATGTCGATTAAAAATAATGTAAGAATGGTTGTGCAATGATGTTAATGCCCTTAATGCCTGTGAGTTATATATTTCAGAATGATTCAATTAGTAAACCATATATAAAAAGAAAAAAGTATGTACTATAATCCTATTATCTAGCTGTAAATACAATGCTTCTAGCCTTCTGTGAAAGTTTGTCATCTCCCTTTGGTGCAAATATAGTCTTAACTCTCTAAATTCCAGTATTTCCACGAAAACATACACACATGTCTGCATGTGAGGGGTGTAGTAAGTCTGTATCACATTTTCTAAGAGCACCAGCAATGAATATGAAAGACTAAGTTCATGTGCCAACTTGGATTACTTACAATCTGGAGAAAACGAACACTTCATACATTTTTTGAATTATTCGTAACATAGGTTACAGGTTGTAACTAAAAAATGCAGCTCCATCTGTAGTGTTCTAACTTCTAGACTACTATAGTTGATTTCTTTCCTTCTATGGGGGACCACTAATAGGACCATACTTTTTCTTCCTATTTATTGTTTGGAATTGATTTCTGTATGGTACTGACACTTATAACTAGGTAGCATAGCAGCAGACCTAATTAATGATAAGCAATGCTGCATTATAAAGTTTGAAATAGTATATTATTATAGTGAATGGGGGTGTTTGGATTGCATGCAAACCACTTCTGCATAATGGATTTCAGTGTTACTTATAACACTAAGTGATTGTTCCTTCTGTGTTGGGAATGTTGTCCTATTGCTCCTGAGCATTAAAACAAATAGGATGCTTTGATTATACCAGAAAACACTCATGGTATTAGGAGACAATTTAATTTTCCATAATTCTGAATTTTTAATTCAAGTTCACCCAAATGAAAATGTTAAGGATCAAGTTGATAGGGGTGGGAGGATGGACATAATAATAAGCAAGTATCTATCCTCTGCTAAACATCAATTCCAATAATACAGTGTGAGGATGTAATTTTTAAATTTACATTTTATAAAAAATGTTAGGTACCAGATTATATAAAATTACTAAGTACTTTATTATTTCTTTCTATTTTTCACAAAGAATCTTATGTGTTAATTTTTGTTGTTAAAATTTTAATAACTTTAAACATTGTAATTATTGTATAATGTAATTTTTACATTCAGGTAGATAAAAGGCAGGTATCATCTGGATCTGTATTATCAAAATAATCTGGAGAAATGGCTTAGTATTTTTTTGTTACATAAAGATTAATGTAATATATATATAAGTTATTTATAATGAAAAATAAAAGGAAAATGGAGAGGTGGATAAATAAACAGAAAGCTACAATTTTAAGGTAAACAGATTTTCATAAATCTTGTTTTAAGCAATTTTAGTTTTTCTAGTATAAGGTTGAGTGGAATAAATTATATTATATTATTTATTACTATTTTATCAATTAGTAATATATTCTGTCATTAATTAATTTTTAGCAATATTGCTAGGATTTTACCATTAACTTTATTCTGAGACATAATTTAAATTGAGAAAAAAATTAAAGACTATTTTATTTGAAATTTCAGAAAGCTAAACACCAACAGACAATGAGGATTGCTTAATAAATATTGCTAGGAGAGAAGGTTAACTTTCCAATGGTTTGCTTATAATCTACTAGTCTTGGTTGTTGTAATTAAGTTGCATTTTTCAGTGCATCTTGAGTATTATACTGCCAGCATTGTTGATGGAGTAAAAATATCTTAATAAATTTCTACATGTCATTCTTCAGTTTTAAGCTCTATTAAAAATTGTATATAGATAGACAGATAGATAGATGATAGATAGATATAGATAGATATAGATATATAAAGAGAATTTATACTTCTGGGATTCTTGAAGCTATTTTGGATGTATACTACCTGATAAAAGAAGTTCAAATCCAAAATTTCATCCTGAATTTAATGAGCTTGGGAGATAGTTTTTCCTTAGCCATATAAAGAAATATATACATTTTACCATAAATAATTATTTATGCATCTGAATTACATAGAAATAGACTACCTGCAATGTTCAAAATATGTACTCAACAAATAAGAAGCCATTATGTTTATCTATTCATGCTGTCCTTTTGACAGATATTTTAATGGTTGCATATCCAGAAATGATGTCTTTATGACTAAAAATGAGAGCATAGACTCTAGCCTCTGTATCTAATTACTAAAAGGTCATATTTTAAACAAATACGCAATGTAGCATTAAGCAACTATTGTACCTTAAAATATTTTGGTAGAATGAAATTATAATACTAATAGGAGCTATTTTCCTTTCCTTCAAAATGGTCATTTGTGTGAATGAACAGTTCAATGTTATAAAAACTAAGATGAACATCAGCAGGAAAAAAACATTCAGACATTTATGTACGTGTTATGTAACATCAGAAAGGAGAACTAAGACTCATTAATGATAAATGCATAGTTCTTTATAGTTAAAATTATAGTATCTCAGGTGGGTCTTGCATGTAATTTCTCCGAATGTCTAATTTACCCCCAACTACAATGGATAAACGTATTGTTAAACAAAACACATGTTTTAAGGTGATGCTTAATGCTAGCAATCTAGTCTGGTATAATGCCAACAGCAGAGAAGGCTAACTAAGAAATTCATTAATTATGCTCTGTTTACCATTTTATTGTCAACTCTGATCATTAAGATGATCTATCATGACTACCCTCATTAGTACATAAAAGTGAATCATAATACAATTGAATTTTATTCAGTATATAAAAATTTCATATTTGTGCCTTTTCCAGGGAGAATAAATACATTATTCATCTAGAATGAAGATGAATTTACGTTTTATTTTAATTATATATCTCTAATTAATTTGCTTTTGAGTAGCTGTTTTATTATACAGAAATATTTTGTTACTTAAATTTTATATGTTTACTGAAAACTTTTACATCCATGTTTCATTCTTCCCTGACCAAGTTGTATTATTTTTCAGAGATTTTACCTTGAAATTAATTGCATCTACAATATGTCCACATGAAACAGTCTAGTAACTAATATGAGCTTGATCTTTGTTGGATATTATTGAATATATAAACAAATACCATGTAAATTATGTGTGTATAGGAAAGGGTGAACGTGCTCTTTAAATAACTTGTCTTAAGTATTGTAAGCTTAAAAATTTCCCTGATTAGTCAGCATCCTTTAAATTGCATTGGTAACTAAGATTAAAAATGGATTTGATCTAGAAAGCTCTTGAAGTTAATATCTCAGCCAGGACAAAAACCCAAGTCTTGAGAACTACCAGTATTGGGATTCTTAATTCATTAAATCAATATGGTAGTGAAGTGACCTTCAACTTCACAGGAGAGTTTAGAGGGAATTAAAACATAGAAAGGAGAACTGGTTCTTTCAATATTTATTCAACTTAGAGTTTCTCACATATACCTGTCACCTCTGGGAAAAAGTGGTGAACACAAATAGTCTCTCTTCTTACCTATGGAGTCTGGATCTGCTGAACAGTTAATCCAAACAATTGCAAAAGCAAATATAGTGCTACTGTTGTTATAAGAGCTCCGTAAGAGAAGAGTCTTATGCTATGAGAGACTATGAGGGGATTTCCTATAGCAGGGAAATCATAAAATTCTGCTCACGATATGCGAATAGCAGAAGGATATGTAGGAGTTAACTTAAAGGGAATGAGGGATTGGGGATGAGACATCACTGAAAGTCTTACCGCAGAAAGAAAACATGGGTTATTTGCGAAACTGAGTGAGACATAGGTGGCTGAAGTAAAGGACCAATAGGCTTGTTTAATATGAAATCACCCCCAAACAGGTTAAGAGCCAGATATGCAAAACCATTAAAATATGACTACACAGAGTTTCACTTTTCCCTAAAAACAATGTGTTCAATGAAGCTATTCCTGGGTGGTTATGGGCATGTGTATGAAACCATTACATTTGTATTTTTCAAAGTTCGTTCTGACTATGAAATGAACAGAAAATATTCAAAGCGTATATGGGTTGACTGTATATTATTAGGCTATTGCAGTAGTTCAGACCCAAAATGAGGGCAGTTTGAATTTCAGTAGAGATGTTCAAGATGGAGAGATCATGAATTCAAAGGGATGGCAGGAGTCATCCTGACTTTGAGATAGCTAGGACCAGAGAGTAAAGCTGGGAAAGGAGTCAAGTATGATTTTCAATATTTCCTGTGGCTAGCAGTGCCTCTGAGACAGTCGACAGTGGGAGAGAACTAATTTGAGGTTACTTATGAGTGAGTATGTTGTAAACACTTTGACTTGTCTCAAAATAATATTTTTATCTTTTTCATAGTGTTTGAAATTGGCAAAAGTAGTGGATTATGTAGAAGGACCCAGAAAATTTGACAAATTCTTGAACCATTATAAGGTTAAAAGTTTTCCTTTGTAGTCTGATTCCTGGACCTGAAACTGCATTGTTTTTGTTTTTGTTTTTTTTTCAGTATTCCCATACTATTATAATTATGTTTTTATATTATGTCCATTTATATTTAGAGTGATTATTGTTATAGTTGAACTAATTTCTATAATCTTATAATGTGCTCTTTTTTTGTTCAACTTGTTCTAGTCCAACCTCTCCTCCCTCTTGCTTTCTTTCAAAATGGATGGTTCTTTAAAATTATTTTTATATTATTATTTCTCTGATTATTTAGAAGTTACATATTTTTGTTTTTATTATCTTGTTAGTTTTTCTAGGTACATTAGGCCATAATTTACTTACCACATACAAATTTAACTAATGGATTTTCCTTCTTTTAAACAATAAATTGTTCTTAGAATTATTTAACCCTGCCCCCTAACCGCCATTCTGGCCCCCATTTACATTGTCTGTTATTGCTATTTGGATTTAAGTTCTAACTTTCCCCTTCAAATTAGCCATGAATGTTGCTTCATCATTGTTTAAATTATTTACAGACAATTTTCTCTATCTGTTAACTCAAGATTTCTTCATGCATTTAATAGCTTCCTAAACTGTAATACTTAAAATTTACTTTAGTGAGTATCTTTATTTGATTAAAGTCAGATTTTCCCCATTTTTGTCTGAAAATATATTTATATAATATTTCTGTCATTCATGAAGATAATTTTGCTATGTAAAGAATTATTGATTGACAGTTATTTTTCTCATCCCATTGAAGATATTCCTTTAATGTCTTCTAACTTCTGTTGTTCCTAATGACAAATCATTGGTCAGTTAATTACTTTTCTTTTGAAGCTACTTTATGGTTTCTTATTGGCTTTTCTTAATATCTATTTTCCTCTGCTTTTCTGCTATTTCACTATGATATGTGTAGGTCAGGATTTCTCATTGGTTATCCTGATTGGGAATGGATGGACTCCCAGGTCTGATTAGTATCCTTCAAAATTTTTGGAAAGTATTCAACTATTATCTCTTTAAATATTGTCTTGCCACTCTTCTTACTAGTATTATCTTCCAGAGCTTTGTTTGGAGGTATATCAAGCCATTTTACTATTTTCTCCATATAATTTAATCCCTCTTTATGTGGCTGGTCAGAAATATACATAATTTCTTTGGACCAATTTCCCAGTTCTTTCAACAGTTATATCTAAACTACTGCTTCATCTATCCAGTAAAAAATTCTAGTCATAATTTAAGATGTAGAAATTGCATTTGTTCCTTCTTTTTCAGATTTCTCTCTTTTTATAGAAAATATATTTATTTTTATTATTTTTTTCTGATAATAACAATAACTGATATCTCTGCATGTCTATTTTTGCTGTTAGTTTTAATGCATGCTTTTCTCTGTGTGTGTGTGTGTGTGTGTGTGTGTGTGTGTATGTGTGTGCATGTGCATAAAGATATTTTTCTTTCTGTGTTAATTTCTTCCATATTATAGTGAGGTGCTAATTTTTTTTTTTTAACTTCATTTGTGGTCATTCTTTATGCCCTGGGTTGAGGTTGAGTTCATATATTGTTTGCTTCTGTCTGTCAATCTGGGACAATATTCAATTCTTTCAAATACCTTAGGTTTGGAACATGCCATGTAAAGTGAATTTTGGCATTTTTGGAAGATTAAAATTTTAAATGACACATAGCTTTAACTTCCCCCATGATGCAATATCAAGACACATACTGGCAATAATCCAGGTTGTCAATATCTTTTCAGGAGGCAGTTTGAGAAGGGTTGGGAAAGAACATTGCATTTGTTGTTCTCCCTTTTCTTTCAGCCCATAAATTCCAGCTCTTTTGGGGTTTCCTTTAAGTTTCCACACCTTGGGTGCCTCCTGTTATAGTTCCTCTGTTTTGTAATTGATACAGTGTCAAATCTGTAGCTCAATTCTTAAATTTTGTGAAAACACTCAATGAGAATGTTGGCAGTGGTACTTTCTAGAGCTCTAGTTTCCAATTATTTTTGAGATCTTCAGTGTATTTATGTACATGGCAACTTATCAATGAATTTATTTTTTTCTATTTTTGAAAAATTTTTTCAATGTTTTAGTTATCTCAGTATTTAACATTGATCTCTCAATCTATATTTTCTTATACAATAAATTATAAAATCCACAAAATATTTTTCTAGAATATTCCTGAATCAATTTTATCTTGCATTTATTTCATTTATCAAATATACAAATAAACTTTTCAAAATATATAAGGTAGACATTTTTATAAAAACCATTTCAAAATTTAATCCATTTTCTTGCTAAAATTGATTCTCTTTAAGAAATTACAAAGTGATTTTTGAAGTTTTTCCCCCAGGTTCAGAGGAACATGTGAATTTAAAGAAATAATTTAAGCACTGACTTTTGAAATTTGGTGCTGTATTTTATTTTATTTATTTATTTTTTTTTAAAGATTTTTATTGGGGAATTGGGGGATGGGAACAGACAAGTTGCTATCCTTTTGTTCTTCTATCTAGTTGTGGAGGACGTTGCTTCACTGGCCCAAGTTGGCACCATCATTGTGGTCTTCCCGGGTGAGGCAGATCAGTCGCTGGCTTCTGGATGGCCGCTCATGCTGGCTGCTGGCTGCACACGGTAGCCCATGGCAACCCATTGCAGCACAGCTCCAGGTTGAGCTGTTGTTCAGCATCTTAGCTGTAGAGGGCAGTGTCACTGGCCCTCATATGTGGGATCCGAACCGGGGCCCTCCGGAGTCCCAAGCCAGCCTCTTATCCAACGCGCCACTAGGCTGGCCCTATTTTATTTTATTTTATTTTATTTTTTACTGTAGTAATTTACATTTCATGATCACTATGGCAACAAGGCTTTTATGAAATTTAAAAACAAGCTACTGAAGCCACCCACGATAGGTAATACTCAACAAAATAATCATTAAAATTGTCCAAAAAAATACACTGCCAACTAAATTGTGAAGAATAAAATAAATAGCAAAATCAAAACAATTAGTCATATGCTAAATTGTATAATTTTCACAAAATTTTTTTTTGTATTGAACTATATATATAATTTATGGGAAAAATTAAAGGGAAACTAAAAAAATTTTGGTTTCCAATGCATACCATTTCATTTAAATTAACAGCTTTATAATCTGTTAACCTAAGGATCTCACTTATAACAACTTTTCAAAAGTAAACAATTAAAAATATTATAGGTGTATACATAGGTGTAGCATTAACTATAAACTAATACATAATATTAGCCAAAGTTTCAATATTAAGTATAATAAATTCAGGACATTAATTTCTAATCTGTTTATTGATAACAATTGCATTCAATACTCTGAAGTTTTTTGTTAGACTAAATAGTGCTTTTACTAACTATACATATTGTTTTGGTCACAGAAGGAAAAAATTTGAGAGGATATATACTGTGATTATTTGGCCTGGTTTACTGCATATTTATGATATCCCCAGCTTTATACTAAATACTGAGGATAAAATGATGATTTATCTCTTAAGGGACTTACAAGGAGAAATTAGTCACAAAATAGGAATAAACCATATATTTGATCTAAAATAAATATATTAAAAATATGTTTTTAAGTAACCTCTGACTATAATACTGACTAAAAAACCAGGGTTGGTCTTCTAGGACCCCATTTAGTCTTTTTTGAATCATTTCTTTATTGCTTAGTGGTTCTTTCAGTCTCTCATATTACCTCCCAGATC
>NW_017732359.1:28193-37390 GCF_001890085.2 Hipposideros armiger | reverse complement strand
GAAAAAAGTATTGAAGTTATAAAACTGATATTTCCCAAATTTCAAATTCTTCAGTAAGTCATTTGATAGATCATAAGAGTAAATTGATTACAGAAATATGTATTTTAATATAGCAATAATTTACAAATTCATTTTAATTACTCTCTTGTATGCCTTAATTTCTGATTAATTTTGTATATTTTAAAGAATTATCCATCTACCCAAACTCATTACAACAGAAGAGCCTTAACCTGATGGAAGTGAGCACTTAATCTGGGTGGTAGGTAGAATAACAACACCCCACAGATGCCCACACATCAAACCCTGAAACCTGTGAATACATTACCTTGTATGGGAAAGTAACTTCGCATACGTGATTAGGTTAAGGATCCTCAGATAGGGAGATTGTCCTGAAATACATGGGTGGGCCCTATGTGATCATAAAGGTTCTTATAGGAAAGGAAACAGGGGAACCAGAGGCAGAGAAGGAGATGGAATGAATGACAGAAGCAGATGTGTGAGAGAGAGATCAGAGAGTTAATTGATCTGAAAATGCCGAATTGCTGGCTATGAAGACATAGACAAGGAAAGCAGGTAACCTGTTTCCTCTAGAAGCGGAAAAAGACAATGAAATGGATTCTCCCTTAAGCCTTTGTCAGGAACACAACGCTGCTATGACCTTCACATATGAGGCCTATTTTGTACTTCTGACCTCCAGAATTATGAGGTAATACATTTCTGTTGTTTTAAGCAAATAAGTTTTTGGTAATTTGTTACAGCAGCAATAGGAAATTAATGCAAACTGAAAATAAAATGTTTGTGGTGTCTGTTAGCAGTCAAGTTTCATTTATTGTTTATGTTCTTCATGGAAAATTAACATCCATTTTGTCTAAAATTTTGCAATAGTAATTTTGTATGCTTTTCCTTTAAAAAGGCTCTGTAATCATGACACCTATAAAAAATTCAATATTTTCTTTCATAGTAGAGTGGTTAAAATTCATAGCAGTTTTTTTTCTTCTTTGGAAATCATGAAATATAGCATTCTGGTTTATCAAATAGAAATTATTATTTTGGAAAATACTTGAGCAAAGACCTAGAGCTTTTGTAATTCATTTTCTACTTTAATCTTATGTACCTGTTGAGAAGATATTATATACACATTCAACAAGACATTTTCTCCACTTTGGTAACGTAAGCACTTTTTCATCTAAAACAACTACATATTGTTTGTCTAACACCGGAAAGGATTTCGTATGGAAATTTAGTTATTAAGTCAAGCCAGATGCTCCACTTCAAGAATAAGTAGTAGGTTGGCAGTAACATTATAATCCTGTCTACTTGTTTTTATTTAGAAGTTATTAAGCACGACGGCAAAGGAACTAGTTGCCACTGTTCCAGATACTATCATCACCTTGCGTAGGCAAGTATGGGGGATAACACAATAATAATTAATCTTATGGCAGAAGTATTGTTAAAGAAAGCAAACAAAATATGCTCTCCACATTCTCACCCCTTATACTTTAGTAAATGTGATTAGTTAATACTAAGTTGAGCTCAATGGGTGTTCATTAGTTGAACAATTCAGTATCTCGTTCTTAATTGCTGAAATATTCTAACTGAATTAAATAATTACGTATTTTATTATCTTCATCAAAATGCCTGGAGTAAAAATGTGTAAGAGTTGCTTGATGGGAATCATAATGCCATTCGTCCCCTTGCCCTGAAAAATACAAGATGAGTTAGGAATATTTTATTATGAAAGAAAGTAACAGTGTGTTAAAAAAAATGACAAAGGTGCGTGACAAGGACACAGGGGCCATTTGAAGGGATTCACATTGATTAAACCTGTGATAAATTGAACCTCAAAACAAAGGACAGTATTGACAATAATAAATTTAAAAAGTCAAAATCAATGAGTTCAGTTGGTCCCAAAGTTCAGAGCACATTGGAATCACCTGAGGATGTTTAAAAATAAGGGTGCCGAGCTGTTACTCCCATTTTGCTTTTACTGGTATCAGGAGCAGATTTCTTTTTTTCCTTAAAACTTACCATCTAATTATAAGTAATTGGAAACAGAATAATAATATTTTTCTAGAATGTATTTTTTTTAATGTAGGTCCTCCAAAAGGAAATTTAGTTTTTTATAGCCTTTTCATTGATAAGATTAGGAAATTGATATCTTCAACATTTATGTTATTTGAGCAAGGTCAAGCAAGCATTTGGGGGTAAGTTGGAACATTTTCCTAATTCTGAAGACTTTTTGCAATAAACCAGGCTTTTCTACTTTAGTAGGCCTTGAGTCAGATTATGTCTTCAAAGGCTCCAGTGGATTGATTGTAAGAAATCAGATGTATGCAATAATATGACACTAGGGGTTAAATAATTTATCTTATTCTCAGTTCTTTCTTGCCCCTCATTTGCCCTACTATTTCTAGCACACAAGAGCCTTGAACTTTAAGTGTTCAAGGTATTGTTTTTAAAAAAAATGTATTTCTACGACACTAGTTTGTTACTTTTTTTTAATTTTTAAGATTTTTATTGGGGAATTGGGGGGATGGGAACAGTGTTGGGGAATTGGGGGAAGGGGAACAGACAAATTGCTGTTGTTTTGTTCTTCAGTCTAGTTGCGGAGGACGTTGCTTCACTGGCCCAAGTTGGCACCATCATTGTGCTCTTCCCGGCTGAGGCAGATCAGTCACCGGCTTCTGGACAGCCACTCACGGTGGCTGCTGGCCGCTCACGCTGGCTGCTGGCTACATACGGTAGCCCATGGCAACCCACTGCCACAGGGGCTGTAGCCTACGCCGTCGCCGGCGACTCACGGCAGCCCAGCTCCAGGTTGAGCCGTTGTTCAGCATATCAGCTGTGGAGGGCAGTGTCACTGGCCCTCATATGTGGGATCCGAACCGGGGTCCTCTGGAGTCCCAAGCCGGTTCTTAACCATTGCGCCACTCGGCTGGCCCACTAATTTGTTACTTTAAGGTCAATTTTATAAATTGAGATGATTCAACTCAAGTAAATTTTATTTTTTTATCTTCTCTGATTATTTTTTTAACCTCACCTGAGTTTACTAGAAATTATATCATGTTATTTTATATTGTATTCCTTAAGCACTGAAATTATGGTATCTTGTGTATGTGAATATATCAGAAAACTAGAGAAGTCTTGAGACATGAATGTGATAAATATTTGAATTTTCTCTATCTCCCAACTAGGTGCTTGGTCTAGGACAGAGCAGGAGATGGGCTCAAGGAATGGTGTGTGTGTGTGTGTGTGTGTGTGTGTGTGTGTGTGTGTGTGTGTGTGTGTTTCCCCAGTGATAATGCAAACTGTCCCAAAGCAGTCTTTTCATTTCATCTATTCTTTTTTTCTATTTTTGCAATATCCTTTTCTGTATTTGATTCATTTAGTGCTTCTAATTACGAAGGCATTTTAATTATTAAAGTCTATACTTTTCATGATTATCACAATTATGTCCTTAAATACTTGGGGTTGTTAAGATGTAAGGAAATATCTTACATATAAAATGGCATTTTTTTTCTATGTATTACTTTTTTAGAAAGTATAATAGTTTAGATCACATTCTTCCTAATATATACTACTGCTGTTTGAATTCAATGGTACTTTAAGACAATGTGTAACAAATTTTTTAATTTCTTCATAATAATGTAACCAGGTGATTTCAATAGTTCCTGAAACAATATCAGTTTCTTTACCTGCAAGTTATTCAAGTATGTATTATTTCATTTTTAATTGTAGTGGATGAAGTTTAAAATTAAAATCTACTTTTAGAACTAGGGGAATTTTTCACCTAAGAAGCCAATTTTAATCTACTGTAGGTGGTTCTTTTAGAGCTCATGATCATTATATAATAAATGAGGAGAAGCTAAGATGTGAATTATTTCATAAAGTATTTCCCCCAACTTTGGAAGATATTTTAGGCAGAAGAAAAATAAGTACTACACTAAAAACTGAATAATGTATACAATGACAACTTGATATTCTCTGGGAAAAGAGACTTAGGAGACCATTTTCAATAAAGTCTGAATAATTATATTTGAAACTTCTATATTGGCTGAAAAAGCTTATTTCTTTTTAATAACTAGTTAGGATTTTATTACTGTATTTCAAATAAAAAAATGAAATGATATAGTACTATCATCCAAAATGAGTTATGGTCAGGTTTCTAATGTGCTAGTAATTCTGTTTAAAGCAGGACTGGTAACAGTGTAGTAACTTAAAATAGATTTATGTTGTGTGCATTTCTAACTAGAATTAATATGTTGTAAAATACTCTGCAGATATAATACACTCTTCTATTTTTGGAAAATAACATTTAATGGATTTCAGAATTATTGCACTTAACAATAACTACATGATTTAGTTTGAACTAACCATGTTAATATAACCTTTACAAAGTTGTAAGTCAAGTTTCTCTGGGACACAGTAGCCTGAGGGTGCAACAAAATCATAAAAGAGGGGATCAAACAAATTTCCTAATCTAATACTTGTACAAAATACTTGTACTCCTCCATCCTACTCTGTATCATTTCATCCTGGATCCCTGGGAAATGAAAGAATGGCATCCTGGTTCGCTCCCACTGCCAGTGATGCTCATGTGCATTCCAAGCCAGTTACACTGGTGAGTACTGAAAAGAGCCTATTAAGGATTCTCTTGTCTAGAATTGACTATATAGATGTCCTGCATCCTACAGAACTTGTCATTGCTCCCTGTTGCTGTATGCTAATTATCATCCCCCTGTCAGTCAAATGTTCTCTGATCCTTCCTGCACGACAGTGTAGAGCTGCTAGGGTTGCTCAGGTCTCACAGGGATTTTGACAACACAGCCCTTCCATCTTACTTATTATTTATTCCATCCCCTCCACTCATGAATATTAATTCATTGAGTTATGATTAGGGACAATCTAAATGACAGGTTGGTGCTTCAAAAATCACTCCATCTGATGACAAGCAGATTTTGCATGTGGATCAAGTTTGCATCAGTGTTCCTTGGTCTACCCCTGACACAGCAGTCATATACAAAGTTTTCCATGACTGTGACATATTCTGGGTCCTCAGTTCTCAGAGACATCATAATTAATGGTTTCCAAAATATGTTAGATCTTTGGATATCTTTTTTTATCCTTTCATGGGTATTTTTTAAAGTCAGTACTACAAACTTCAAACTTTGAAGATCAAAATAATTTTCATATTTTAGCTACATTTACATAACTGCTAAGTATATCAATTTGGTTACAATATAGAACTTATTATATTTGATAAATATAGCCTTAGGTGGCTTTTTTGTGTATTACCACTGAAGGTGGTTCATAAAAATCACCATTTACAATGTTCTGCCTCCATTTTTCTCATTAGTTTGTGAGAAGGAGAATGGATACTTTGAATATCTAAAAATGAGTGTTATTTCTTAATCTCATCATACTGCTTACCACCCACTGTTCATATTCCCGGAGTCAACATGCTCAGTTACCTTTCTTTACTCATCTTCTTAAGTCCTTAATCCTAGCAAAGTCAATTCAGAACACGAAGATTTAATCATAGACACCTAATTCCACTTTAAGTTATTGTTTATACTGTTAAACTATGGACCTTATTAGAATAAAAATCTTAGTGGTAGCTTGAGTGATACTAAAATCATTATTTAATTTTTATATTTCAAAACATGTTTCTCTTTAATAAATTCCACTTCTTGACAGTATATTTCTCCATTATAATCAAATGTTAAAATTTTACAATACTAATGGACCAAAGAAAATCTTTCATGATACTACTTGAAAATCTTATGTTGTAGAAAATGGGCTTTCAGGAACACTGGGAGTGACGCATAATAATGTCACCTGCATTACACAACTTGAAAGATTTCACTTTTAATGTGCCATTTTTATGGTTAAGATTATTAGAAGATGATGTGCTTTAAGGGAAATAAATTTCACACAATCGCATCTCATCTTCTATGTTCTCCAAACAGTCAAACATGTGGGTATGTTCATAGTATTGTGTTGTGTATATGAAAATTGTACTGCTTGTTATTTCCTAGAGAGAAGAAAATCCCCTGCTTCTAGCCATTCCCGTCTGAAAATGTTCAACCTTGGAGCTCATATATATCCTCCATTTTTCACTATCACTATGAGAATTAAGTTCAGGTTCTATGATGTGGCCTACAGGTCCCCAGTGATTTGGAAAGTGCTTGTCTCTTTAGGCCCCCTTTTTTTCCCTCCACTGGCTTCATATTTCATTTTGGCAGGTTTCCAATCACATTTTGTATAAATTTACAAGAAGTGATATTTAGGGCTGGCCAGTGGCGCGATGGTTAAGAACTGGCTTGGGACGCCAGAGGGCCCCGGTTCGGATCCCACATATGAGGACCAGTGACACTGCCCTCCACAACTAAGATGCTGAACAACAGTTCAACCTGGAGCTGGGCTGCTGTGAGTCACCGGCGACGGCATAGGCTGCAGCCCCTGTTGCAGTAAGTTGCCATGCGCTACCGTGTGTAGCCAGCAGCCAGCGTGAGCAACCAGCAGCCGCAGTGAGCAGCCGTCCAGAAGNACTTGATTATTTATAAGAACCTGTTGATGCCACTTACATATAATTTCTTACTTTCTCAAAAACTATTGTATAGAAATATAAGAAAGTGTAAGACAGTGCTTGATGTGTTTTTTGGTTCCAGTTTAAAAAAAAATAAAAAATATATCCAAAATTTTTTCATTTATGAAAGTTGGCTTTTAAATGCAATCTTACACAAAAGTAACATTAAAAGAAAATTCTAAAGATATAAAAACCCAAGGGTTAGTCTACTCATCTATCACTTACAATGGAAGCTCTGCAACTAATGATTCATTCATCATTTTGAAAATCTGCTTCCAATGTATTAGGCTGTTAAATGCCTGAAGATGCAGGGGACTGGAATAAAGCTATCATATTAAAATAAAGTACTTTAAAGTTGGGTAGTCAGAAAGAAAAATCTTTAAAATTACCAAGAGCTATGGAAGAACTTGTAAAAGCATTCTTAGGCATATTATACATAAGTGAAATAAGCCATTTAAAAATGAATTTAAAAAATATATATTATTGAAATTGATTAAAACATGCAAGAGTATTATATGGTATTTTTTACAGATTAGGTTGAAGAAATATGAGATCCAGAGCTAAGAACATATGTTTTTAGTTTGTGAAAACACTCTAATAATGATAATACTGTTGAATTAAAAGCATGTTGAACTTTGTATAACTTTAAATAATTCTCAAAATAGTGTTGGAGTGTATGTCAATATATGGTATATGTTTTGTGAAATATTAGCAGCCATTCAATATCATAAACCAACCTGTAAGCCTTGTACATTTCTAGACTTCTTTGAATTTAGTATGTTTCCAGAGAGTGAAAAAATTTTTAACATGTACTTAAGCAAAGCATGGATAGGAATTTATACCTCCTTTCACTACTCATCCTCCAGAAAAACAAAACAATACTAGAAAACAAATATCATGAATGTATTCCAAACTGAATATAGGGGCTTTGGAGTTACCCATCATTGCCCTATATTTCAATACTAAAAATATGTTCAAGTACAAAATGTTATGCCTGCTTCATATATATATATTACTTTAGATAATAATACCAAAGGCAAAATTAATTCTGCTTTATTTAATGAGGCTTGTTTAATACTAAATTTGGGAGCTTATTCAATATATTGAACAGTCAGGACAACACAGAAACTGATTTGAATAATATATATAGATACAGGCAGCATATAACCAGCACTTGTACATATTTAATATCAGGGTTGGAGGTAGAGACTTATCCACATTCTTCAGATAATTTAAATGAAATTTGGGAAACAATACCCTCCTAGTTTAATTGTAACCTACACATTTCTCTTTTTCCCTCCCTGCCAAAATCAATAACTCAATTATGAAACAAAAATACCCACCCCCTCCAGAAGAAAACCAACCCAGTTTCCCATATTAAAATAAAGGCAGATAGTATATAAAACTAGCAAAACTTTAACTTTACGAACCTCTGAGGCAGGACATTTGGTTTTGGAGAATGCAAATATAAAGTTATTTGAATCAAACAAATAGATTCCCATGAAAAGGGGCACATATATAAAGAACTAACATATAGAAGCAGGCATGTAAAGTCAAATAAAATATAAAGATGCAAAAGCTCAGTAGGTGCTTTAAAAGCATGAATAAATAATAATAGAGTATCAGACTTGACAAAATATTTAATATCCACACGGTTTCAAGAACTGGGTACTTATACAAGTGGTTAGTAGGAGTGTATAATGATATAGCAATTTTGTATGTAAATAAGGAAATTTTTATCAAAATGTTAAATGTTCATACAGTTTATCTCAGTTAATTCTATTTGTAACAAATTTCGAGAAGTCTTCTCCAGCAAGCTATAAATATGACATAATTTTATATACGATGTCTGACAATTAAGTTCATGAACTTGTTGCAACAATGTGGCTAACCTTTTTGGATTTCGGAGGGAGTATTTGTTGTGAATGTGTACCAACTGGACAAACAGTTAACCACATTTCCTATTTGGAAGTGCTGAAAAGACTGCATGAAAAAGTTAGACGACCTAAACTTTTTGCCAATGATTCATGGCTCTTGCATCACGACAATGCACCAGCTCACATGGCACTGTCTGTGAGGAAGTTTTTAGCCAGTAAACAAATAACTGTATTGGAACACCCTCCCTGCTCACCTGATCTGGCCCCCAGAGACTTCTTTCTTTACCCGGAGATAGAGGAAATATTGAAAGGAAGACATTTTGATGTGTTCAGAACATCAAGGGTAACACAACAGCTCTGATGGCTAGTCCAGAAAAAGAGTTACAAAATTGCTTTGAAGGGTGGACTAGTCACTGGCATTGATGCATAGCTTCCCAAGGGGAGTACTTCGAAGGTGACTGTAGTGATATTCAGCAATGAGGTATGTAGCACTTTTTCTAGGATGAGGTGGCGAACTTAATTGTCTGAATTCAATCAGTGAGTTCAACTATAGTCTACTAAATTATCCTTCACTTGAGTTCAGTGACTACTTCGACAGATTCTACTACATTTGGTCACTTTTACTTATTAAATTTAATACCATTTACTTTTTACAGGAAACCATAACACTTCCTCCCTTTCTCAGTTCTCCATTTAGATAAGCTGGACAAAGCAAAAGGGGTAAATTGAGT
>NW_017732359.1:18757-21073 GCF_001890085.2 Hipposideros armiger | reverse complement strand
AAACGACAGCAACTTGTCTGTTCCCCTTCCCCCAATTTCCCAGCACTGTTCCCATCCCCCCAATTCCCCAATTAAAAAAAAAAGAAGTGATATTTAATTGCATCCCTGGGCAACAGACGCTTATTGTGTGACTATCTGTGGGGCTTCAGCCATGACAGGTCCCCAAAGAAACACCAAGGCTGAGGTGACTGAGTCATCTATGCTTATGAGTAACCTAACCCTAAAGTAGAATGATGCTTCTCTAGGTCTGTTGCAAAAAATACTTTTGGAAGCTCTGGACCACAAGTCCATCATCAGTCTTTGTAGTACACTGTGTACTTTATGTTGTTCTTTTCCTTCATGCACTTATTTACGCTCTTTTTTTCTCATTGAAACACTCACACAGCTTTATTTTTTACCCATTTGTTAAGTATCTTTTAGGAATCAGCACAGATATCACCTTCTCTAGGAGGTCATTTTTAAACTTTTAAGATGCATGAGATGAACCTCTTCAGTGACACCACGATACACTTTGTAAAACTACTGGTTTTCTTAATGTAAAGTCTTATGATTCTTCAGTTTTCTTGCTCAACTGAATATTGATATTCTTGAGTACTGAGCATTTGTTGGATTTATTTTAGATTTCTAACAACTATTGCAATTACCAAAGAATGGCTTTTAGTGGAAAGGATGAAAAAGAACAAGACAGTAGATATTTTACAAATAATTAAAAATTGTCAGTTTTCATACATTTTAAATTTATCTTTATTTTAGGTATTGAAATTGTTAGATTTTTACTTGGGGGGAGGACAGAAAAGTAGAGATCGAGATAACTTGGGTAAGCACGAAAATTTGGCCTTGGTAGTTTCATAGATCTGAACTCAAATATGTGTTAAAATACAAATGAAATGAACACAACTGTAGAACATGAACATCATTAATATTTTCTACAAAAAATTCTATTAAAAATTTACGCTTCTGCATAAAGTGCTTTGGTTCAGGATTTCCAGCTTACTTAAAGTGACTTATCAGGTGGCTTCATTAGTGAATTTTAAAAAATATTTAAGAAATACTATCAACACCATACAATTTCATAAAATAAAGGAGGAGGAAATGCTTCTGAACTGATTTTAATTAGCCAGTGTTTCCTTGGCACCAAAATGAGGCAAGAGCAATACAAAAATCTATAGACCAATATCTCTCATGAATATAGATACTAATGTTATTAACAAACTATTAGCAATTGAATACATCAATAAACAAAAATAATAATACATAGTGGCCAAGTGATGACCAAGAAGGGGTATTTTAGGAATGCAAGATTGGCTTAAATAAAAATAATTTAATTCATTTTATTAAAATAGGTAATTTAATTCATTTTATTAAAATAGGGAGAAAAAACATCATCATAATGGATGTAGAGAAAAGTTTGGACAAAGTTCAAGATCCATTTTTAGTGGCTCTACACAAACTAAAAGGGAAATCCCTTATCCTGATAAAGGATATCTATAAGCAGTCCACAATTAACATAATACTTCCAGATGAAAAGCTGACTTATTTCCCCGTAAGTTGGGATATAAAAGGAAAATATCCCCTCTTACTCTTCAGTTCAATATTGTACTACTTGGTAATATAAAATATCAACAACAGATACATGGAACAGCAGGCGTAAATCTCAAAACATTATGCTGACAAAAGCATTTAGAGACAGAAGTGTAATCTATAGTGACAGAAAGCAGATCACTTTGTTGCCTTCAGCCAGGGAGGGAATTGACTAGGGAGAGGAACAAAGAAACTTTTTAGAGTTATGGAAATGTTTGATATTTTGATTGTCATCATCATTAAGCAGGTATATGCTAAAATGTATCAAAACACATAGACATGTATGCTTAAAACAAGTGCATTTTATTATGTCAGTTATACCTCAAAATGTTATTTTTAAAAAGGAACTTTATTGTTTTCTTATTGTATAGAAAATAGGTATACACATAGATATACACATTTAATAACAATTTATTTCTGAAAGAGCACATCGATTTTTTTCTTAAATATTAAGAAATTGTAATTCTACCATGAAAACTTACTTCCAGTGTTATTATAGTGTTTTGCATTAAGTTTTCTAGACTTTACTTGCAAAATATGCAGTCAGTGAGAATGTTTTCCTTCATCATAGAGATAAGCTCTTTATGGTAGGTTTTCTGTGTTTGTTGATTTTCTAGGATTAGAAATCAAATATTCCATATGCATGTAAACTAGATCTTTTACCCCAACAGATTTGCCAGAACATTGATAGAATAAATCAGTCACAATCCTCTCTGATTGATCTCATAATCTGAG
>NW_017732359.1:16056-18582 GCF_001890085.2 Hipposideros armiger | reverse complement strand
GATTAATTATATAATTCCATTCTAGTGTTTTGTTTTTCTCACTGATGTTTCCTTTAGTATTAAATTGTTTTAATGGGTTTTCTAACTTTATTTTTTACTAAGAGAAACTGTTACTTTTTATTTGTTCTTAATCTGTCTTCACTTAATATTCCTGCCCTAGATTTAAAGCCTCTCCCCTTCATTCCTTTTAGTTTCTTTTCAGTGGATATTCTCTTCTATTGAATCTTAGACATACTAGCTGAGGGTATATTAGTATTCTCTATAATAAGAAGATGATGTGGTCTGGCTGAGTGGCTCAGTTGGTTAAGAGCTCAATCAAGAGTGTGATTTCTGAGCAACAGGGTCACTGGTTCTATACCCAACTTGAGCTGAGCTGCCGCTGAGCTGCCAACAGGTGGCAGGATGGCTCAGCTGAAAAAAAACAACAAAAAAAGTTGATGATGCTTCTTATTTGCTTTCAAATACTCTTTTTAAAGTTTAAGGTTTGCTTGACTCTTTAGGCCAACTTCTTCTTAAAATTAACTATAATAGTTTTCAAAATACATCAATTAGGATATAACAGGAAAAAAGATTGTAGAAGTCAGATAATGTACTTACTTCTTTCACCCTCTTTTTTTCTTTTTTTCCCCTCTTTCTACATTATCTTGTGTAGGCATATGGCAACCAGTTACTCAGTGAGCCAAGTTTCATTAGTGACTCTGGCAACATCCCCAACTCTTTCTCCCTACTACCCCAATCGTATACACACAGCTTAGGCATAACAATTATAGACACTCTTGTGTGCCAAAGATGGAAGAAGTCTGAAGAGCTCATATCTGAGAGCACACACTCAATTCTTATACCTGTATTCTTAAAAGCTAGATTCTTTGCATATTGACATCAAGATCTTTTAGAATGATGGCCTGTCCTGACTGAAAACGTCACTTAAAGCTGTTGTTTATTTTCTTTAAGCATTGGATACTTATTTTCTTTTTTATTTATTTTCTTTTCGTGATCAAGAACAACATATTAGTGTGCAAGGAATATTGAAGTAGAAAGAATAAAATCTAGGTCCTAGTTCTGTTTTGTCACTTATTAGTCATATGATCTTGGTCAAGTCATCTAAACATTATGAATTTTGGATTTTTCTTTTATAAATGAGAATTAAATACTTCCCAGCAGTCTTTTTCTCACAGTAAATCAATGAAGAACATAACATATATTTCTTGATAAATTTGCTTTGAATAACTAATGGAAGAAATATACATTTGAGGTACTATTACTTTTCTGATTTTACCTTATTTTTACAATATATTTGGGCTAAATAAGTGTAATAAACACATTTACTATAACTTCAAATAAAAAAGTATTCATGAATTTTCTGGCTCTTTGCATAGTGAAGGACATAGAAAAAAGAAGAATCTATTTATTACTGATTCTTCTAGTTTTAATATTACATATTGAAAAGTTACTAGTCTTATAGAAAGTAAACATATATGTTGAAATAAAAAATAACACAAAAGAAAAAAGCATTGGGAAACTAAGTGCAGTCCAAATGACAGTATGGGTTCCCTGGAGTCAAGAATAGCCCTTGCAAAATAACTTCCATTACTAGCATGATTCTTAAAGTATTTTACCATAAAATTTTTAGCACACCTTAAACTGCCTTTCTGGTGAATCATGTTCATTCAATTATTTGTTCTTCATGGAGAGAGAAGAGTATGGAGTTAGGAATCCCTTGTCTTACTTTGTACAAAAAGTAAAGTAGATATGCAGAAATTTAATTGTCAGGTTGAGGGATATTATGATCTTTGGCAGATAAGAAAGAACCAATGAGAGCTATGAAGAGTGCAATACAACTAGAAAGTTTATTATAAACACATGATCAATCACATTTGAAAGGGAAAAATTGAATGGATTATTTAAATAATATTTGTAATATGTACTAATGCATAAATGATAATGATTGCACATACTATATAATTTTACACAAAAAATTGTGTTTTTGTTTTAGCAAGTATTTTGTTAATCATTCTTTGTTTTAGAAGTGTAGATAAACTAATTGCAATGAAAAATATTAAAAGGCATAAAATTTCAACCTGATCTATAAAATAATAAAGTCTACAAGGATATATCTGACAAATAACATCAAATTTTATGCTTTTCAGAAAAAAATATTTCTGTAGACATTTTATTCCTATAATAATGTACTTATTAAATCCTGTGCTAATATTCAATATTGGCATCAAATATAGAAAAGGTTGTTCTTTTTTAATCTGTTATGCAAATAGAGGTAAGACACCCTTTCTCATTACACAAAAGCATGTCAGTGCTGTGAGAAGTTATATAAAATGCAGACTTTGCAAAAAACTATAAAACTTAACTTCTTAGGTTGCTTTTCATTTCTTAAATTATTGAAAGGTTAGTGTTAGGGAAGTGTGTAGGGCAGATATTTTTCTTCTTATACTCTCTTAAGTCTCTCATGTTTAATATTGCAGCACACTGGGGCAGCAGTCAGTCAATAAGATTAGTTTTCTTAAATAAAAG
>NW_017732359.1:10967-12796 GCF_001890085.2 Hipposideros armiger | reverse complement strand
ATTAATTCTTTTACCATTGTGAAATGTCCTTCTTTGTCTCTCATTATAGCCTTTTTTTAAAGTATATTTTGTCTGGTATAGGTATTATTACCCCAGCTTTTTTTTTTTTCCATTTGCATGAAATATCTTTTTCCATCCTTTTACTTTCCATCTGCATGTGTCTTTAAATTTGAAGTGTGTCTCTTGTAGACAGCATACAGGCCTTGTTTTCTTATCCATTCAGCTATCCTGTGTTTTTGTGATTGGAACATTTAATCCATGAATATTTAAAGTGATTATTGATATATACATAATTATTGCTATTTTATTTTTCATATTTATGTTCTTCCCCCTCCCCTGTTTTCTTAAAGAAGTCCCTTTGACATTCCTTGTAATACTGATTTTGTGGTGATGAACTCCTTTAACTTTTCCTTGTCTGAGAAGATCTTTATCTCTCCTTCTATTCCAAATGGTAGCTTTACTGGGAACAGTAATCTTGGTTGTAGGTCCTTGCTTTTCATTACTTTGAATATTTTTGTGCCAATTCCTTCTGTCCTGCAAAGTTTCTGTTGAGAAACTAGCTGACAGTCTTCTGTGAGCTCCCTTGTAAGTAACTAGTTGCCTTTCTCTTGCTGATTTTAAGATTCTCTCTTTGTCTTTAACCTTTGAATTTTAATTGTGATGTGTCTTGCTGTGGTACACTTTGAGTTCATCTTGTTTGGGACACTGTTCTTTCTAGATTTAGGTATCTATTTAGTCTCCAGGTTAGGAAAGTTTTNCAAGTTTACATTATCTTTCTTCACACATTTGGCTTCAGAACTATTGCCTGTTTGCAATTTAATTGTGAGAAGGTAATACAGACACATTTCTGATTCATCAAAGAATTTCGAGCACCATATTAGACTCTAAAATCCTATATGTGACACAACCAAATTAATGTAAAATATCTCTTGTATATTTATTTTAAAATTAATGGTGAAAGGTATCACAGTGGTTTCAATAGTTTTTTTTGTTTGTTTGTTTTTTACTACCTACTGTATGACTTCTGAATTTTCATTACTAGTAAAATAATTCATATCTTTCTCTGATATATTAGGTGTTATTTTGCTTAAAAATAAAATGTTAATTCTGTTTTTTTGCATGCACTATTAGTAGTTTGGGAGTACAAAGAAAAGAGACTCTAAGACCACAATTATTGTATTAATGTGATTATATTGTCATGCGTATTTCTGGCTCCTCTATCACAGTTTTATCCTTTTATGCATTTATCCAGTCGTCTGTTGATGGGCACTTAGGTTGCTTTCATATCTTTGCTTTTGTAAATAGTGCTGAAATGAACACAGAGGTGCATATATCTTTTTCAATTAGTGTTATGGATTTCTTAGCATAAATACCCAGAAGTGCAATTGCTGGCTTATAAGGTAGTTCTGTTTTAAATTTTTTGAGGAGCCTCCGTAATGGCTGCACCAATTTGCAATCCCACCAGCAGTGCACTAGGGTTCCCTTCTTTAAACATCCTTCCCAACACTTATTTGTTGATTTATTGATGATAGATATTCTGACAGATGTGAGGCGCTATCACATTACAGTTTTAATTTGCATTTCTCTGAGGATTAGTGGCATTGAGAATCTTTTCATATGGCTATTGGCCATCTGTATATCCTCTTTGGAAAAGTGTCTATTCATATCTTCTGTCCTTTTTTTATTTGAGTGTTAGTTTTTTTGATGTTGAGTTGCATGAGTTCTTTATAAATTTTGCATATTAACCATTTATTGGGTATATTCTTGGCAAATATCTTCTTCCATTCAGCAGGTTGTCTTTACATTTTGTTGATGGTTTCCCTTGCTGT
>NW_017732359.1:7470-8284 GCF_001890085.2 Hipposideros armiger | reverse complement strand
GACTCAGCCACTAATAAAGCATTGAGCAGTATCCAAGTTGGCTGAGGCAGGTTCTCAAGGAGTCAACAGGATGGGGCATGTGGTGTTCACCAGGTTAGTGCAGATTTAGATTTGATGACAGTGCTGAGCCTGGGGTCACTCAAAATACTTAGAGCACACCAAGCCCAGCCACTGCCCACCTGAGACCCATGGACCCCCAAGAGCTTGCTGCCCACTGGTCATTGCCTAAAAAGTCTCCAGTAGTGTGCAAGTTGGGTGGGTCCAAAATATTCATTTCTTAAATATAGCTGTTTATAATTTTTTAGGTAAAGTTCTAGGGGTGAGGGTGGGAATTATTTTTAAAAAGAGCTTTGCACTGAATTCAAAAGGAAATGCTTACTATGTCATAGGGGTGTAAAAGCTAGGGAATGTTACGAACTGTAACAAGAAAACACTAACATAATTTAATAGAATATTTTTAAAAAATTTTAAATTATTTTATTCATTGGAGTTTGAGACATGGGATTTGATGAAACCATTGATTGGTTAACTCCTAGGCATTTAAAATAAATTACTTATGAAAAAGGGCCCTTTGCATTTTTTGTGAAATAGGATGTCTCTCCAGTATCTTTCTAAATACTTTTCTCCTTCCTTTGTTTCATATAGATTATCTTTTGATCTTCTCTAACTCTTTCTACATTGTTCTTTCATGTTTCCTCATTATGGTGTAAATCAATATAATGGTCATTGAAGTCATTTTGTTTGTAGATTCAAACAACAGTTAGTTGTTCTCATTTAATGGTCTATAAAATAAAGTAAAATTAAATATTTATAT
>NW_017732359.1:0-1170 GCF_001890085.2 Hipposideros armiger | reverse complement strand
GGGATTCAAAAGTTTTCTAAATTGAGCTCTTTCTATATTGAACACTTTCTCAGGACATTTATTTTCTCTAGACTAAATATGCTGTCATTTTTTGATACATATATTTTTAGAGTCTCATATTTACCCATCCTGCCATGACAAAAAACTTAGTTGGTGTAACATAACACTTAGATGTTATAACCTCTTCTTTTTTAAAATTATTCAAATCCTTATGTTTCATTTCACTTACTAATGCATACAAATAAAGAAAAACACAGAGGAAAACTATTTTAAATAATCAAACATCACAGAAAGATATTTTTTCAACAATTTATATGCTTAAATCCAGAAAAAAGAAGTCTGATGGAAAGGGTTTTTGTTTGTTTGTTTTGTTTTTAAAAGGACACCAGGAATTTAGGAGGTAGTAAAATATTTGCTCATTGGGACACCTATTCAAATATCTACTACCCACTCCTATCTTAAGTAGCTTCCAGTATCAAAAATGAAGTACCAGTAAAAGCTATCTCAATATTTGTAAGCTAGGAGACCACATTTTCTTCATGTGGTGCAAATTTAAACTTATTAAGAACATACATGTTTTCTGGTGATAAAACTCATTGTAGGTGATGACACTAAAATAAGAAATAGTCCTTTCCAAGATAACACGTTATTTCTACCCCAGTTAATAAAATATATTTCCAAATAAATATTAGGCTTCACAACTTAAAATTAATCTTACAAATAAATATTTTCTGGTGAGAAAACTGATTTTGGATGATGATGCTAAAAGAAGCAATACTTTTCAAGGTAATAAGATATTCCCACCCTAGTTATTAAAAATCTAAAAAAGTTGTCAAGTAGGCCATCTCCACTAATGCTGTCAACATGTGGCAGCCCCTCAGGCTGGCACTTCGGCCCTGCCACCAGGATGCCCAAGGGAAAGGTCAGCTCCAACCAGCCGGCAGAGAAGGAGGTCCCCGAAAGGAGGTCAGAGAGGTTGTCAGCTAAACCTGCTCCTGTGAGGTGGGAAGGAAGCCAAACATGCAGCAGAAAAGGATAAATCTGCAGACAAAAACAAACAAATACATAACAAAAAGGAAAAGAGGAAACAGGCCAAAGTGAATAATGAAGAAACTAAAGAAAACTTACCTGCAGAAAATGAAGAAACTAAATCTAGCCTCTGAGGAAGCA
>NW_017732358.1:530726-531676 GCF_001890085.2 Hipposideros armiger | reverse complement strand
CTGTCAATTCTATGTTGAATTGACATAGTGGTGAAAAGTGGTGAAAGTGCACATTCTTGTCTTGTTTCAATCTTAAGGAAAATGCCTTTAGCTTTATCTATTTAAGTATAAAGTTAGCTGTGGGTTTGTCATATATGGCCTTTATTATTTTGAGATATATTCCCTCTATTTCCAAGTTGCTGAGAATTTTTAATCATAAAATCCTGTGCTGGATTTGTTTGTTTTTTCTACATCTATTGATATGATCATATAATTTTTATCTATCATATTAATAGATCTGCAAATATTGAACCAACCTTGCATCCTGGAAATAAACCTTACTTGTTCATGATGTATGCTCTTTTTAATGTATAGTTAAATTCAGTTTGCTAATAATTTTTTGAGAATGTTTGCATCTATGTTCATCAGGCATATTGGTCAATAATTTTCTTTTCTGTAATGTCTTTGGTTTTGGAATCTGAGTAATGGTGGCCTTGTAAAATGAGCTTGGGCGCCTGTCTTCTCTTGAATTTTTTGGTATAGTTTGAAAAGGAGAGGTGTTAATTATTCTTTAAATGTTTGGGAAAATTCATCTATGAAGCCATCTGGTCCAGGATTTTTGTTTTATGGGAGTTTTTGGATGACTGATTTGATTTTATTGATAGTAATTGGTTGGTTCAGATTTCCTGTTTCTTTTTTATTCAGTCTTGGAAGGTTGTATGTTCCTAGGAATTTATCAGTTTTTTCCACACTGTCCAATTTGTTGGCATAAAATTATTCATAATATTTTATTACAATCCTTTGTATTTCTGTGGTATCAGTTGTCACTTCTCTTTCATTTCTAATTTTATTTATTTGGGTCCTCTCTCTTTTTTTCATGATGAGTTGGGTTAAAGTTTTATCCATTTTGTTTATCTTTTCAAAGAACCATCTCTTGGTTTCATTGATTTTTGTATTGCTTTTTTTAGACT
>NW_017732358.1:519984-524966 GCF_001890085.2 Hipposideros armiger | reverse complement strand
ATATAAAGACTACATATTTTAAAGTAACATGATAAAATGAAAATCACATAACTTCTCTGAGTCTGTTTTCAGTTGAGTTAAAAAAAATTTGCAGTAAACATAAAATATCTTGAGCAATTGTGAATACCAAATGACACCATGCATGGAAAATGAACATTAAGCCATAATATCCACATATAAATTCATTACACTGATTTTAAAACAGCAATATTTAACAATGTTCAAAAAGTTGAATGTAGATTAAGTTATGACATACATCTTATTTAAGACAACATTTTCTTCCATCAATTCAATCATATTGTCATACAAGTTAAATTTCATGTATAAGTTCTTTATTGTCTTAGTGTTTGCCCTACATTTGATTAACCTGCAATACTGTGACAAAGTAATAAATCCATTGCATAAAATGTATTTAAGCCTAAATATAATTGCCTTGCTTGGCAGTAATTTGCTTTAATTGGCTTATCATCCCCTTATATTAAATTTTACTGTCTTTGCCATGGGGCTCTTTAAAACAAATTTATTTAATGGTTTCAGTCAACCATGAAAATAGATGAAAAATATTTACCAGCCCACAAAATGTTTTACCAGCCCGTCTGCTTTTGTGACATCCCAAATGTAGTAAAATTAATGTGATTAGCATCCATTATGACTCACTCAGCAAAAGTTACTTTTCTCTGAATCCATAACAAATGGCTAATTTCCAAAAGTTAATAATTATTTCTGAATTATTTCCAATTTGAAACTGTGAATATAATATGTCATGATCTGATAATATCTGGAATATCACTAAATAAAATAATTCTTCTATAAACAATATTAAAATATGCTCATGTATATTTTAAAACCTGAATATTTAGTGGAATCGAGGAAAATAATGGGAATATAGTTAGGGCAAGAAATTACTGACCAAATGTTTCTTTTGTGATGACTATACCCAGATAGTCACTAACAATTTTCCAAAAACTCTTTATTTGTTTTAATTTAAGAGGAAAGCTGTTGTAAAGATTTTGCTTCAACCACTATACGCAACAATCCCTTTTGTATTATTCACAGAGAGATCATTGCCTAGGAACTGACAACGGGGAGGAACTGATAATGAAAGGAGACAGACTCATGCAGATCTCTTAGGCTCCTACTGTTGTGTCACCATTTCCCTGACAGTTACTGATTAACAGAGCGTAGGAATTTGACAATAGAAATATGATTCTTCTCTCATCTCTAATATTAATTCAATGTGAGTCCTTAGATTTATCATTTAACCTTGTTGTACTTCAATGTCCTTTAAGACCCATCTGCATTATTGTGATTTTCCATCATTGCTCGGCTTGTTTGGCACAGGGTGACATGACATACCAACTGACATATGCATCTTCAAGGCCACTTTGCTTAGCATGTATCATTTTTAAATTCATGAAAATAAAATGTTGATATCTTTATACATTAATTTATCAATAAACTGTGAGCATCATATATCCTAGGCAACCAAGAAAGGTGTAAAAGAAATAGAAAACAGTATCTAACCGTGAAATAATGTATGAAACATGAAAAATGTGTGAAGGCACAATGTACACCTCTAAGCAAAACTGGAGTAGTTCATTTAGAGGGATTTTCACAAAAATTACAGGGTTCAAAATGTATAAAATAGCAAGGCTTTAAAGTAAGGGAAGCTGGCATTTATAGAGCAGAACCCCCCCAAGAAATAATACATTAGTTATAGTATTGGTAAAAAATTGGGAGAGTTTATTATGGAAATCAAAGAAAGAAGGAGTTCAATATTAAAGGAATCATTAAAAATTTCAAACTTTTCCAGGAGCTTAAGTGCTCATTAGATTTGTCAACAAAGATGGTGTTGGTGACTTTGGTAAGGACAGGTGAAGATTATCTAAAGTTCTTCCTTGTAGTCAGTTGCCTTTTCCAATTACATATAATGCTCAGCCTGGGCTCCTAGACTCATGAAGAGAAAGAAAACTCTCTGAGGTACAATAAAGTTAGTATAGATATACAGAAACATCAAGTTGGGGCTGTCATATCCTTTTTTATATTTTCATTTGTTCTTTTACATTTGTATTTGGTCTTGTTTTCCCCAGCTTTTAACAATGTGGTTGTCATTAGTAGGTTTGATAAATGTTGAATGAGTTCTATCTATGAAGACTATTCATTCTAAATTTACAGTGTCTTTTATTTTTTGAACTCATGGAATTTGGTTTAATTTCTAGAGACATTCAAAAGATTCTATGATGTAAATGAAATGATCTAGGAAAGAGAACAATTTTGGGCTAGACCTACTTTTTAATTTTGTTTTCTAAAGGTAGTACATTAACTAGCAAACTCACACATGCTAAAGTAATGTAGTCCTCACCCACGCTGCATATGCTTATTCACAAAACTGAATATGAACATTTTCTGAGCACTTTCTTAGTTTATTTCATGCTCAGAGCCCAGTGGCCCTACATTTCCCTTTCAGTATAAAATTGTGAAAAAGGGCTCTTATCCCTTCAATGGCCTTAGTTACATATGTAGATGTGAACTGGACAATCATTACCAGCAGGTTTATTCTTTATAGAATAGATCTCTGTGTGAGGCACAAAATTTGAATATCCCTAATCAATACAGGAAAAAGTAGAGAGTTCCTGACATTGAGCCCCAACATAATATGAATTTTTTACTTTTCTCTAGTCATACCTATGAGATGGATTTGGGGAAATTTATGCCCCTAATTGTTCAAATGGGTTGATCTCTTTCTGAATTTGGTGAGACTATATCTTGGAGGTTTCCATCAGAATGGGCTGTATTGTTAAATGGGGCAAATCAGCACAGTCTATATTCAAAATCTTCTCTTTCATATTTTACACATTTTCTAGGCACTCGGAACTTTTTTCTAATTATTGTGGAATTCTACTCCTTACCTCTTCGCAGTGTACATGACTTAGTTCCTCAGTGATTTGCTGGGTAACTGACAAACTGATGTTAATGAATTGTTGGTATTACTCTTTTACTTCAGTAAGACCTGAAGGAAGGGAAAATATGAAAAAAATAGGATTTAGGGGCCCAACAACTCAGTTGGGGACAGAAAGAAAGGGGAACATTCTGAACCACACAATTGACTCTCTTTTCCATTCTATTTTCCTTTGTGCCCGAGTTGCCCATGCAACCAAAAGATTCTGGTCATGTCAGATACTTTTTTTGATATTTTTCTACTGACTCTCATTGACTTCAAATAACCTCCAAGCTATTAATAACATCATACATGGCTTTCCAAGATCTGATCACATTTCTTTAAAATTGATTCCACATACTCTAGTGCGATACTATTAAGAGTGAAGATAATACCTCTTTATTATTTTTTTTAGGTTGCAGAAAAGAACAGTTTATTATTATTTAAAAATACATTTCAAAGAAGCAGAAGTGGGCCCAAACAGTAGGGAATGGCTCAAGGGCCATTATTAGAAGAGAAAGTGCACTCCAAAGAGTTTGGAACGAGCTGAGCAAAGGAAGCTCAAAAGGCCTATTTAGAGCATTTTAATAGAAATTAAAAAGTGAATTTGTTTAAGATATATTTAATATGATGATACTTACTGGGAAATACTTAGTCTATATGATTGCTTTTATATGTTATGTACATAAAGTCCCAATATAGAGGGTTTTAGTATGTTCCACCTGTTTTTAGTGGTTGTTTTCGTTTGTTTGTTTGTTTATATGTCCTAAGTATGTGAGTTTATAGAAACAAATTATCTAATTTTAACCCTCATGAGATTAAGTATCTGGAGAGAAAAACTCTATAGAAGAACACAATGCACATAACACAAAGCAAGTAAGAATTAGTGAACAGAAAATACAAATAAGTCATTTGTATTACAGGCTGTATTACAGGTTTGAAACAATACTATTGAATCAGATTAGACAAGTTGCCAAAATGCATTGTAATTACCAAAAAAGACAATTTGAAATAAAGATTTGTACCTGTTATTGTTAGAAAAAAATAAATCTTTCCTTAAGAATATAGTGTACTAATATTAAAGCCTAATTGCAGACATTTACAAACTAAAACCTGGAACACACCAAAAACCTTTATAGTAGAATAAAAATTGCAATATACTATTTATTTCATATATACTTATCTTTTTAAAAACATTCCATAGTGTATCTCTACAAATATAGTAGCAGATGTACATTATTTATAAATATAAAAATATATCTATATTAAAACTACCTATATATATTTTTGTCTTTCTTTTGGCTTAAGGCATTTAGAGCTTCAATCTGCCAGCATTAATTATAATGTCAATGCACCCCTTCAAATTGTGTGATGCTAAGACTATGGATGCATGATCAAAAGAGATGAAAGCCCTGTCAGGCAATGGGCTCCATACATTTGCCCCTACCTTTTTAGTGAGAGAATCCTCATCTCTTCCTTCCTTCTGCCTGGTGTATATTTTATAGGCCAACATATCTTTCAACGTCCATCACAAAATCATTTCCTCAAAAAAACATGTAGGTACCCCAAAACAGAGGTAATTATTCTCTCTCTTGTCTGTTATAGTAGACCCTGTAGAGCATAGTGTTGTCATTAGAAATTTATAAAATTATACTGTGCATATTTTTCCATGTTGTATTCCTCTCACAGACTTATTTTTTTTTACATTTTGTCCATCATTGAAATCTAAAATAGTGTGTTGCATATGCTAAGATCTTAAAAATCATATACATTTATTTAATTAATTTATGAACGCTTAAATGCTGCTGTCGTGGCTTTGCATGTGTGAAACTTTTTTATAGACGTGTCATTTCCTTTTGACCAAATCTGGAAAAGTTTTGTTCCTCATTTTTGAAAGCCCAGTTTATTATTTGTGTTTCTGTGAAGGCTGCTGCTTATCCACATGAGCTCCACAATAATTCCATTCAACTTTCCAGATAACACTGTTGTGGCACCTAGCATAGGGGAACTTTATTTGGTCACATGTCTTATTTCCCTAAGCTAT
>NW_017732358.1:507219-519103 GCF_001890085.2 Hipposideros armiger | reverse complement strand
GGACTCTAACAATATATTGTATCTAGATCTGTAGACCTGCAGCATTCCACTCTTGTTTGTATTACAATAGCCTTACTGATCCTATTGTTACCTAGTCATTGTTTTTCTTCTTATGTTGTTTTGCTTCATCAATATGGATCCCTAAAATCATTACTTTTATATGCTTATTTTTAACATTAAAAGAGTGTAATTCAACTTTTATCACATAAGTAAAATACATCAATTTCCTTGATTTGTTTACTAATATAAAATTCATATGGCTAAATATGCCCTTTAAGATAATTTAAATTGTTCTATTAATGAAGTTTATCATACAAAATTAAAATAATTTTCTTATCTCCAAAGTAACACTCGTAGCAAGCCCTTCAAGCAATAAAGAAATCTATAAACTTAAAAAAAATACCATCCAGTCTCATTATCAAAAAGATGGCCATAGTTAAAAATTTGGTATCTGCCCAAACATAAATATCATGCCTAATTGAAAACATTATTCCCAGCTGGTATACATAGAGCTGCATCAGTTTTTGTTGATATAATTCAATATGTAAATCAAGTCCAATTTAGGGCCATTTACACCAGATCTGATTTATAATCTTTTAATGAATTTCTTTGATATATCATCATTGCACATCTCTGTACATGTTCTAAGAGAGATGTATCAAAGAATGTCAAAAGTTTTGAGTTCTAAAGAGATTTTCCCATACCAAGGCATGTTTTAATTCACACTCACAAACATTGTTTGATAGTATCTGTTTAACTCTACTTGACAATACTGGTAATTATTAATCTTTAATCTTTTTTACTCTACGTTATACCATATTATAAGGTAAAATCAATAAAGTATCATATAGAGAAAAATACATTTCTGAATTCTGTGCACCTGCTTTATCTTTAAATACAGTAAACTTTGGATACATGTTCAAAAATGCATGGAAAAACAAAACGAATTTTGCTCTTTGGGAAAGATATAGCTTAGTTTTTGTTAGCATGGGAACGCATCCAGAAAAGAGGGGTTAATGATTGTTGGCTCAATTAGTGCAACTTGAATGAACAACTTTTTTTTTGAGAGCTGGAGGGTAAATTAAGACACATTTAGTTCTGCTTCTTATTAGCTGTGCATAAATTCTCCCAAGAGCCTAATTAGCTCTGTCACAGTAAGTGTCTCATCCATTTACACGAAAGAACATTTTCCTTCCCCTTACATTTTGTCATGTAATAAACATCTGCAATACTGAATTTAAAGTTGTTTAAGTAATGATATGAGTTTGCTGAAGGTTACAACATTTCATACAATTAAATGGACATTTTTGATTTTTTTTTCTTGTGAACCCTGAGATATTGACCTAGTATTAAGTAAATAATTGGCAATCAAGTGCCTCCTGTTCATTTGTTTTCCATGGGGTCCTTATATTTTTCATTAAATATGGATTTATTATGGTGATTGAAATATCTTATAGTCACGTCACTAAATTTTACTGCTCTTATTATCTTGCTGACTTCATAATAATTTACCTCTGTCTCTTATTCTAATAGCATTTATAGGATTTCACTCATTTTGTAAAGGAAGCAGTGGTCACTCCTACCTTTTCACCCAATTCTCTCCCCATTTCTATTAATATTTACTTTATAAACTATCAGGTTTGATAGCATTTACATTCTGTTCTTCTACTGTAAATAAGTCTTTGGCACATTGTGTATAGATTATTGATTCTAAAATTTGAAAAGCAATCATTTTTTTATACCTCTATGTCCTCACATATATGTTTTATTTCACATCCTTTATGACTTTCTTGTTACATGCTTTTTTTAACTCCTTTACTTCTCTAATGATTTTCTGTTAGTTGGCCATTGTATAGGTTTAGGAGTGGTTACTAGAGTCATATTCTTTAGGATCTAACTTTCACTTTTAAATTTACTGTGTGAATTCTTATTTAATCTCTTTGTTTCCCCATTTTCTCACATACTTAATGGATAATTAAACTGTCTACTGGATATAGGTGTTCAGAGGATTCACTGAGACTATACATATACATATGCATGTGGGGTAGGTTGAAGATAGTCCCCAAACACATACAGGCCCCAATCACCGGAACCTCTGAATGTTATTTTACATGTCAAAAAGGAGCTTGCTGATGTGGTTAAATTAAAGATGTGGAGATGGAGAGATTATCCTGGATTATGTAGGTAAACTCTAAATGTAATTGTAACTGTTCTTATCAGAGGGCAGTAGAGGTAGATTTGAACAGAGAAGAAGATACAGGAAGCATAATGAAACAATGCAGATAGAGCCAAGGAAAGCTGGACACCAGAAGCTGGACCAGGCAAGGGAACAGATTTCCCCTGGAGGCTCCTGAAAGAATCAGACCTCTGACACCGTTAAGCCATTCTTCTTAAAATGTATTTCTCACATTATACAGACAAAAAAATTAATTCTCAACTGGTTAGGTAACCTGTCCAAAGTCACCAAGCAGAGCTGTTGAGTTTTGAATGAAATTTTAAATCTATTAATTTCATTTTTGTTTTCTGTTATATAAGTGTATTTATATACCGGTATCCTTTATCACTCCCAAAGTCCCCTAATGCCAGATGCCATCATTATCTCAGACCTTTGTATACAGCTTAGTCCATGACACACACATCAGAGGCAAGATTTCCCAATAAAAGACAAGCTTCTCACCATCATGTATATGGCTAGTCACAGTTTTGAAATTATGTCTCATTTTCTTTGTGCTATCAGAAATTGAAATTGTTATATTGATGGTAATATGCAATTTAAGAGTGAAATTCTATTCATTGTCATATTTAGATTTTTTGTGACAGACCAAATGATTTTAGTTAAGAGAACACTAAACTTCAAGTGAAACAATTTGGGTTTAAATTCCATTTCTACTACTATGTAACTGGCACCTGTGAAAAAAATCCCCTTACATTTCAAAACCCCAGTTTTTTCTTCTTTAAAATGACAATAGTTGTACCTTCCTCAATGATTTATTATAAAAATTAATGGAAAACGTGAAAGAAAATATCCAGGATGCATTTTGACAAATGTTAGGCATTATATTAGTGCAATTTCCTATTTCTTTTATCATAGCCCAGGGACAACATATATGAAATCACTAATATTAATTAATGGTGTGCCTGTTTAGAAAATATATTACCACATTTTCTTAATTAGGTCAAGCATATTTTTGTTTTTGTTTTTCTTTTTTTTGAATATCAATGGCACTCTATCTTCATACTTATACTAGAAATTCATCAAAGTTTTAAGTTTCACTTATATAAAAGGTATAAAAATGTTCTTTATAAGATTTTTCAGAAAAATGCTTAAATGGTATCTCTTGGGAAACATTAACTATAGAGATGACATTAAACATCTATATCTTAAGGTTATTATTGCTCCCTAGGAGTTATTGGGAACTAATTTTCAACAGAAAAACAAACAACAAACTATCAACACTGTTATTTATATGAGAGAACAAATAAGAAAAGTGTCTATTCTTTAAAACAGAACCACAATGTATATACCCTTATTGTTCTTGAAAACTTAATTATGGCTCTATGAACTCTCATTACTACTGGTATTTTGAAAGTAAATGTTAGAAATATACTTCAATGAGAACCCAGTGTGCCCTGTCACTTTCTGTATTATAGGTCTGTCAGTCATAAGATCACCGTCTCAATAGGTTATGTATGATACAATAGAGGTAAATGTTATTTTATATATTAATTACTTTGGATGTGTATTCAATAGAACAGATGTCACAGGATAATTTTGCTAATGGAGAATTGAAACTTTTTTTTCTATACAGCATCTTAATACGCACATTTCAATAAAAATTATATTTAATAGGTTTTATCCAAATGTTATTGTGATTATCACAGTTGTTCATTATTAGAACCTCAATGTTCAATTATCCAGAAAACTAACATGTCTAAATAATTTCTAAAAGCCAGAGACTATAAAGGACAATTCTATTCTTCCTTGAGACAGTTAGCTTGACTGTGATTTTGATCACCAATTGTACTACACTCTTGACTGACCTAACTCTTAGGTGATAAAAACAAATGTCTTTGCAGTTTGAGTTGTGTGAGATCAAAATCACACTCGCTATATATTATTTACTCCCCCAAACTCATTCAGGGAGGATTTTATGAATTTGACCTCAAAGGCAAGGGGAGTAAAAGCTAAAATAAATGAATGGAACTATATCAAACTAAAATGCTTCTGCACAGTCAAAGAAATCATCAACAAATCAAAGAGGCAACCAACACAATGTTAGAAGTTATTTGCAAACAACTCCTCTGATAAGGAGCTAATATCCAATATATATAAAGAAAATATACAACTCAACAACAAAAAAACCCAAACAATCCAATTAAAAATGGTCAGATGACCTGAACAGATACTTCTCCCAAGAAGGCATACAAACGACTAGTAGATATATGAAAAGATGCTCAACTTTACTAACTATTAGGGAAATGCAAATCAAAACTAAAAGGAGATACCATCTTACACCTGTTAGAATGGCTATTATCAACAAGACAAAAAATAACAAGTATTGGAGAGGTTGTGGAGAAAAAGGAACCCTCATTCATACACTGCTGGTGGGAATGTAAACTGGTGCAGCTGCTATGGAAAACACTATGGAAATTTCTCAAAAAATTAAGAATAGAATTACCATATGACCCAGCAATCCCACTTCTGGGTATCTACCCCCAAAATCTGAAAACATTTATCTGTAAAGATATATATATCCCAGTGTTCATTACAACATCATTCATGGTAGCCAAGACATGGAACAAACAAAGTGTTCTTCGATAGATGATTGGGTAAAAAAGACATGGTACATAAACACAATGGAATATTACTCTGCTGTAAGAAAAGATGAAGTACTGCCTCTGGTGACCCCATGAATGGATTTGAGATTATCATGCTCAGCAAAATAAGTCAGACAGAAAAAGTCGAGAATCATATGACTTCACTCGTATGTGGGATATAAAACTGAAGGCAACAAAGGAACAAAAGAAACAAACAAAGAAACAAAACCTCATAGACACAGACAACAGTTTAGTGGTTACCAGAGGGTAAAGGCAGAGAACAGGTGGTAGAAGACAGTAAAGGGTGCCAAAATATTTAATGATTGAAGGAGAACTGATTGGGTGAGGAACACAAAATGCAGTATACAGATGATGTATTATAGAATTGTACACTTGAAACCTATAATTTTAGTAACCAATTTCATCCCAATAAAGTTAGTAAAAAAAAAGTTCTTAGCTCAAATAAATTACAGTAACAAAGTCAGCTATAGTTGAATACAGGAGTGAGCCACACTTTAGGCCTCCAACATTTTCCATTAGCACAGATTAATTTGTCTGTTTAGCAAGATGTCAAGAAAGGTTATGTTAGTGTAATACCTTTGAAAATTCTATTACCGTGCTTGTATTCGCACATCTCTTCTTTAGTCTCCACAGCTATACTCTGAATTAGGAAAAATTATTTCCATTTACCAAAGAGTAAATTAAAGTTTATTGGAGTGTTTCTAAATCAACACTCCAATAAGTGGGGAGGTTGAGATTCAAACCTGAAGAATTAAGATGTCAGAACATAAGATATTTCAGTGCATAGTATCACCAATACAAAATCAAGTCAGAAATTTTAATAAGAAGTTAAGGCATGATAGAGAATGGATCATGAGAGGAAAATAACTACCATAAACTAGGAAGTCAAAGGGCAATCCTCTCTTATCTCAATTTTTAACCTAGGATTTCATGTAGTTAATCCAAATAAAAAATAAGGAAACAAAACTCTTAATGTTTAAAAAGAAATAATGAAATGAGGAGGAGCCAAGAACAGAAAGGATAAAAAAATAGTAGTGAATGATATATGTATGATGCATAATATGAATGTGAATGACAGCTATTTAGCTCAAGATGAAATATCATCAAAACCTGTCAAAATCAGAGATGACTCTCATGTGTATGTTTTGACTTGATTATCTTTTCTTGGTTTTCAAGATTCCATAGACGTTTAAAAATGTATAATAATTAAATCAAGTAGTAGGGTGTTCATAATTATTATTAAGTATAATCTATCTATTTATATAATGGTATATCTGTCATTATTTCTAAATAGTCAATAAAATATGATGGGAAACAATATAATTTAGATATTTATTCTTTTTCATATATAGTAGCTATATTTATCACTTGCTTCTTCAGCTATGAAAGAAAAATTATGAAGAGATTGGATGAAATAGTCTTTTTACTTTGTGTTGCATGTAATTTGAAAGTGGTCTAATTCTTTTGCAGTTTAAAGGACTTTTTTACTAAAAATAAAACAGTGCAAAGTACATTTCACTGATGTATCTCCTAGCATGGACCCCTGGCTGACTAAGGATGTTTTAAATTCTTCACCATTGCTCTGAAACACAGTGCACATTAGGCTTCCTATGAGGAATATAATTGATGAAAACTATCCTCAAGAGAGGATGTCTCAGAATATCAGGATATTTTCTGATAGCTCTGACACTGAGGAAAGAGATAAAGGAATATCTAAGTATCCATCAGAATTATGATAAGGATTTCCTAGCACATGTAGTGCCTTGTTATGTTTCTTCAATTTAAAATGAACACTTCACTTTGTTGTATTCAATATTGCCTTTTAATCCAGTGATACCAGATTCTGGTATCTTTATCAGTGATACTGGCAGACACAAAGATGTATGGGTGTCAGTTTACCTTATTTATATATTCCCGTTTGCTCAACAGTGAAATAATTCTAGCTTTCGCTTCACAAACAGTACATTAATCCTTCTACTACATTGCAGAATACACTGGAATCTGGATTGATGTTCTGAAATACATGGAATGTACTATAAGATGGGTTGTCTTTTGTTATCTTCTGGTAGATATTGTATATCAGTTGGGAAGAGCTAGTTTATACTCTAGTAAAAAACAAACAAACAAACAAACAAACAAATAACAAACAATCCTTAGTTTATAACCCAAGTAACTAAAGAGAGAAAGATCTGTTTATTGATTGGACCAAATGTGTATCACAATTTGACTGGGAACGCTGCTGATCATAACCTATAAGGAATCCAGGCAGACTGGGGTTCAATCTTCACATGTACTCTTATGACCGTTAAGATAAAAGAAGGTTGAGGATGCAGTTGATCTGAACATTTAAGCTCAAAATTGATACATATCACTTCTGTATGTGTTTTTTTTTCCCCAAAAACAAATCACATAATCTTATTTAATCCAAGTGGGCAAGGAAGTGTACCCCTACAAGAAAATAAACTGGAAATGAATATTTGGTAAATAGGGTTAGTGAATACACATAGCAAGTTGGTTGATGTTCTTAAGAGTTTTTAATTTCTCATCTGCATTTATTCTGTTGTTATATGAGTTACAAATACTTATTTAAATTCAGTCCTTTATCTTTTTCATTTTACAAATGGCATTTTCTTTGCATGTGGAGGTATATGTATTCACTATGTGATGGTTTCTGATTTGGGAGTCATTGTTGGAAAGACTTTCCCTATGTTAAGATTAAAATACATATTCTAATGATTTGTCTGTTATAGATTAATTTTTTCATCAAAATCCTTCATACATGTTGATATTATCTTGGTATATAGTGGAAGGCATGAATTTAAATTCATTTTGAAATGTCATTTCAAATGCCTCAATAGTTATATTTTCCAAATTGAATTAAAATGTTATTATTTACTAAATCACAATATATACTAACTGCATATCTGTAGTTTCTATTGGAGTTATCTATAAAAGTACATTTAAAATATTTAGCCAATTCCAGTTGAAGAAAATGGTAAAATTACTGATGAATATCATTAATTTAGTACAGATATAAGATAAATTTAAACAAGGAAATTTTAGGTATAGAACAGAAATGTTAATGCTACAAACTATACATTGTAAAGATAAGTCTATCAACAATTACAGTTAGGAGGCAGAGGAAATTGAACTAAGTATAAGAATACTAACATCCCTATCTTAAGTAGCTGGGAATCAGTCAATTTTAATGAAAATCAATTCATATAGTTAAGAAACTAACTTCATATTCAACATATATTTATTTGAATTAAAAATGTCTTTCTATTTCACTTCCATTTTTCTTTTATACATAAATAAAACTAGACATAGTATTATTTTTAAGATGTAAACAGCATCCCAAAGTAAAATCTCACTGTAACAAAAGTATATGTCTACAATATCTGTATAGAAAAACATTTGCAGAGGTTCAATTAACTATTATAATGAAGATTGTCATAGAACACTGAAATTATTTTAAAATTTTTATCTGTGCTCTTTTCTATTTTTCCTTATGATTGATAATGAGCACATTCATTGTACCTGAGTATTTTTCCTAAAAATTTACATAAAAATGACTCAAAGAAAATATGCCAAACAGTTAATAATGGTTACCTCAAGGCAATGGATGTATTGATAATTGCCATTTTCCTCTTTATATATAATGGGTTTCTTTTATTTTCCAAAAGTAATCTGTATGAAGCTAATCTTAAGAGAACAATTGTCAAATAATTTTGTAATATTTTCAAGTGATTCCCAGTTGTGGAAGGGTGACATGCTTTTTCTTATTCCTTTCCAGGAATCCCCTTAACAGGAAATGTACATGATTATACATTTCTGATCTCTTCCATAACAACAAATTGGCTAAAAAATGTTATAGCTTTTTAAAATAAGTAAAAAATACATCTAAAATAAAAGTTATTTTTATCCAAAAAATGTTAGTCTGAAGGCTGTTGAACTAAGGAAATAACTTCAGTGTATTCTCAGTAAGTCAAGATATGAACGAACATATTTCTATCAAATTTTTTTGAAAGTATACTTTGCCTTACTAACTAACCAGCTAACTAAATAGCTCGTGAAGTACATAAGTAAATACACTTCCACCCATGTTTAGTCAAGTACTTTGAGTTGTCTCTAGAAAAGTGGCAAACCTTTCTATCATCAAAAAGAGAGATCTATGCCTTCTTTTTTTTTTTTTTTTACTAGACAAAATGATTTGAAAAAATGCTCAAGTCTCTATGTACTCCAGTAATTTTACTCCTGGGGGTACACCCCAAAGAAGTAAAGGCAGGGACTCAAATAGATCTTTATACACTCATGTTCATAGCAGCATTATTTGCACTAATCAAATGGTGAAAAAAACTCAAGTATCCATCGACAGATGAATAAACAAAATGTGTTAGATATATTTTTCAGCCTTAAAGAAAATTTGACACATGCTACAGCACTGTAGACATTATGCTAAGTGAAATAAATCACTAACAAAAGGACAAATGTCATATGATTGATCTTATGAAGTTTCTACAATAGCAAATTCATAGAGACAGAAAATAGAATGATGGCTGCCAGGAGTAGAGGAAGGGCCAAATGGGGTGTTAGCATTTAATAAGCACAGAGTTTTAATTAGGGAAGATGAAATCATTCTAGATATGAATGGCTGTGATAGTTACACAGCAATGCAAAAGTACATAATGCCAAAAAACTGTATACGTAAATGGTTAAAATGGTAAATTTGTGTTATATATATTTTACCACAGTAAATAAAAAGGAATGTCTCTGATGAAGTTGCCAAATCTCATGTCAGTAGGCAAAATGTATTTCGAGATGTTAGAAAGAGGCTCTGACGCTAATACAGATTGAAATAATATATGACTACAATGATAAGTGAAGATTCTCCCTCAAATGTGCACAACTAATTTCAAATCATGAAGGTCCTCCACTTATAGAAAGAGTTTGAATTTCCCTTGCTATTGATATTGCGCTGCTCATAGTTTCTTTTATCTTTAATTCAAAGAAAATATAGGCTGTGAAGTTTCCAAAAGAGCTTTCCTTTTCTGTTGGTGATGACAGTTGGGTTTGACTCCCTAAAGAGTTGTCAAAGTGTTGTCTTGCACGATAAACACAATTGCCTAATTTCCAGTTCTTCCAAGAACTGCATTGACATATAATAAAAAAAAATGTTAATGATTCTGGACCAAATGCCATTGTTTTATATTTTTTCTCTGTTTTAGTAAACGGTGTTCTAGACTATTTCCAGGCTTCATCATTCTCTATAACTATGCATCATCCCATATATTTAATAGAAAAGTAATAATTACAGTAGTAATAACAAAAGGTGGTATTACTGGAATGTCGACCATTTGTCAAATAAAAGATACTTAGGACATTATGTAAGTTATCTAAAATTAACCTTAAAAAAATCTACAATATAGGTAGTCATACATCATTCTTCAGAGTAGGAAATTGAGGATTTTATAAACTAAAAAAAAAATGCGAAAAACAAATACATCATATGCTAGTAAAGGAAAAAGTTTATATAGATAGATAGATAGATAGAGAATAGATAGATAGGTAGATATAGATAGATATAATGATTTTAGTGTGTGCACAAGTCTGCTCTCTTAATCAAAGGTATCTATTGTGAATCAATAGCAATATTAGGTTTTCAAATTAGGCTTTTCTCTTCTCTTGAGAAAGCACAAGTTCCAACAGTTTCAAATTGTCTTTGTGTGTGTGCGTGAGCGCACGAGCTTGTGTATGAACAAAGATCATAACTATGGATTTCTAAGATGGACTAACATACATAATTTCAGAGGCATTTGGCAAAAATTTTCTTTCAATTTTTTAAAGAAGTCCCTGGACATGTTGTTTTACTATGCTGGCTAAAGGATGGGTGGAAGAATCAAGGTAGTAAAAGCTTCTTTATACTTGTTTCATTTGATATTTTTTATCTTTAACTGTTATGTAACCAAAACTAATACTCACATTTTAACCATAATAAACTACCTTATAGGACAATTTACATTCATAACTTAGCCAATTGACACTTGCTACAGAATTTTATACTTAAAAACTGTAGGATGCAATTTGGCAGTTGTTAACAAAGAGGCTTTTTTAAATAACAGGAAAAACCATGAAAAAAATCACTTCCAAATCTAAGAAATTATTGGGTTGTATGTGAGATTAATTAGTGATATTGAAAAGAAATTATCAGTGAAGATATGGCAATATTGTGAAATAAATGTTTAGCCCTATAAAAAGTACAAAAAATCAATCAATAATATGTAAGAATTACTAAGTCTACTCTTGTATGCAAAAGCAACTGATTAATAATAAAGCTGTAACATATCCTACATTTTTAGAGAGTGGATTGCTATCCTTAATAAGGAATATAAGTGTTGAAGTCAGTAGAAAGATATAACCTCCTATTTAGCATTCAATTTGCTTTCCATTCATCTCTGTCATGTAAAGTTTCTTTTTATGAACGTTTCACTGAGATCTACTAATTTCTAACTGGACAGATAAAAAGAAATTTATAACTGTAGTACTGAGGACCAAAACCCTGAATGATAGTAAATTAGCACTACTCATGCCTTTCCATAAAGTAATTTATCAACGTTTTGCCAAGCATTTTCTCTGAAAGTGAAATACCATGGTTTCATATCCCTACTCTAAAGAGAAAAAATGGTGAATTACTTAACAACTCTCTTAATAAGACCATGAATTCATTTTCTTGTGTAATCTTGTTTACTTTATAATATTATAGTCCTAAATCATTAAATGAGGTTTATGTTCTGGCCTCTATACTGGAGCTACAATACTCCGCTTTAAAAGCAAACCAAAGAGGGCCAGCCAAGTGGCACGATGGTTAAGAACTGGCTTGGGATGCCAGAGGGCCCCGGTTCGGATCCCACATATGAAGGCCAGTGACACTGCCCTCCACAGCTAAGATGCTGAACAACAGCTCAACCTGGAGCTGAGCTGCTGTGAGTCGCAGGTGATGGAGTAGGCTGCAGCCCCTGTGGCAGTGGGTTGCCATGGGCTACCG
>NW_017732358.1:479969-505705 GCF_001890085.2 Hipposideros armiger | reverse complement strand
AATTTATGGATATATATATATATATATATATATATATATATCCATATATAGAATTGACCCATGTAAAATTTATTGATAGGTAGATAGAGATATTGAAGGCCTGAGATCCCACAGGTAATAATCTCTTAAATTATCTGCTGAACCCCATAATTTGTACAGTTTTATTCTGATATTAAATTTTAAAAATCTTTTACATAAAGAATCAATTGTAACTAATTGAGATCAATCCAATTATAGTAAGGCCACAGTAAAATAGAAGTTGTACACATTGTTCGTTGACTAAAACTGGGATAACTCTATTACAAATGTATAGAAGCACAGATTGCATTTAGAGTTTGAAAATGTTCTATGTTTTTTAATCTGACAAATTTACTTTGTATATTCTTTGGTAAGGAAATAAAATCAAATATAGAAAGTATAGAAAAGTACTATTAATGAAGTTGTCCATGAGGTATTATTATAATAGTGAAAAAATTGAAAGTGTCCTGAACATCCAAATACATGGCATCAGTAATTCACTAAATAGAAGACTAATCAATTATATAACCATAGCAATTATGTAATATATTTAGGAATTGGTAATAAACTATAAATTATTTTCTGCAGAAAGGCACAGAATTGAGAAAAAAGGAGCACAAAATATTGATTTCATCTTTTTAGCAATATTACTATTGTTTATGTTCAATCTCTAATGATAATACTAGGCATTTCAGGGAACTTTAATTTGCTCTCTGAATTAGTCACTGGAGAATTTCACATTTAGTTTTACTCTAAGAGGCAAAATGTGTGTCTCTTGACTTGCTTTTAATAAAGTATATATTTCATACTAAATTTTACAAATATTTTCGATTACTTTTACCCTCATATGATTCTGAAAGATTATATTTTCATATTTATTTAGTTAAATTGAAATCTATTTAATGAGAAAATATCTCAGCATGTATCATATCATCCAATTTTCCTTTCAGAGAACTACCACTACGTTTGTAGCAGTGGTTCTCAATTGAAGTGGGTGCAATATTGTCTCACCTGAGACTGGTGGTATAGTCTTGAGACATTTTTGGTTGTCACTAGTGGGAATGTGCTACTGGCTCCAGTGAGTAAAGGCTGATAAACATCACTCCATGTGGAGGATAGCCACCCCAAGCCCTCAACAAAAGATGATCTAGCCCAACCTAGCAATAATGCCAAGGTTAAGGGATACTAATTTATAGCATTGTTATTTAGCACTTCTTAACAAAAGTAATTAGAATGGAATCTAGCTAATTTATGAAGCAAGATAATTTATTTAAAAATGCTTGAAAGTTCACAGAATCAGCGAGAGAGACAGAGATTAGGTTTAAGGATGATAAACAGCCAGATCAACCTTCAGATTATGTTGCAGAACTAGTGTGGCACACATGTCACTGTCACAGCCAGCAAGCCAAGAGCCTGAGATTGTACAATTCCCCTGTCCTCCGTAGTTTGACACTGGAGCTAGAATTGCTTAATGATATTAGATAGTATTAGTGTTAGAATTACTTCTGTCTTTAGAAACTGAGTGAAGATATATCCTCTTTTGCCATAAATGCCAGGTGGATTCTGCCCCTTAATGCTTTCTCCTTAAACCTTCTGCTAAAGTTCAGGTACCTGTTCTCCAGACAGAAGAGGGGCAAGGAAAGCTAGTATATGAAACTTCCAGCTTTTATTATGAAACTTGCAAGAATTTTCAGCTGATGAGTCAAAAATAAAGAAAAATTCACAAATATTGAACAGTTATGTTACTCAATATTGCCAATCAATTTGAAATGATTTCTTAACCCTGAACTTTATTTGCCTCTGTTTAAATGACTTTAGTTCAAAATACAGTATGTTTCTATAGGGATGTCCATTTGACTATCACTAAATATAAATTTATAATGATCATATTTTGCTGCTCAGCATAGTTTCCCTTAAAATCAAAATCCTATTTGAAACTGGTTTTGAACTGTAATCACTAATAAAATACCCATTCTATATATTAAAGACTAATATAAATATTCAATATATAATTCTAAAATGTGGAGATTATCAAGAAGAATAATATGTCAAATAAATACATGCTAGATTGTTAGAAAAATTTCCAGGACTGCATTATAAAATACAACATCAATTTAGTCTTGAGTATATTAATGTATCCTTACTTTCCATTGCTGAAAAATTTAATGACAAGGATGCCTGGATATCTGTTAGTTCAGCATTTATGTGACTTCTTGTCCTGCTCATGATGTATTCCAGATGTACCATTTCAGCATATGATGGATGATTCTTGAACTTTTGCCTGGATCAATTCTACTTATGTTAAACTCTAAATTCAATACCACAACATTTTAAAACTAATTAGGCTAATTCTAAAAATCTATGTGAATAAATAAAATTGCAATATTGGCCAATTTTTTTTCAATTATTAATTAGGTGATACAAGCCTATCTTTTCAAGATATTAAAATATATTTGAAAACTATATTTTAATACTAACGCATAAATAGATTGAAAAATCAATGGAAAAAATAGAAAGTCAGAAAATATACACAATAAATATGAGATTTAGTATACATTAGAGGTAGCATTTTAAATAACAAGACAAGATTATAAGTGAATAGTTTGGGGATAATCTTATTGCTATCTAAAAAAATAAGTTTGGGCCGGCCGAGTGGCATGTTGGTTAGGAGTTGGCTTGGGACGCAGGTTCTGAGCAGCAGGGCCCCGGTTTGGATCCCACATGGGGGCCAGTGATGCTGCACCCTCTACAGCTAAGATGGTGAAAAACAGTTCTACCTGGAGCTGGGCTGCCATGAGTGCCGGCGACGGTGTAGGCTGCAATGGGGCTGCAGTGGGCTGCATCCAATGGCCGGCGACTGACCTGCCTCAGCCAGAAAGAGTGCAATGATCACAATACCAACATGGGCCAGTGAAGCGATGTCCTCAACAACTAAACTGAAGAACAAAAGGGACAGCAACTTGTCTGTTCCCCTTCCCCGATTACCCAATGCTGTTCCCCTCCTCCAATTCCCCAATAAAAATAGAAATCTAAAAAACTAAAAAATAAAAAAATAAAAAATAAGTTGGATTCACCCCCCTCAAAACTTACACAAAATGAATTCCATATTTCAAAGTTACAGCTGTATAAAAAGACTAAATGTGCTAGAATAATTCGATATTTTTCTTGTCATTTCTAATATTGGAATGGAGGTTTTTCTAAACATTTTACAAGACACAAAAATAATAAAATTAAACATTAATAACTTTGACCAACCAAACATTAAAAGCAATTTTGTTTTGCAAGATAGTTATAATAACTACGAACAAAGTTCCATGTCATAGAACAAGTTAACAGAATGATTTCTTTAACATACACAAATTTATTTAAAACAATAAGCAAAAATATTCTAACAATATCATACAAAATAAGCTATATAAAATACTTTACAAAAACAAATATAAATACTTTTTAAGCCCATGGAAGACTGATAATTCTCACTAGTAAAAAGAGAAAGGCAAATTACAGTATATTGAGATACAATGTTTCACTTTCAAATACTAATAGGATTGTAAATAATTTGTATAGGTGAATACTGAGAAATAGATATTTTCACATATTTTTAATCAGATGGTAAATTGGCAAAATTCTAAATGGAGGTCAATTGAACAATGTATCCCCCAAATTATAAATGCACTCTCATTCATACATTGACCCATCAAGTGTACTCCTGAGAATTTAACCTACAGAAGTACTTGCATGTATATGAAATTGCTTATTTTCAAAGGTATTTATTACAGCATTACTTGCAATAGCAAAAAGACTGAAACAAACCAAACTGAACAATAGAAAATTAGTTATAATTTATTTATACAATGGAGTAATTTGCAATTAAAAATCACAAATTCTATATTGAAATAGAATGGTTTGTCTGATGTGATATAAATTATAAAACATAAACTATAATGTGCAAAACATGTTACCTTTTGTCTAAGAAAATTAAAATATAATATATGCTTATATCTTTGTACAGGTTCTGGGTATTTCCGGACACTGAAAACCTTGGGTGCCTGTCAGGTAGGAAAACCGGGTAGCTTGGGGTGAGTGAAGGAAACTTCATTATCTACTCTTATATTTTTTGAATTTTGTATCAGGTGAACATATTACTTATTCAAAGAATAAACACACTTAAAATAATATCCTGTCTAAAGTTAGACTACAGTCAATTATATACTTTCATGTTTCTCTCCCTCTCTCTCCACATTGCCCCCTCTCTTTTTATCTCTCCTGATTTTGGAATACTTTTATGCTGCCTCTCTACTCTTTTTATAATCTCAAGAACAGTTATGGGGTTTTTTTTTTGTTTGTTTAATTACTTATTCTTACTCCTGCTCAACTTTTGTGTTGCTTTAGCATTGTGTTTTCTTTAAAAGAAAGGAAGAAATGTATCTAAATTTTCAACTTGAGTATACATATACATGAGAGTTAAGAAGACTTTGGACTTTATCAAAATGAAGGAAATTACGTAAAATAATGAAACACATGTTTTTATAAATCAGGTTAAATATTGCTGACATTTTGAGGTTGCATTTCATGCTAGCTTTTTTCCACTATCTAAAAAGGTAGGAGTGTCCAGCTAGAATTTCCTGCTTTCTTAAGGAAGCCTAAGAGGAACCAAAACACATACTACTCCTCTTACTCCCACTACCACTACTGCTAATATTAAGAGCAGCAGTGATTATAATTACCTAAACAAAAGCCCTAGAAATGAAAAGAAAACATTTAATAAGTTTAGTGCTCAAGCACTGTCCGGGTTTGATGCATAGAGTAGCTTTGTCTGTTATCCTAGTGCTTGTTAAAGACTTAACACAGGATTGAAAGGTTACTATACAACAAATCTCATGTTAATTTATTTGAATTGGTTGTTTAGTTTCATGGTGCTTTTATAAAACATTACAATGTGTAAAAGCTGAAAATCCCTTTGAGAATACACTATTTGAAAATATATTTATAAAAAACATAATAATTAAAATATATAACTGAAGCTAGGACTCAAACATTCTGAGGAATATTTTATCACTAAAAGTTCATGGATATCTTAATGCATAAGACTTGTAAAATAAATGTTCAGAAATTTACAACACAGCCAATTTCTCAACAATATATAATATTTTATTCATGTATTATACAACAAACATAATGAAGTGACACACTCATAAATTTACTGCTTTGGAGATTAGAAATGAAGTATCATGCAGTCTCTAACCCATCGTGGGCTCAACAGTTATAGAAGTTAGTATTAATTCTGAGGAAGATATATCCTTGTGTATCCAGTGAAATGTGACTAAGAGGTCTTCATTTTATTTTGATAGTTAGCTTCCACTGTGATTTTCTCAGAACAGCTTGCCTTAGGTTATAGCAGTTAATGAAATAGTTGGTCATTTTTACCATCTTCTTGAACTTACAAATGAGAGGATTCAAACATCACACATGGGATTTTGCTCCGGTTGCCCTCAGAATAAATTCATATTAATAATGATGATCATTATTACCACGTAAAAATGAAAGTAGGCAAATCTACTAAAATAATTAACAGTGTACACTTGTAGAATGAGGTGATAGCTAAAGAGAGAGTGTCCCCAATCTGCAATATGAATAAACATACACACACACACACACACACACACACACACACATACACACCATTAAAAATTACATTAATGTTGTTAAAATCAAGTATTCTAGGGCTGGCCAAGTGGCTGAGTTGGTTAAGAGCTTGCTCAAGAGTGCGAGCTCTGAGCAACAGAGGTTAGAGTCCTGCCAGAGCTGAGCTGCCGCTGAGCTGCCAACAGGTGGCAGGATGGCTCAGCTAAAACAAACAAACAAACAAACAAACAAACAAAAATAAATAAAGTATTCAACTTCTATATTTCTCCATTTAAACAATCACAAATTTTATCAGATGTCAGCCATCTTTGTCACTGAAGTTGTTCAGCGGTAGGGAGCTCTGTCTGGTACTTCAGAGATCATCACTGATCAGCCCCACTCCTGGATCCTTCAAATTCCATATTTTCAATGAGGCTTTCTGTAAACCCCTAATCAGGATTGCAACATTCCCCCACTTTTTTTGACCTGTTTATGCTTTATTTTTCTCTAGCATGTACTGTTTCATAGCATACCCTGTAATTTCCTTTTTTTCTTCTTTATTGTCTCTCTCACCTGACTAAATGGGAAACTCTATATATTCCTGGTCATTTTGCCTTTTGTAATCACTAATGTATTCTTAGTGCTGAAGCATGGCCTGGTACATAGTGAGTTTGACAGATATTTGTTAAACAAATTGAAGAATGCATGAAATAGAAACAGGTGATTAAAGCTTATGAGTCTTTTAACTGATACATTAGAGATTAATATTTTATGATGACTTTCAATTGTGACAAACCCCTCTAAATTTGTACTATATTGGTGGCGTAAATTTTAGGTAAAATTTTTAGGTGAAATTTTAAGTGAAGACTATACACCGTATTTCCCCATGTATAAGATGCACCCTTTTTCGAAAAATTTGGGGTCTAAAAACTGGGTGCGTCTTATACAGTGGTTGCAGATTTCAAATGCCATAGATGGAACTGGGGACCAGGCAATATATGAAGACAGTGATTCGTCATCAGACACAGATGAGGACAAGCTAATGGTTGGGAGTTTTGACAGTGAAGAAGAGTTGTATGAATTTTATGATGAATAAAACTTGAGGTTGATAGCTTTATGCAATACATTTTTTTTTTCAAATTTTGGGCCCCAAAATTAAGGTGCGTCTTATACATGGGTGTAGGGAGCTGGAGGTTTGCAGTAAGGGTTAAACCTGAGAACTGGAGGTTTATAGTAAGAGTTAAGCCTGAAAGCTGGCAGGCTGACAGGCTCTCAGGCCCAGGTGAGCAGCGTGGGAAGGTTGGCCGCTGAGGAGAAAACAGCCAATGGCCTTGAAAGCTACAGAGTGGAATGCCATCCTGCTAACAGTTTCTGCTTGTTATGTTTTGCTTTAACCCTGGGAAGATTGCTTCCACACATCCTATGGAAAGCCCCGGGGGAGGTGTTCCCTGGGAGTAGGGGACTAGTCCCTCAAATTCCCAAAACCCCCCTACCTAAGGAAAATTACTTTTGCTATAAAAGCTGTGTGTAAACAATAAACGGCGCCACTCTCTGCTATCAGCATTGGGTGGACCTCCTGTCCCCAGCTTTCATCTCATCTCTTTCTTCTCCAGTCTCCCACCCAATCCTCTCAGGTACCCTCTCGGTAGACTCCTGGCTGACGAGTCAGGAGTGCTCGTTTGGTGCTCAGGTCACATCATATGGGAGCATCTTATACATTGGGAAATATGGTAAAAAAAAAATATATATATAGTCTTCATTTAAGGCAAAATTTTAAGCAGGAATATAACATTATTGTTAAAATATTTCTAAATGTCGCATTGGGAAAAAAAAAGAAAATATGCCTGGTGTCTATCACATGGAATTCTCTTTCAGATTGAAGAGGTATAAGGGATTTTACCCCAGCTACAATTTATATTTTGTTCTTGAATTTCTTGATTTAGAACTAGTTTTGATTATTGTGATTACTGAAAGAAACCAATATTGACTGAATGTTTCCTGTATGATCTGCATGACCTAATAGTTTACATTTACTCACTTGAATCTCATGGCTACCTATGTGTAGGTATTATAAACAAAGACATGCTGCTTTGCCGATATTTAGAAATATTTTAGTATTAAAGCTCAAATTTGAGCTCAGATATGACTACATGTTTTTAGTGGAATACATTTAGAAGTACACATTTTGAATCAGATACTCAAAGTGGGGCAAAATTAATATGCATATTATATTAAAGTGTTCTCTATTTCTCTGCAATACATGGAATTTAAAAGAATCCAGCTAAGATATTTACACAGTGATGCATAGGTAGAATAATATATGACTTGAACTGTACACACAAAGCACAAGAACCAGTCATCTAAAAAAGCCTTGAGTTGCCTACAAGTTTCCAAAGTAATAGGGGTTTAGGTTCACACCTGCTTACAACAATCCTTTTCTTTGAATAACTGATTACCATCCTCACCTCCGTCAAGAGAGAGTACCTAGCACATATGTTCTTATGAATAATAACAGGAGTTCTCCCTTTATCTTAATTGAATCAAACTTATCTTCCATGAATTTGCTTTCCTTAGTCAGACACAGACTGCTAATAAGCTTGGGTTTTGTGCTAATTCTTCTATATTCCAAGTATAATATTTCATTATAACCTTCAGGAAATGTATTTACATCTCAAAAATTATCATTGCCTATGATAAGATGTACTTCAGGTAACGTGAATTGTTTAAGGTAAATAGAAATATATGAATAAAATACAGCTACTGATTTGGAATATTGCAAATTAAACTAAAAAAGAGGTAGAGTCAAATTCTAAAAGCCCCAGTTGCCAGCTACTGAACATTTCCTGCCAGCCCTTGGAAGTGCTAATTTGGGAGTATCTACAGGCTGTGCTGTATTTCTTGCCAGAGGATCAGACATCAGTGTGAATAGCACATCCTCCTTAGGGCCAGGGACTAGATGCATCTTTCTAGCAAATTTTACACCTAACCACTGGAATATTTTTGGAAAATATATTTAAGGATATTTGCACAAACACACTAGGTCTGTTAACCAATATATATTTTTGTAGCCAAAATATTTTTCAAATTCAGTATCACTTTAATCCCCTCTTACATATTTACATGAAATATAAAAGACAATGTAATAAATTCTCAGATTGAGATATTCAGCACTATAAAAACATTCCAGAGTAGGCAGAGAGATGCAATAATATTAGTTAACAAGAATAACAACTCAAGACATTTTACTGAACTTTTTACCTGCATCTCTTATGTTACTAATATATAATAGATCAAATGTGCCAATTTCAGTAACATATGTTCTTCAATTCTAAAATAGTCCTCCAGTTGAATCCTGCTTCTCTATATAAATATAATCTGGCCTTGAATTTTCAGTTTCTAGTGCATGTATTCCTGAATGATATAAATATTGGAAGATCAAAATTACATACACAGGGAAAATGGATACTTAAGACTATTAAATAACTTGCCAAAGGCTGCATGTGAAGACACAATTTTTACTCCAAATTCAGGTACATTTGATAAAAAAATAAAAACATTTTCTTAACCTTTTGCAATCAGATAACAGTTATCTTAGTTTTAGCTATTATTATACTCTAAACTAATAGAAATTTGTTTTCTCATTTTCAAGAAAATCCTTGAGACAAAATATTTTGAGCTTATAATAACCATATGCAGAAGACAATTGATGTCTACTAACTTCTTTTTTTTTTAATATTCAATCCTAAAACTTAGATGATGATTCCCCACCATCTAAAGAGAGGATGCATTTCTGAATAAAACCAGAAATGTTCTGGTTTAGAATAGCTTTTGTATTTCCTTTTCGTAACATGAGGGCAGACTCATCAGTCATGCTAGTTAACCATGGGAGTTGGCACCCAAGAAGGTCCCTGGAGGTGGGGGTTAGATTGAACTGGAGTGTTAAGTGACAAAAAGGGATATTGTCAGAGGGGTGAATATGCACTCTAGTATAACAGAAATCCCTCAATATCATTGGCATAGCCTAAGGTATTACATAATAACCAAAGGTTACAATGAAATTAAGAGATTACAAACAGGTCAGAAATGAAGTATTCAATGGATAAAATTAATGATAATGGAATATATTGTATCAATGATGTCATTGATGTATTATGTATTGAAAGCATGTTATGAGTGTGGGTTGATTAGTGTAGATTTGCCTAAGAACAGACTGTATACTCCTTCCTGAATCCAACAAGGCCTAAAGTCACCTGGCCTCTGCCACCTCCTCAAATACATCTTGTACCATCGTCTTCCTAGCTCACCACTGGCCATGCCTACTGGCTTTGTTACTGTTCTCCTCATGGGCCCTATTCCTGCTTTCCAGTCTTTGGGTTTTCTGCAAACCTTCCTAAAAACTTGTGCCCTCAGATCTTCATATTGTTAGTTTCTTCTTGGTATTCAGATTTTAGCTCAAACTTCCTGTCCTTTTGACATGCTTTGCTGATAATCATATTCAGTTCCTACAGCTCACCCGTTCCAAAGACCCACTGTTACTTATTATCAATAGCACCTACCACTCTCCAAAATTATCTTTCCTTTTATTGGTTTACCTGTTTATTTTTTCTTTCTCCCTCAAGAAAGTAAGCTCCATGAAAGGGAGCAGTGGATTTCCTGTCATACTAACAGCTTTCTTTCAGCATCCAAAAATGCCTGACAAAAAATATACATTCACTAAATATATTCATATTAGTCATGTTTTAAAAATTATTCTGTAGAAACAAGCAACCCCAAATCTCAGTGGATTACACATTAAACTATTTCTTTTATTTAGCATTTAAAAATATTTTAATTAGGGAAGTAACACATATTCAATACAGAAACTTTAGGATATTTGGAAAAATCACAAATCTAAAAAAATAAAACTGCTCAGCTATAATTTCACCAACCAAAGATAAACACTTTGTATTTACAAATTTCTAACTAGTTTTTTTCTGATTATATTTAAAACTAAAATGTTTGATATAATACATATTATTTTATGTTTTTGTGTGTGTGTGTGTGTGTGTGTGTGTGTGTGTTATGGGTTTGTTTTGTTTGTTTGTTTGTTTTTGCTTAGCAATATATAAGGCATGTTTTCCCATTCCCATAAACTTCCCCCTGAAGTATAATTTTTAATAGCAGTAGAGTTTTCCCTCCTAGATTGGTGACATCACTGTTGAGTATTTCAGTTATTTTCTCTGTTCAGGACAACAGCCTGAGAGCCAATAACTCTGTTTGAAATTTTGCCCTCAGTGGTGGCCTTTCCTGGTGTGTTCTTTCAAGTGCATGTGATTGCCAGGGCAGGGACTTGTTCTTAAATTTCTTGTTCTGTCCTTCAGTTTACTTTTTTAATTTATTTTATTTTTTTATTAAAATTATTGGGGTGGCATTGGTTAGTAAAATTACATAAATTTCAACTGTAAATTTCTATAATACATCATCTGTATATTGTATTGTGTGCTCACCACCCAAAGTCAATTTATCTTCCATTACATATATTTGATCCCCTCTTCCCTCTTCTACCTCCTGCCTCCCCACTTACTCTATGGTAAATAGTAAACTGTTGTCTGGGTCTATGAGTTTTCGTTTGTTTGTTTTACTTGATTGTTTGTTCCTTTCAGTTTTCTATCTCACATATGAGTTAAATCACATGGTTCTCAATTTTTCTATCTGGTTTATTTTGCTTAGCATGATAATCTCAAGATCCATCCATAACATTTCAAAAGGAAGTATTTCATCTCCTCTAATGGCTGTGTAGTATGCCACTGTATATTCATACCACATCTTATTTATCCAATCATTTATGGAAGGACATTAGGGTTGTTTCCATGTTTTGGCCACTGTGTTTATGCTGCAGTGAACATTGGGTACTTATATCTTTATGGATAAATATTTTCAGATTTTGGGGGTAGATGCCCAGATGAGAGATTACTGAGTAATGTGGTATTTCTATTAATTTTTTAGGAATCCTTCATACTGTTTTCCATAGTGGCTGTACCAGTTTACATTCCCACCACATGTATGAAGGTTCCATTTTCTCCACAGCCTCTCCAATACTTGTTATTATTTGTCTTGTTGATAATAGTTATTCTAACAGGTGTAAATGGGTATCTCATTGTGATTTTGATTTTCAGTTTCCTAATAACTAATGAATTTGAGCCTCTAAGTTCAGGAACAAGACAAGGATGCCTCCTCTCACCAACATAGTATTGGAAGTCCTAGCCAGAGCCACCAGGGAAGATACAGAAATAAAAACATTCAAATTGGGAATGAAAAAGTCAAATTGCCACTTTTTGCAGATGACATCATTCTTTACATAGAAAACCTAAAGACTCCACCAAAAAACTATTAGAAGCAATACACAAATACAGTAAAGTTGCAGGATACAAAATCAGTGTACAAAAATTCATTGTGTTCCTTATACTAAACAATTAAATTTCAGAAAAAGAAATTTAAAAAATTATTTTGCAATTGTAACAGTAAGAATAAAATACTGAGGAAGAAACTTAACAAAGGATGTGAGGGACGTTTACATGGAAAACTACAACACATTATTAAAAGAAATTGAAGAAGACACAAAGAAATGGAAAGATATTTCATGTTCATGGATTGGAAGAATCTACATAGTTAAAATGTTCATATTACCCAAAGCAATCTACAGATTTAATGCAATCTCCATCAAAATACTAATGGCATTTAAAAAAAATAGAACAAAAAAATCATCAGATTTGTGTGGAAACACAAAAGACCTCGAATAGTCAAAGCAATCTTGAGAGAAAAGAAAGGCTGGAGGTAACACAATCACTGACTTCAAATTATAAAGCAAAGTGATAATAAACAGAACACCAGGGTATTGGCAGAAAAACAGATACACAGACCAATTGAACAGAATTCAGAGGACTCAGACAAAATTCAGAGGATTCAGAAAACAGAGGACTCAGACAAAAACCCACACACATATGGGCAGATAATTTTTGACAAAGGAGCCAAAAACATAAAATGAAGAAAAGAAAACCTGTTCAAAAAATAGTGCTGGGGAAATTGGAAAGCCATGTGAAAAGAATGAAACTAGAATGCTATCTGTCACCATACACCAAAATTAACTCAAAATGGATCAAACCTTAAATATAAGACCTGAAATAATAAACTGCATAGAAGAAAACATAGGTACTAAACTAATAGACCTTGGGTTTATAGAGGATTTTATAAATTTGACCTCAAAGGCAATGGAAGTAAAAGCCAAAATAAATGAATGGAACTATATCAAACTAAAAAGCTTCTGCACAGCAAAAGAATCCATCAACAAAACAAAGAAGCAACCAACCAAATGGGAGAAGATATTTACAAACAATACCTCCAGTAAGGAGCTAATATCCACAATATATAAAAAACTTATATAACTCAACTACAACAACAAACAATAAAAAAACACAAACACCCCCACAAATAATCCAATAGAGAAATGTGAAGAGGACCTGAACAGACACTTCACCCAAGAAGACATACAAACAGCCAACAGATATATGAAAATAAACTCAGCATAAGTCTATTTTTTGGTTGTGTTTTATGTTTGCTATGAGTCAATTGCCAACATGCTCCAAAAGTCTGTATTCTAGGACCCAGGATGAATAAGCCACCCTCAGCTAAACTATGGCCTGCAGTTGCAGAGAGAAGAAAGGGAATGGCCAGCGAAGACAATGGCACTTAAAAGTATGTAATTTCTGTTCATAATCTGTGGTTCTGGCAAGCCACTTGGCCAAGGCTGATTTCAATGAGAATGTTGGCAATGCAGATGGCAATGGTCAGGGTTGTATAATTGTGGCAGCACATTATAGGTGTAGGTTGATTAGTGTGCTCTGTGCTAGAATAACCTGCACATACCTTTCACTGCCTACACAGAGAGAAACCAGATAGTGTTAGAATTGATAGAGGCTACATGCAGCAAAAAGCCATAGAGAACATGATATTCTGAATGAAGCAATGTGAATTTTAGGTAAAGTGAAACCTGTGACTCAGTCTCAAGCACAATTAACATGCCGATCTAACTAATATTGGAAACACCTTCCAAATATATGTATTTCATGAAACTAAGATATCATCCCTTTTGAAATAATACCATCATTTCATGTATCCCTATGGAAGAAAACAAATGCTAATGAAGTAAACACAATGTTAAGAAGCATTTAGCACAGATAATAAAATGAGACTGGCACATAGATATTAAAATCAATAAAAGATAATAGTAATTATTTAGATACTAATTATTTAAGCTTATAATACTTTCCCATAGCTGAATATGTATTTATGTTTGACTTAACACAGAGAATATTAGCTATGCAAATTAACATCACATAAATTTAGGGAAGCATATTTAATTTGCTCATGTTAATATTTTAATGATAATCACCTATTCACTTTGATCTATTTAAATGATTATTGCCATTTATAAGAATATATTACCTACATGTCAATTGGACAGCTGCTGATACTTCCATTTGAGAAGAACACTTAGAAGCTAGATAGAAAATCTGTTTCTTAGCATTGCCAACATCAAGCAATACTTCATTGCAAATAAATGTTGACCTCAGTGTGTCTCAGTTTCAGATTCTGTACAATAGGATTGGCTTAAAGTAGTGATTTTCAAGCTGTGACTCATGAAGTTTTAAGATTTGTAATGGTATTCAAGGGCCATGGAGATGTGGAGGAAGTAAGGATAGAAATCCCTTTCCCTTTTCCCTTATGGCATAGATAAGTTCACTTTTTAATCTATTGTATATAATGAAGTACCAAGTAACATTTCATATAAAAATAAAGAATAGGAATTCCTGACAAGAAGTTGGAGACTATACAATTTCTATAAAAATATTCCATAAATTAAAACAAGAACTCACATATATGAATTTTATGATTACTGGGAATGTCAGTCTTAGGGACAGGGGCAGACTGGTAGGTTAGTGTTGGGAGCCATCTCAGAGTAATGAGACTAGGCTGACTGAAGGTAGAGAATGGCAGGTGGCTACAGACCCCCATGTTCTGTGTGCTGAGGAAAAAGACTGCAAAACTGCATGTTAGCTGAACAGCAAAAGGGGAACTGCTTAAACAGTAACCCAACAATGCCCAGTTCGTCTCCTGTGCCATAGAAAAGTAGAAGTTCCTTAACCACAACCACCAGACCCTCAGATGTCAATGTCTATGGACTTATGAACTTTGAAAACTTCCACCATGGACTTATGAACTTTGGGACTTTCCATCATGGACTTGCTGACAGTTGCTATTTGCCTCAGTTTCACCTTACTTAAAATATATTATTAGTCTATGCTATGTAATCATATAACTTGTTGCCAAGAAATTGTCTCACTTCCAAACCCCTAAGTCAGGGACATTGGTTCCTCATTTCCCCAAAACCCCCTACCAAATCCCCTATGCTTAGATAAGAAATTATTCATGGTAAAAGAGGAAATTGCTTTCTATATATGCAATATGCTTTTTAATAAATGCCATCACTAGCTGCCATCAGCAGTTAGTGAACCTCCTAATCCCAACTTTGGTGACTATGCCATTTCTTTCTTTTCTCATTTCCTCACGCCGATCAATCCTGCTCGGGGACCGCTCGGTGGGTTCCTGGCCTGATCATCCAGGTGCCCCAGCTGTCGAGCCGGGTCTTGACAGGTTAGGGTCTGTAAGAAAGAGTAAGTCATACACACTCAGGTTTGCTTTACAGAATCAGCTAAAAAGTGTATATTAAGATATATATTGTGCCACAAGCATTAACTCTAGGAGTTTTGGAATTGTCCTGAGCCACTTTACTGAAATAAGAAATGTACCTGTGTGACACTAATCCCTAGTCAAGGCATGAACTTATGAATTAATAATGTTGCCTTATAACCACTAGTACAAAGACCACTTTAAGCTTATCAGCACAGTTTAATAATAACTGAGGTTAATGATTTGCATGCGGTCTCTGTGGGATCTACAAGAGGGCTCTGTCATTGGGTGGGTTATATATTAAAATTAAGCCTATGTAACCTACAGGTTATAACTCCTAGTCTATACTGTACTGTGGACCTCCAAATTTCAGTGTTCCATGCACAAGATAATGATTCCTAACCCAAAAAGAAAAGCACATCATAGTGCCCTGCAGAGGAAGGATGATTGGAGATTGCATCCAGATTTTTTGAACCTACTGTGAGGCAGTCGTTGAATATAATTATTATTATTTCTTTAATGATATGCTATATGGTGTCATTTTCTAACAATAAATCTTAGATTTTTAAAAATTGTCATTTTGGTCCTGTAAAAAAACTTCTGTAGCAAATGAACCCTAACTGCCACCATTAACGTGTTTGTGTGGATAGAGCTCTGGTCAAGATGGCAGAGCAGGTAAATTCTGTATTCACTTCCTCTCATAACCACATCATAAATACAACTCAACTACAGTACAACAATCATTGGGAATAGCTTGAGGTCTAGCTGAACAGAACTCCTGTAACTAAAATCATACAGAAGAAGCCATGTGGAGGCTGGTAACCATATTTCCCTGAAAATAAGACTGGATCTTATATTATTTTTTGCTCCAAAAGATGCATTTTATTCATTTATTCATGTACAAAAATCTACATTTATTCAAATACAGTCATGTCTGGCTGACGATTTTAACTGGGGCTTATTTTGAGGTAGGGCTGATATTACAAGCATCCTAAAAAATCATGCTAGGGCTTATTTTCCAGTTAGGTCTTATTTTGGGGGAAACATGGTAGGAGTGCTGAGGCGTGGAACCAGCTTGTCCTACATCTATGTGTGGCAGTTAAAACTCAGGAGAGATATCTCTGTCACAAAGGACCCCCCTGAGGAAGGTCCCAGCCCCAAACCAGATAACCCAACCCAGGGTTCTACTGCTGGGAAGAGTAGTACTCATAATTTTTGGCTGTGGAAACCAGCAGAGATTGTGACTGAGTGAGATGGAGAGTGGCTGGGGTCCCAGGTGCTCCTCTTAAGGGGCCCATGCATGGACTTACTCACCAATGGAGCTCCAGCGCTAAGGCAATAGCACCAAAGGCACCAGGGACATATGAGGAAGAACTGAATTGTCTGGCTTCAGTGTGCCAGTCTGGGCAGGCACAATTTTGTTCCTTTGTTGAACCCTCCCCACTCCTGCCATGTAGACATGGGACACCACCATATCTGAGTCTCCATCACTGTGGCTAAAACCATTCTCTCCACCTGATTCCCTGAGACCCCACTTACCCAACTTGCGGGACCACCAAAGCAGGTTCCAGTGGCTTTTCCATACAAATGCCTGTCTTAGTTCATGCTGTGGACTTTCCTAAAACCTCTTAAAGCTTGCAAGACCTGAGCAAGCAACATCTGGCCTCAGCATGCCCCACCTCTCTTGATAAGCAGCCCTAAGTCCAGCGCTAGTGGTAGCCAACCCCGGTACACAGTTTAGCCTCTTGCAGGCACCTCCTTGCCCAGCACAAGTATCAACCATCTGCAGTTCATTTTGCAGCTCATACCATGTGACCTCGGGCAGGCCACAGGCAATGACTGAACTTGGCCTGCAGCAGGTTTCCTCCCAAGAGACCCTACAACGAACATACCTGGTGACCAGCTTCAGATCACACCAGAACACCACCCAACAACCTCCACAAAAGACACACCCAAAGGGCAGACTGGGCAGGCACCACAGCCTTGCTACAGCAAACCCTGCTCTGTAGGATCATCCTCTGCAAAACAGCTCTCCACTGTAGTCATAGCCAGTCCTCACAACCAATCAGCCAGAGGTCAATTCATCCAATTGCTGTGCTAACAGCAACATTTGCATCATAGGGGTACCAGAAAGAGAAGAGAGAGAGCAAAGGATTTAAACCATATTTGAAGAAATAATGAGAGAAAGTTTCCCTAATCTGGTGAAGGAAATAGATATACAAGCCCAGAAGGTGCAGAGAGTCCCAAGCACGATGAACCCAAAGAGGCCCAAACAAAGATAATTCATAATTAAAATGTCAAAGCTTGAAGACAAATGGAGAATCTTAGAAGCCACAAGAGAAAGGAAGTTAGTTACCTACAACAGAGCTCCCTTAAGACTGTCAGCTGATTTCTCAACAGAAACTTTGCAGGCCAGAAGGGATTGGCATTAAATATTCAAAGGGATAAAAAGAAGGACCTACAATCAAGATTTCTCTACCCAGCAAAGCTATCATATAAAAGGACTTCTTTAAGATGAAGAAGGGAAAAAATATAAAAAATATGAATAATAAAATGTCAATAGCTACATATCTATCAACAATTGCTTTAAATGTAAATGGATTAAATGCTCCAATCAAAATATGCAGAATGGCTGAAAGGATAAGAAAACAGAACCCTTACATATGTTGCCTAAAACAGACTCACTTCTGATCAAAAGACACACACAGACTGAAGGGAAAAGGATGGAAAAAGATATTTCCTGAAATTGGAAATGAAAACAAACGAACAAACAAAAACTTAGATAGCAAGACAAAAGACTTTAAAACAAAGGCTGTGACAAGAGACAAAAAAGTACCCAGTAATCCCACTTCTGGGTATTTATCCAAAGAAACCCAAAACACTTCTCTGAAGTGATATGTGAATCCATATGTTCATTACAGCATTATTTACAATAGCCAAGATATGGAAGCAACCTGGGTGTCCCTGAATATATGAATGGATAAAGAAGAGGTGGTACATATATACAATGAAGTAGCAGCCATAAAAAAAATGAAATCTTGCCATACGCAACATCATGGATGGACCTAGAGGGTTTTTGCTGAGTGGAGTAAGTCAGACAGCGAAAGACAAATGCCATATGATTTCATTTATATGTGGAATCTAGAACATAAGATAAATGAACAAACAAAACAAGCTCATAGATACAGAGAACATTTTGATGATAACCAGATTGGGGTGCAGGTACAGGAGAATGGGTGAAGGGGTGAGAGGATTAGGAGGTACAAATTGGTAGTTACAAAATAGCCATGGGGATATAACATGGAGGATATAGTCAGTAGTATTGTAATAACTATGTATGGTGTCAGATGGGTACTAGATTAATCAGGGTGATCACTGCATAAATTATATAAATGTCTAGTCATTTTGCTTTACACCTGAAACTAATATAATTATTGTATGTCAACTGTAATTGAAAAATAAAAATATATTTAAAGAATATATACATGTGTATGTGCAAGTGTGTGCCCACACACATACCTACTTTTGCTAACTATTTTGTAAATGATTTACTACACCTTTCACCACCTACATGCCATTTGACAACTTAACTAGATGACAATAAGAAAATTAACAGGTACTGATGAGAAAGTGTACTTAGGATCTGAGACAGGAAGAAAATATAGATGGTATCCTTAATGTAGATGAGCTTACCTTCCAGGGAGACATGAATTTACCTACCTGGAAGAGCGTCCAGAGGCATCAGGTCATGAACAATAGTTTTGGAGCTACAAACCCAACTTTGATATTGGTTCTGCATTTATTTTCTTAGTAATCTTAACCAAGTAGCTTAAATTCTTCAAGAATGATATGTAAAAGAAAAAAATATTGCCTACCATGTCCTTATCATGTTGTTTAAGTATTAGAAAAAATAATATATGTATCTATATCTATCTATATTTCTAAAGCTATATATAATTACATATCTATGTAAATACATATATCTGTCTAAATACATATCTATAGCAATCTAAGTATCTATTTATATCTATACATAAATATAGATGTATAGAGAAATACATATAGATAGGTATCACTGTTAAAATTACCTGCATTTCATTGGTGCTCAATAATACAAAAAAGAATAATAACAGTGTCCATAGTATTGGAATATATAAACTACTTTGACATTCCTGGAACTGTCATTTTACTAAATGTAAAATTCCTCAAAAATTATGGCCAAACTCGATGAGAGATTGTTCGTTTACAAAGTTTAGATAGTGACCAAAAATAGCTACATATAACTCAAAAGCAAAACAATTAGAAAAAAAAAATTAAAGCAAACAAATAAAGAAAGGCTTTAAGCAAAGAAATTAATGTGTCAATTTATATTATGTAATTATATAATATATAAATATATTGTAATTTTTGCTTTTCCAAATAAACTTTAAATTTTTTAAAATGCATATGTTCACCTGATTAGAGAAACAAAATTAAATGTTAATGCATCCTGGATTGGACTTGGAAAGCATGGACCTTTTAAAATCTACTCTCCTTTGCAGTTTATATCCTCTTATCCTAACATTTTCTCTGTCACTTTCAAATCATCAACAACTGAGTCATGATTTGCTTTCTTCTAGCTTATATTCTCAGGCTGGATGGAAGATATAAAAATATGAAAATGCATTCACCAAATAGAAAGAATTGTTTTTTCTGAATGGAATTATGAATGAATTGTATTTTATCATTTATTGTAGCTATAGCCACAACAACAGTTTTATTGATGAACAATATTAACCTGTTTATCTTGTTAACTATGGAGAAATTATGACATATCTTGAAATAATAATTTTGATTTATTTCATTAATGATGAAATATTATTGCATAAAAGAGAATAATATAAATTTGACAGAAAATGGACATTTGTTAACATGTACATGGCTAAACTAATTTCTCAGGTTGGATGGAAGTAAAATAAATTAAAATCAAAAGTTCAGGTAGTAGCAGTCACAGTGCTACTAAAAGAGAAACAGCAGGAATTGTTTCAGAAATGAACATGGTAAATAACCTTTGAATAAATGTTGCCCTTAGACTGATGCATAATACAAATGTTATTCAAGTTCTGTGAAAAGTGTGAAAAACAGTGTTTCTGTATCCAAAAAGTCAACAGATTTTTCTGCAATGGGGAAAATACTGCACTAGAGTTATTAATATTTGTGCCATTAGTGTTTCTCTGGCCCAAAAAAAACCCCAGAAACAGTCAAACAAAACCAAAATGAAGATAAGCCTATCAATTTACAAGTATTTTATAAATTGTGTCCTATGGCATCATAAATACTGAAACATGAACACATGTTTTGAAGTAGGAAATAATAGTGCCTTTCATCAATTAAGATTATAATTTTTATGAGATTGCAACATTCAACTAGCATTTTAGTACAGTTTGGTGTTGAAATATCACAGTTTCTATTAGGAGAGTGCTAAGGATGCTTGGCTAAATCTAGTAGATCTTGAAAATGTGTAATGAACAAAATGCATCAGCCCAAACTTGAAAATTCACAACATATTTTATTGCCATTTTACATGGAACTTAGTTTTCTGTTCAGACGAGACTCCAAAGAAATTCTGCCACTTTGTAGACAACCATTATCCAATTTCTGCAGCAAATACTGTTGGGATGGTGGCTCTTTATAGGTCAAATATCGCTCCCATGCAGTGGATATTTATAGCATTCCACACTCCTGGATAAATGCTGGCATTGCACCACTCACTGTGTTTAACTTGTGAGCTTGGATAACAGATTGGGTTGATAACATTAGTTCCAACTTTTATATTTCACCTTTTTCTTTCTTAGTCCATTTTTGTGAATCATTTTATCTACTTGTTTGCATAAATGTCATGTCTATCAATTCAAGGAAATATCTGCTCCCTATTTCTTTTCTCACCCTAGAGCATGTACTTTACCTTGAGAAACAAAATGAAAATAAATTATGTCAGTCTATTTCTCTAAGCAAGCTGATAAAAATGCATAGTGTCTTTGTTTGTGAAGATTTTTCTTGCCTTCTATGCTCTCAGAAAAAGCAATGCATGCAAGCATATGCTCATATAAGTTCAAAAGCACCAACTATCAATCAGAATATGAAGAATCACTAGCATTAATTTGTCAAATATTACTGGAGGCCACTTAACCCTAAGGGAAATCTGTTNGACCATTCCCCTCTATCACCACATTAACACACCCCAAAGAGAATCTAATAGTGGAAAAGGGTTAGGAAAGCCATAAGAGAGGGACACTTTCAAGGAAGCAGTACAATGAAGGGACCAAAACTAAATCAGGGAGACAAAAATAAAATACAGAGGCTCCTTGACTTATGATGGGATAACATCCTGATAAACTCATCAAAAGTTAAAAATATTATAAATTAAAAATGCATTTAATACACCTAACCAACAGAACATCAAAGCTTAGCCTAGCCTACCTTAAATGTGCTCAGAAGCTTTACATTAGTCTACTGATGGGCAAAATCATCTAACGAAAGCCTATTTTGTAATAAAGTGTTGAATATCTCATGTAATTTATGTAATTATGTCTTGCCACCTTCATGCTGGGCAATTATCTTGAGTTTCATCTCAAGTGTAATTGCCTCCCTCTTCTCACTAGAAGCAGGAGACACAGATGGGCATTTTGTAGACATGAAAGTATGTGAAACTTCAAAACACAGTATTCAAAAAACATTGGCAACACAGTGCACTGTAGGGTATTGAGTGTTTACTGTTGTGATCACATAGCTGACGGAGCTGTGGCTCACTGCCACTGCCAAGTATCAGGACAGAGCATTATAGTTCATATCACTAGCCCAGGGAAAGATCAAAATTCAAAATTTGAAGTATAGTTTATACTGAATGCATATCACTTTCACACCATTAAATCAAAAAATAATTTCTAACCATTGTAAGTTAGGAACCATATGTCTTACTATAGGAATTCGGGTCTCTGGTGGTCATAGCAACAACAAATTTAACTCTGGTAACCATAGTAACAACAAACTTTATNAAGTCCAGTGCCCTTCTGGCACCCTACATAATCTTTACAATGTTGTTGATTATATTCCCCAAACTGTATTTCATATCCCATGGCTATACTGTGATCACTAATTTGTACTTTCTAATCCCTTCACCTTCTCCACCATTCCCACCCCCCTCCCATCTAGCAACCATCGTCCCCCCCCCATATCTCTGAGTCTATTTCTGTTTTGTTTGCTCATTTATTCTGTTCTTTAGATTCCACATATAAGTGAGATCATATGGTGTTTGTCTTTCTCAGTCTGACGTATTTCACTTCGCATAGTATTCTCTAGATCCATCCACAATGAGATACCACCTCACTCCTGTCAGAATGGTTATCATCAATAAACCAGCAAACAACAAGTGCCGGTGAGGCTGTGGAGAAAAGGGAACCCTGGTGCACTGTGGGTGGGACTGCAGATTGGTGCAGCCAGTATGGAAACAGTATGGAGGTTCCTCAAAAAATTAAAAATAGAACTATAGTATTATGACCCAGCAATTCCACCCCTGGGTATCTATTCATTGAATTCATAATCTTAGTCATGCATTTTATAACTCTGGGACATTTGTTTGCTCTATTTTTACAGTTGTTGGTTCTCTGCTTACATTCTTCATCTTGCATTTAATTTTCCTGAACATATCATGCATAACAATGTTAAATTTTATGTTGAATAATTGTATTATCTTTATCTTTCTTCATTCTCTTTCTGCTATTCAGCTCTGTGTTCACATTTTTGGAGCAAGTTCTGTGTTTTTATAGGTCTAGTCGTTTAGATGGAGAGATTGATACTGTTTATGAAAAAAATCATGTAGATAACTCAAAGCTCTGGCTTATGTTGCCCCATTGAGGATTTAATTTGGCTTCAGGCTGTCAGCTAGGCTGGAGGCAAAAGCAATCATAGATCAACTTAATTTAAATTAATTGTAAGTGGGCTTTGATTCCTGTGATGAGTGGTCTATTTCTTATGTATGCTTGCTCTTAATCTTTGCCAATGATGGTTTCTTCCAAAAATGGGCAGTTTTACCACCCCACCCCCCAACTTCCCACTAACTTCAGATGCAGCTGTTGTATTTCCATTTCTCCTTCACTAAGACTTAAACATTTCACATTTATCATTTACTGGAAGGAAAAAGTGACACCAAATGGGACTCACAATTCTGGTTTTTCCAACTTTTCAGGACCTTAGCTGCCCAAGTCCTTACTAGCTTTTAGCAATCTAATGACTTCAAGATTAAGCATTTGTCAGCATCATAACATCAGGAGTTTTCTCAGACATGTGGAGCTGGAAATACTTCACCCCATACTCACAATACAGAAGCCAGACAAACTTCACATTAATGACTTTTGTTGACCCCATCAGAGAACCTAGGTCACAGAGGATGGTGACTACAGGGAGAAACTCAGCTTTTGCTTACTTGTGGCAGATGTCACCTGATAGTACATAANTGCACGAGTGGAAGCCTGGAACATGAGACCCAGGTATGTCCAAATATGTAGGCTGGGGTATGGGACATGACCCCGGAGCTTACTGTGCAGGTGCGTGGGCTCCGGTTACATAAGCCCTTATGTAAGCATGACTTGCACTTGCAGGAGGGAGCGTGCGTACTCCCATGCACTCTCCTCCCCCAAACCACTATATAAGGTTGCTATTGCTGAGTGAAGACGCTGGTTCCTCGTCATGTCGGCTCTGCATGCCTTTTTTACACTGGGCATCTCACCGCCGAACCCTCCCCCGCAAACCTCTCTGAGGACAGTGTCTTTTAGAAATCTCACACCTAAACTATCCCAACATTGAACTAAAGCCTTCCAGTGGGTATATATTGGGATAAATAAAAACAGTTTTCAAGATAAGTAAAGACAGCTCCATAGACGAAGTTCAATTGAATTATATAATATAAATTGAGGTTGTCCTCACAGAGAAGATAAAAGAAAAATGAAGTAAAGAAATTCACAGCTGACATGTTCACTATCAACCTTAATTCAGCTTAGTTGTTTTACCAAAAAGAGACTATGAAATCTTAGCAATAATAAGCTATTAGAATAGGCACAATCATCCTTGAACTTTCAAAACTCTTTTCCACATGTTTAGTAGGTTTGACAACTATATCATCATATGCAAAAGAATATTAAGTGCTGTTTGGTAAGTTTCCCTTTCGTTAAAAAGATTTTCATATTTATAGCATCTACAATTCACTTATATGAATGAATAACTCAATGTTAAACACTTTATAAGAATCACATGATATTTTTTAAGCAGCTTAATTGAGGTACAAGTTATATGCAATTCAAGTTACAATTATTATTCAAGTGTATATTTAATGAGTTTTCCAATGTACACAATTTTATTACAGCTATCACAATTATATAGAGAACTCCAAAATGCATGTATGATGCCTTAGAAACTAGAAGGTGATGATCGAGGGCACAAGTGATGGGTAAGCTTTGAAATTTCTTCTGAATGAAAAACTTAGATATTTTCTTGGTATTTATGTACTCTAAAAAGTATACAGTTATATCAAACCTTTTTTTGGAATGATAATTCAAATGTGTCAATTTCTCATTGAACTTTCTTGCAGTCAGTGCCAAACATGACTTGGGTAACAAGAACATGTTAATGAGACTTTATGTAGCTCTAGTACATATCCAAAATATATATTTGCAAGTGTTTTTTACATGGAAGCTTTTGAAATCTCAGAGGAAAGACTAATAACTTTTTCATTTTTTTGATCTTCAGTACTATATTTTCAAGCAAACACTTCATTTAAAAGTGTTTAATGTATGTTTTACTGACCAATTAGATTTTCCCTACCCTCGTGTTCCTTCTATGTAAAACCTTGATTATTTCATTTGATTGCTTTTGGTTTAATAATCAGTTTTATTATTTTCCTGCTATACATTTTTAATCATTTAATAAAATTAAAAAACAACACTGTGTAAATCATGATGGAGCTATTGGGATGAATATAGAAAGAATAAAAATGATGAATGTGGAAAGAATATAAATTGTTTTGACTAAAAAGACTCTTAAAGTTCAGGTAATCCAAACATTTTAATTATGATTCAATCTCTTATAACAACAAGTGTTCATCTAGACACAGTATCAAAATTTTTTTCTAAGGAAAGTAATGGAGTTTAAATATGTGTAGTTCTTAATTGTTTTGGTGTTATTTCATCTTCAAATTGATCAAAATTCTTTGCTGACTAAATGTAAATTGGATAAATTTTATTTTAAGAAAAATTTTAAAAAGTCTTCTGCAAATAACTTCCTTCAGCTTCCCCAACTCCTTGCTCTACCATATTTCTCCTAACATGTTGGAAAGC
>NW_017732358.1:465805-474984 GCF_001890085.2 Hipposideros armiger | reverse complement strand
TTCATCAGTAGACTTGACAGAAAAGATGAAAGACACGGTGAACTAAAAAATATTTCAATAGAAATTACCCAAACTGAAAAGCAAAGGGAAAACATTGGTGGGGAGGGGAAGAGATTACCTAAGAGCTGTAGTAAATATCATGTTGTTTTAACATATACTGTGAGCAGAAGCACCTTTATATTTTTATAATACATATACCACACCACTTATCACGAAACTTATTGTCCTTTTCTGTTCATCTTGAAAATAATTAAATAGCACTAATGAGTGTTTATCACTACAATATACATTTGGCTTGAGATGAATTTCCCCTAAAATATTCTTATTATTTGATTTCTATTTATGCATATTATCATTAATGAGGCTAAATATGGAGAAGTAACTAGTTCCAGCATTAGATCTGAAGGTAGCATTGTATTATAGCTCAAAGTGTAAAGTAAATACATATAAATATTCTCAAAAAATAAATGATTGAATAAATAAATACATGGGGGGTAAAGAGACATAAGTGTATTACAGAATAATTCCAAAAAAGTATACGTAGATACACTGCCCTCTTGGAGGTTGAGTTAACATTCCTACCTTTTAGTGTGGACTGGACACAATAACTCAATTCCAAATAACAGCTTATGGAAAGAAAAAAATACTAACTCCACAGTCGAGATACTAGGAAAATACCACTTTAATCAAGTAATGAATTTATTACCTTTGATAAATCATTTTAATATCGTATACTCCATTAGGATATGATAAGAAGGACTCTTCACTTCTGCAGTATTCTTCTCTGAAACCTATTAACTCCAGTCATGAGAAAAGTATCAGACAAACCTAACTTGAGGGACATTCTAAAAAATATATGGCCAGAACACTTTAAGATACCAAGGTCATGGGAAATAAGAGAAGACTGAGAAACATTTACAAAGTAGAACAAACTAGAGAGACTTGACAACGAAGTGGGTGTGCTATCCTGCATTGGATCTTGGAGCAGAAAAACACATTAGTAGAAAATGCGAAATTCAAATAAAGTGTGGAGTTTACTTACTAGTTTCTTAGTTTTCACAAGTATATATGCAAATATAAAATACAACAAGAGGAGAAACTGAGTAAGTAGTGTCCTAGCATGAATGTATCCCCTAAAAATTCATCTGTTGAAGTCTTACCCCCCAAAGGTGATTGTATTAGGAGGTGCAGCCTTGGGGAGGTGCTTAAATCAGGAGAGTGTAGTTCTTGTGAGTGAGATTAATGCTTTTGTAAAAGGAACCCCACAGAGCACCCTATCTCTTTCCATCTTGGGAGGACACAGGGAGAAGGCACCAAATATAAACCAGGAAGCAGGCCTTCACCAGTCTCCACACTGAATCTGCCAGAACCATGAGCTTGGGCTTCTCAGTCTCCAGAGCTGTGAGAAATAAACTTCTGTTGTTTATAAAGTAAAATTTCTATTGTTTATTATAGCAGCCCAACTGGAATAAGACAAAGGCAACTCTCTGTTCTATCCTTTATACTTTTTTTTGTAGATCTAAATTTATTTTAAAATCAACAGGTTATTAAAAACTGTCTGGATATTCTAATTGTTCTTATGGAATAACTGAATGAAACAACCTGAATTACCATTGCTTGTCTCGATCCCATACACAGAGGGTTTTTAATGCCAGCCTGAGTAGGTTGAATTTTACGTTTGTGAGTATTCAAACGACTTTATATTTGTGAATATCCAAACAAATCATAGCAGTTTTTTNGGTTTTGGTTCCAGCTCTGGAAGGGAGCCAAGGAACAGTACTCCCTGGTGGAAAAGCAATTAGCAGCAGTGTACGCCGCCCTGTTGGCTTGTGAAAGCATCATGGGTCCGCACCCAGTCAAAGTACAAACAACCTACCCAGTGAAATGCTGGCTTCGGTCTTGGACAACAAGGGCGCGAACCGGCGTGGCACTAATGTCAACGTTAACAAAATGGAAAGCTTATTTAGAACAATGGGCTCAGTTCTCCACTAGTCCATTGACCCAGGAGCTACATGCTCTTTTGGGGCCCATCACTTTCTGTTCTGAGTGAGCAGAAGACCCCGTGGAAATGGGGGGAGACTTCCAGCCCCTTTGAGGAATGCAAACCCCCAATACCAGTTGACTCCTGGTACACGGACAGGTCTTGCTGAGTGCAGCCCCCACATGGGTGGCTGTAGCCCTACAACCCTTCACTGATGCCTTTTGGTATACACAGATACCGGACGCTCTATCCAATGGGCCGAGTTGCAGGCCGCCTAATTGGTTTTGACCAAGGAATCTGGCCCGGTACATGTTTGTACAGACAGCTGGGTCGTGTATCGAGGCCTGACGCTGTGGCTGCCTGGGTGGGCAGCTCAAGAGTGGCTGATCGGCCACCACCCGCTATGGGGCTGGGACCTCTGAAAGGACCTTTGGAGATGGGGCCTAAGCATGGGCGCCACCATATACCACATCTCAGGCTATTGGCCACTGCAGGCACCCAGCAATGACGAGGCTAATGCCTTAGTGCGAGTATGCTCGCTTGTGGGGTCCCCACAGTCTGCCGCCATAGCCACTTGGCTCCACAAGAAGCTAGGCCATGTAGGTGCCTGGACTATGGGGCTAGTGGCTACCAGCTGGGGCTTACAGCTAACAAGAACCGAGGCACAACAAGCTGTCCATCAGTGTCATTGGTGTGCAGAGCACCGCCCCCAAAGACGACGTCTGCCCACCTCCATAGGGTCCGTATTTTGGGGGGTGTAGCGCCTACAAGAATGGCAGGTGGACTATATTGGGCCGCTCCCTGCAGACCAGGGAGCCTGTTACGCCCTTACGGCAGTAGACACTGCCACCGGTCTGGGCTTTGCTTACCCTGTGGCCTGGGTGGACCAACGACATACGCTCCTATCATTGGAGTACCTATCAGCCACCTACAGCTGACCCTTACTCATCACCAGTGATTGAGGCACCCACTTTATAGGTTCACAGGTTCAAACCTGGGTGAAGGACAATGATGTCCAATGGCAACTACATGTTCCATACCAACCTCAAGTTGCTGGTATGGTTGAATGCTTTAGTAGGCTGTTGAAGGACAAGTTAAGGGTATTAGCACCCCCGATGGCAACATTGGAAAAACCAGGTACTGGTAGCTATTTGCCTGTTGAATGAGCAGTCATGAAAGACTGGTAAGACCCAATTGGATAAAGTAACTGAGGGGCTTCCACGACTCCTACGGGTCATGGATACTAGGGACACGGAGGTACAGCCCAGGTTGAAGGGAGGGATGGTAATCCTGCCTGCTCCATCCATGGTAGCCCCCGGTCAGACGCAGGAATGAACCTGGCCTTGGCAAGTTCAGGTCACCCAAGAACCCTGGGAACAGGGTCTAGAGAAGGGCCTGGAGGTCACACCTTGGCTTGGGCGCTGGCCCTTTACAGTACAAGTGACTTTGCCAGCCAAGGCAAAGTGGGTCCTTCTTACAAGGAACCACTGCACTACACCTTGGGCCCATACCCCTGTACACGGTAAACTTAACCTCTGGCCTCCTACCAACGACCCAGGGAGCACAAGTGTGGTACCACTGACCAGGAGCTGCCCCCATACTGGCTACGGTGCTATCGCAGGATGAGCACATAGCCTGCATTTTGCTGGAAGGCCGTGACTTACCCATAATGATCTCTTTATCTGCACTGTCGTATCGCCCAGGTTAGCCACAGGAAAAAGCATATTGTCCTGGGCACACACCTTTCTTGGGTGCACAATGCCTCACATTGCTGGGACAGAGCTGTCAGCAGAGACCGCTGAAGGACTGCCCTGGCGAGTCTCACTCCTGCCATTGGTACCAACTAGACAGACCTCCAGCACTGGGACCGAAGCAGTCCAGAGGGGAACACTTGCCGCTGTGCTGTCGAAGCCCTCTTGTGAAGACAGCGCCACAATAACCCCCCTCTCCTTGGCAAGGCTGTAGACAATGGCTGGGGGTAGTTGGTAGGAATTCATGTACCATTGTCTCACTGCACTGCTGTGTGTGTCAAACAGCAACCGAAACCCCACGGTTCCAAACTGTATGGTAGGTTGGTTATCTGAGTTCTGCCTCAACGTTACTGTTGTAATGAACCCTACCCACTGGTGGGATGGACGATGTATACTGGGGATGACACCCACTGATTTCCTGCCAGGNAGGCACATTCAGGCATGCACAAGCGGAGGCCTGGAATAGGAGACCTGGGTATGTCCATACATGTGCAGGCTGGGGTAAGGGACACAACCCCTGGAGCCTACTGCGCAGGCGCCGGACTCAGGTACATAAGCCCTTAGATGAGCATGACTTGAATTTATGGGAGAAAGCATGCACACTCCCATGCGCTCTCCTCCCCCAAACCATTATATAAGGTTGCTATTGCTGATTAAAGACACTGGTTCCTCCTCATGTCAGCTCCCTGTGCCTTTTTTACTCTGGGCATCTCACCACCGAAACCTTCCCCACAACTCCCCGGCAACGACACTTGTCGTAGTCCATGGCAGGATGACGAGGTGAGTGCCCCTCCCGCCCCCGTAGAGGAACCGCCCCTGGTAGATGGGATGTGGCCCCAGACATCCCTCTGATATCTGGTCGCTGCGTACTTGCTGACTTGGAGTCCACCAGAGGACTGGGACACTGTGCGCCCGCCCCCCACTGGAAGACGTCCGGAAAGCCCTGGAGGCACTGGAGCCAAACATCCCGCTGGTGCACCAGGAGGTGGCCGGCAGGGTGCCCTGGATGTTCCTAGCAGTCTTACGACATGCTAGCTGTGACATTCAGGAGTACATGGCCGGGTACAGCAGTTACACCGTCGGGAAGAGGATTTGGAGAAATGCCTGGCAGCGGCTGAACACATGCTCCAAGGGTCCCCTGAGTCAGGGATGCCCACCAGGGTCAGTGTGGTGCACCCAACCAGTGGTACGACAAAAGGTGGAAGTTGAGGAGCCATTGGCTGCTGGGATGGGGCCACCGGACCACGGCAGTTCCTGCGTCACACCTCCTACCCTATGTATGTACACGGCCATGGAGCTGCGGGAGCTCACTAAACAATGCAAGCAGCACCTGGGTGAGTCGATCCCTGCTTAGTTGTTGCACTTGTAGGATGACGGGGAGAACAATATGGAATTAAGCCTCACCGAAATAGCGCAGCTGACCAGCGTCGCCAAGGTGCCCTCCTTGCAGCAGCGTTTGCAAAACATGCCCCAGACCAACCCCTGAGCTGGTAATCAGACCCTAATTAAGTGGCTCAAGGCTGCTGCATGCATGGTCTGGGACAATGCAGGGGACTTCCTGAAACATGTAAGTGGACCACCTACTTGGACTTGGAGCAAGTCATATGGGAAATGGGCATGTGACAGATGATGTTTGCCTTACAGTATAACAACCCCGATGAAGAGATATTCACAGCCCACATGAAAGACCTTATCCTTGCTAATGGTCCACTGGGCACCTTTGGGACCATGGCTACCTTATTGGGCCCCTATACAGACTGGTCCATCCACAATGTCTCAGGGGCTTTGACTAGACTAGGAGACACGGAAGTCCGCTGGCAAGGCCAGGCTGTGCAGGCACGAACTCTGGCTAGAAAGTGCATGAATCACCCCCGTCCTTCGAAACGGGCTACAAAACCAATGCCCAAGGGCCAGGGTGAGGGGGGGGGACCCTATTAAAGTGAGCTGCCAGCAAATGTGGTTTGACCTGGTGGCAGCTGGGCTGGCCAAGGAGAAATTACACGGCCAGCCCCTCGAGGTCCTCTTGGCCCTCTGGTGGAAGCTACGGCCTGAGCAGAAGTTCACCACATTGCCCCCGAAAGAACAGAAGGGGACTGCCTGGGAGTTGCGCCTAACTGACTTCCTCCCAAACTAGGGAATGGGCCGGGGCACCCGGTTAATGGGGGAGCTGGATGACCTGAGGCCACAAGTTGAGCTCACCATATATTGATCCCCCCAAAATGTGTAGTGGGTTCTGGCCCTTGTGGACACCGGGACAGACAGCAGCCTCACATATGGAAACTGGACCATTTTCTGGGCCCTAAAGCCGCTATTAAAGGGTATGGCAGCCAATACTTCACGGTACATAAAGTCTCCATCACCCTGAGCATCGGACGTCTCTCCCCGAGGACCTATGAGGTCTACGTGTCTCCTATTGCTGAATATATCCTCGGAGTGGATGTGCTCAGGGAACTGATTGTCATGACAACTGTAGGGAAATTCCGCTTGTGGTGCATGTGATGAAAACGGTGGTTAGAGGACATCCACAGCACGCACCCCTCCACCTGCCACAGGCCATGTGAGTGGTTAATATCAGACAATATTGTTTGCCGAGGGGGCATGAGGAGATCGGGCGTACTATTTTGAAGTTGGAAGAGGCAGGTGTCATACAGTCTACCGATAGGCCCTTCAACTCCCCAACCTGGCCAGTATGGAAACCAGACAGTTCCTGGAGAATGACAGTATACTACTGGGAGCTGAATAAGGTAACCCCCTGCTGCATGATGCTGTTCCAAACATCACAGAGTTGATAGACCACCTCTCGCAGGAATTGGGACAGTTCCACTATGTGGTAGACTTGACCAATGCTTATTTCTCCATTGACATTGACACTGCCAGCCGAGAACAGTTCACCTTCACCATGGAGGGCAGTCAATGGACCTTCCAGGTGTTACCACAAGGCTACCTACACAGTCCAATGCTGTGCCATGGCCTGGTAGTGCAGAATTTACCTACATGGACCAAGTCTCTGACCATCTGCTTGTTTCACTATATAGATGATATAATGTTAACCTCTGATTCTCTTGTAGATTTGGAAACTGTCGCCCGTAGTCTCTGAGGCTCCCTAANGTTGTTGGTGGTGATGGTATGGTTCTTTGGGAATTATTTTCTTAGTAACAATATTTATTTTCTCTTTCTTTTTCTTTTATATAATACTGAAATTATTAATTACAATTATATGATATACCCACTCGTTGATTTAGAATAATAAGACCATTGATTTCAAGTCATTCATTATCTGCAGTTGAGACAAGAAAAGCATACAAGGTGAAAGCTGAACTCATATATTTTTTTAAATTAATAATGGAATGAATGAATGCTGAGAGACTTAAAATTAGAAAACAATTCTTGTTAAATAGAGGTGAAAATGAGTTTTCTCTAAGAGCAGTTAATTAAAATTCCAAAGACATAGAGTGCAGTTAAAATCATATGATGATTTTGAATACCTTCATTTTTTTACCTGTATTTTCCTCATTAAGAGTTGATAAAGACAAGTAAAAGTTATAAAAGACAACAAAAAATTTAGAAAAAAAACAAAAACAAACTGAAGATATTTTAATACAGTTTTCCTTCAATATCATCATGGTACTTCTTACTGGACAATGGGTTTTAACACTATTTTTGTATCTGTTCATTGCATGTTTTGCTTGTTTTTTCATTATTAAAGGAATAAGTAAATAGGCAGATATCCTTAAGCATATTTCCCAAGATTATTACCCATATATTTAATATTATAATATATGCTGTGTTTGAAAGCAATGGTTCAATCCCTACATTATAGCAATTTTAAAACTGATTTATTTCCTTACAAAAGGGTTAACTTGTGTACAGTACATCTGCTTGATGTATCTATTATGATAGCACACCTGGGAAAAAGCACTACATCTTCAATGTTAAGGAATTTCTTAAAGCTTTATAGTTAGTTTTCTCAAGACATTTCCACAAAGATGTTCAGAAGAAAAAAAAAGATAAAAACCCATGTGCCTATTAGGACACAATAAAAACCACTTTATTCTCAAAAAACTGAAGAGTGTGAAGTGGGAGTTTTGGGTTTTAAATTAGTCTTAGCTTTCCTGGAATAAATTGGGACATTTTCTTTAATATATTAATTCTTAGGCTATCTTGGAAACTGGAGCCACTGCCATAAAAAAAAAGGATTATGGCCAGGGACATATATTTTTGTCTTTTCAAAAAATGAATGCTCAGGTACTGACATTTTGGAAATGCCTTTCAAAAGCGAATTAACTAAATGTTTTTCCAGACATAGTTCTTAGAAATGACAGCAATGCTCTTTAGTTATTTAGGTNCTGTTTTCCAAAACAAAACAAAACGGAACATAGTGAGAAGAGTTGCATTGGTTTGAGTTTTTACAGATCTTTGATGTCTTCTTAAACGTTTCTGAGTTCAGTCTGTTGGGAGACCATATGCCTCTAACAAACTCCACTGTACATTTGGAAACTGCTGTTTTAGACATTTATTCCTAATGATCTTGGATGTTTCTCACATGATTTCTTAGGAATATTAGATTTTTTTTTGTATATGACTGTGAATGGCATTCTGTTTAATCCCATTATGTTTTCTGAATGGTTATGACTGGCTACTGGAAAGGCTGTTGAATGAAATGTTTCACTATTGTTGTTCTGTTTTTATTTTTGTTTTAAAATGTTCTTTTCTGATTCTGATAAAATAATGCAAATTATCTTTTTGTCTGTATATATGCATAGTGGATTTAATACAATTGCTGATATATTTGAGTTAGATGATCACATATTAGTTTAAACCTAATACCTATTTAATTTCCTTTATCTTTCTGTTCTTGACATCTTCCTGATTAATTAATAATCATGCTATTAATATTTCCCCTTTGTTAGCATTTGGTTAGTGATTCCTTTAGTTTTTGTGGTATCTTGAGATTATAAGATTACTCACATGATTATAATATTTTCTATGATCTCAAGAGGCATATTCCATCCCTGTGAATCTAGATTGAGCTTTAATTTACTGACATTTTAACCACCATTTTGAATTCAACAACAAGATTGTAGGGAAAGGTGATATTAAACAGGGCTCACAAATCTTTTTTTTTTTTTAATCCCTCTTCTGCCTGTTGTGCTACTATCATATATTTTAACTTCCCATCTATTTAAGCTCAACAGGTGAATATTTTTATTTGTATAGTCAATATTTCCTTATGTTTATCATACATAGGTTTCCCTCCCCCCACAACCTTTTAACATTTTCTTTCTTTCCTATTTTTCTGAGCTGCCATGATGTATTATTTTCTCCTGCAAGAATTACTTTTATGCTGGTCTATGCAGGTTGTTAGTCTCTTTTCTTAGGTGTCATCCTTTAATCTCTATGCGCTTCAGAGTGTTTATATTGCTCTGAACTGTCTTCAGTTCACTAAT
>NW_017732358.1:461302-462130 GCF_001890085.2 Hipposideros armiger | reverse complement strand
TATTTTATTCATTTCTGTAATATGTAATAGATATAAGAAACAATAAACTCAAAAGTGCTCTACAAGTTCATCTGACATTCATTCTCCATACTGAAATAAATTCTGTAAAGTAAGAATGTCTTAGATTTTTGGACTGCTGTAACAAAATACTACAGACTGGGTGGGTTATCAACAACAGGAATTTATTTCTCACAGTTCTGGAAGCTGGAAGTCTGAGGTACAGGTGCCAGCATGGTTGGGTCCTGGTGAGAGCCCTCTTCCTGGTTGCAGGCTGACAACTTGTCGTTGTGCTTTCATATGGCAGGAAGAGAGGAAGCAAACTGTCTTCTCATTCTTCTAAGGGCACTAATCCCATTCATGAGAGCTCTACCTTCAAGACCTCTTTTAATCCTAATTACTTCTCAAAGGCCTTACCTCCTAATACCATCAGTAGAGTTTCAACATATGAATTTTGGGGAGACCTAAAGATTCAGTCCATCAGAATTTTTGAAATTAAATTTTACCAAAATATCATCTATCATTTTACACATGATTTAAATGTTCAATGATCATGGTGACATTAAAGATGGATAATAAGATCATTTTCTATTTGTAATTACATGTAAATTACAAGTCACGGTAGAAGACTGACATTAAGCTGTCTGCACCACTGATACCTACATTCTTGTGGACAATTCTCATTCCCTTAACTTTGCATTTTGCTTGAGTAAGAGCTAATAATGGAACTGATCACTGCTACATATTCAGTCACATTCTCATACGACAATTTGCATGAATGTATTTTGAAAAATAAGAAAATGTTTTGAGAGACACATCTCAAACTTAACA
>NW_017732358.1:458773-459917 GCF_001890085.2 Hipposideros armiger | reverse complement strand
TTTAACCTTTGACATTTTAATTATGATGTGTCTTGGTTTGGGCCTCTTTGGGTTCATCTTGTTTGGGACTCTGTGCTTACTGGGCTTGTATGTCTATTCCCATCACCAGGTTAGGGAAGTTTTCCCTCATATTTCTTCAAATAGGCTTTTAATTCCTTGCTCTCTCTACTCTCTTCTTGGTACCCCCATGATGTGAACATTGGTATGTGCTTCATGTTGTCCCAGAGGCCCCTTTCTGTCCTCAATTTTTGGGGTTCATTTTTCTATTTGCTGGTCTGATTTGGTGTTTTCTGCTACCTTATCTTCCAAATCACTGATTTGAATCTTTGCTTCATCTAATCTACTATTTATTCCCTCTAATATATTTTTACTTTCAATTATTGTATTCTTCATTTTTGACTGCTTCCTTGGAGATGCTACTTTTAAAAGTGACTGTTTCATAGTCTCTTCAAAATTTATTGATTCTAAAATGTAAATAATTATTGATAGGTTTGTTGGAAGGAATATATGAGGAATTTATTTGTGTGTGCCAGAAGAAACTGTGTTTCTAATGCTGTTTCCTAATATGTGATTGTTATTAAGTGCATTATTTCATGTAAAGAGTTTGATTGTTCAATGAATGTCAGATATTATTATTAACATATTTAAAGGTCTAAAACCATGCTTGGCATAATTGATGCTTAATGCATGTTAATCATTTTTTTCTTAATCAATAAGATATATTTCCTCAGAGTTTTAAAATTTGGAAAATAATAATTAAATATGTAGTAATTCACTAAAGTACTGTCTGTGTCTATGAGTTTCTGTTTCTTTGTTTGTCTTGTTCCTTTGTTGCCTTTAGTTTTATATCCCACAGTCAATGAAGTCATATGGTTCTTGACTTTTTCTGACTTACTTTGTTTAGCATAATAATCTTAAGATCCTATGTAACTTTACTAACCATTGTCACCCCAATAAATTTTAATTTTAAAAAAGCTAAAAAAATATGTAGTAATTCTTGGTAATATAATTTTCAAATATCTGGAACTGACATTGTTTACCTCAATAAGATAATTTAGATATATAAACTCCAGAATTTGGTTAGTAAAGTAAAATGGATTTCAAAAAGTTAATGAAGAAAAAAAAATAAGAAAGCCAGAAAGCA
>NW_017732358.1:436110-453188 GCF_001890085.2 Hipposideros armiger | reverse complement strand
AGGAACTGAGTAGACACTTTTCCAAAGAAGACATACAAATGGTCAACAGTGACACAAAAAGGTGCTCAATATCATTAATCATCAGAGACATGCAAGTCAAAACCATACATATAACCTCATACTTGTTAGAATGGCTATTATCAAGAGGGCAAAAAAAACAAGTGTTGACAAGGTTGTGGAGAAAAGGGAACCTTTGAGCACTGTTGGTGGAATATGCAGTAAAAACAAGTTATGAATGTGCTGCGTATTTCAAACCATTGACATGGGTTTCATAGAAACGGTGACTTCCAAGGAAACTAGTAGCACAATATCATCTCCTGATTTGTTTCCCTTTAAAATTCATTTGTTGAAGCCCTAACCCTCAGTACTTCAGAATTTGACTGCATTTGGAGGTCAACCTTTTACAAAAATTTGTAAGTACAATGAGGTAATTAGTGTGGGCCCTAATCCAATCTGAGTAGTATTCTTACAAGAAAGGACTTCTGGAGGTTCCCATCAAGGTGGCAAAGTAGGTGAACTCTGTGCTTACTTTCTTTCATGACCACATCAAAATTACAACTTAACTACAACACAACAGTCATTAAGAATCACCTGAAACCTTGCTTAACCAAAGCCCTACAACTAAGGAAATACAGAAGAACCACCTCGAGACTGGTAAAAGTGGCAGAGACTCAGAACGGGCCAGTCCCATGCCCACGTGTGAATCTTTACTGGAAAATTGGGAGGGCTATCTTGGCTGTGGAGGTCTCCTCCAAAAAAGCAAGGTGTCCCAGCACCACACCATTCTCCTCATAACAGGGTTCCAGTGCCAGGGAGAAAAGTCCCCATAATTTCTGACTATGAAAACCAGCTACATTGTGGCTGAGTGAGGTGGAGCGTGGCAGGAGTCCCAGGTCCCTTTTACAAGAACCACACAAAGACTTACTCACTGAAAGAATCATTGGCTCTAAGCTCTAGCACTGGGGCAGTAAACAGAGATGCAACAGGGACATACAGGGGAGAACTGAGTTGTCTGGCTTCAGGACAAAAACTGTAGGGACAGCTTTCTCCCAGATGGAGGAGCTGGCAGAAGCCAGTTTCTTTGTTGAGCCCTCCCTCCCCTGGCATGCAGAGGCAGGCAACCGTCTTATCTGAGTCTGCATCAATCTGGCTCAAGAGTTCATTCCCCACACCCTGGTGATTCTGAGACAGAGCCCTGCCCAACTTTCGGGCACCCACAAGCCACTTCCAATGGCTTTTTCCTACATATCTCTTGCCTTGGCTCATGCTGCAGACTTACCTATGGTTTCTCAAAGGTTCGCAGAGCCCAGACAAACAGCATCTGCTTAAGCATGTCCTGTACCTCTGGCTGAGCAGCCCTAAGTTGGCACTAGGGACATCTGGCCTTGGTTCATGGCTTGACCTCTCGAGGTACTTGCAACCACAACGTGGGTGGTATCCATCTGTGGATTGCTTTATGGGTTCTGCCAGCTGGCCCCAGGTAAGGAATAGTCTATAGCTGAACTTGACCTGCAGTGGGTTCCTTTCCTGGTGGCCCTGGGGCTGGCATGCCCAGTGACCATCTTCAAAATGAGCTGAAGTATCACCTAACAGCCCCCAAGAATGACACACACAAAGGACAGATTGGTCAGGCACCAGAGCCGTGCTGAGGCAGATTCTGCTCTGTAGGGTCAGCCCCTGTACCACAACTCCTCCATTGTAGTTATGGTCAGGCCTCACAACCAATCACCCTGAGGGTCAATACCTCCCACTGGCATGCAAAATAGCAACCATGGCTCAACTACAAGAGGAGGGCACACACCCTCACACAAGGGACACACCTGGAGAGTGTGGCTCAGGTTACCAGGAAGACTGTGCCACTGAGCCCCACAGTGCACCTACTACATAAGGCCACTCTACTATGACTGGGAGACATAACAGCCCTACCTAATACATAGAAACAAATACAGGAAGGCAGCCAAAATGGGGAGACAAAGAAAGATGTCCCAAATAAAAGAACAGAACAAAGCTCCAGAAAGAAAAACGAAAAAAAAACGAAGACAAGTAATCCACCAGACGCAGAACTCAAAACACTGGTTGTAAGGATGCTCAATGATCTCATGGAGAACTTCCACAAGAAATAGGAAACATAAAAGTGGAGATAGAAAACATAAAAAAGAACCAGTCATAAAAAATACAATAATGGAAATGAGGAATACGTTACAGGGAATCAACAGTAGATTAGATAAAGCAGAGGATCAAATCAGCAATTTAGAAGATAAGGGAGCATAAAACAACCAATGAACTATAAAAGAAAAAATGAGAGGATGAAACTCTACCAGCTATAAGAAAAAAATGTGCCTATCTAATTCAAACTACATAGCAATGGAATAATGACTACTACCATGGAATAGAAAGCAATTCAACAATGACTATATACAAATTAATGAGGTGCTAATTATACAATTTTGGTATCTAATTAATCAAAAAATTTTGAAGTTGAAGGGCTAGGGCAAAAATAATGTGAAAATTAGAAGATTTAAAGACAAGTTATGGTTCTCATTCATACCATAATCGAAATTTTAGATTTGGGAAGAAAAATGGCCATGTGTAATTGAATAGTTGGATTATTCATAGTTGGATTAATTAAATGGTGAGGATGAAAAAGGTTTAGCATTCTGATAACTTCCTGGCAAGAGAAAAAGACATCTCACAAAGACTTGAAATAATGTTTGGCAAAATGCAGAGGGTGCCAAAAGAATGTATACACATTTTTAGAAAGAAAAAACTGCATTAAAATTGTAATACATTGAGTGACGCTAGCATTCATTTGATTAACGTCATCTTTCAAACGAACGTCATACTACATGCTGCTACCATAATTCAATTCAACTTCGAAAAGTAATACATAAGTAACATCTCTTAAAATTTGTACATTTTTTGGCACTCCTGGTATATTTAGTCTAATGAAATTCCTTCAAATAATTTTTTAGTTATTATGAGAAAAAAATTGACAATACATAACATTTAATGGTAGAAAAAACATATTACTTAGATTATAAAATTGAGTTTTCCTCTGATTTCTTGGGAGAGCAAATAGAGATGCTTAAAATCGTGTCAACATCATGAAAAACAAAGGAAGACAGATCCACTGTCAGAGATGTGGGAGACTATGGAGACGTGAAAAGTAAGTGCAGTGCTGGTTTGCACCCTGGAACAGAAATCAAATGGAGCAAAACTGGTGAAATCCAAGTAAACTCAGTAGTTTTGTGAATAATATTTTACTAATATTAACTTATTGGTTTTGAAAAATTCGCCATGGTTATATAAGATGATAATACTATGGGAAGCTGGGTGAAGGGTACTTGGGAAATATCAGTGCTCTATTTTCATCTCTTTTTGAAGTTAAAAATCATTTCAATGTGAAAAGTTAAAAATAATTCTGATCAGAAAAGAACAATCACTTGACCGTTTGTGTGCTAGTCTATCTGGACTCTATATTCTGTTCCATTCCTTTAAATGCCTATTCTTTTTTAAATACCATACTCTCTTGAATACTGTAGCTAAATCAGGTATAAATCTTCAGCTTTGTTAATCCATTTCAAATCACTTTGTCTATTGTTTATGTCCTTTGTATTTCAATTGACTTTTAGAATTTACATGTCAATGTTGACAAAAACCAAACAAAAAAATCCCCAGAAAAACCTAAAGTGGGGTTTTGAGATGATTCTAAATTCGTTGATTAATTGGGAGAATTGATATCTTCAAAACGTTGATTCTTCCAAGATTCTTCCAATCCTTGAACATAACATGCCTCTTCTTTAATTTATCTCAAGAATGTTTCTAGTGTTCAGTGTACACATCTCAAATATATTGTCAGGAGCTCAGCTGAGCTGGAGAGAGAGCTGAGTTACCAGGTATCAGAATAGGCAATGAAAGCAACAAGCCAAAAACAAAAGTGATGGTCCAGCCTTTAATCACTTACTGCCATAGTATAAGCAAGGGTTTAAAGGCAGAGAAGGTGCCACCTACCTCCTGTTCCATCTCCCTTGTGGAACACTTAGGTGGGTCAGCGCATGAGGGATGGGTGGTCATTACACTGTTGAGACATTCCTAAAAAAATAAAACTCCTAAAATTTTAAGAACTTGGAGACTGAGGGGAGGCAAGGGGAAAGAAGTAGAAGTGGAACAGTACTGAGTACTGAGAGAGAATGGAGAAAAATGTCTTCCAGCTTCCCCTACGAATAAATGACCTCCAAATGGAGGCACCTGACTAAGAATGCAGATTGTATGAGAACGTGGCCAGCCAGGGGCGCTGGAGACATTGACCGTAACTCCGTTCAGTTCAGCGACTGCCATGTGCTGGCTGCGCACCAAGCCTGGTGTGGGGAAGTCAGCGCTTCCCCATGAGGCCTACCAGGTAAAGCCCTTATAATTGCCTATGATTGGGTCTGAATAACCCCACATATCATTTTTGGCCAGGAGCCCAATTCCTCACATGTATTATTAGGTTTATCCCCAACTATTTCGTGTGCTTGGATGCAATTTTAAATAGGTTTAATTATTTTGGCTGTTAATTGCTGATATATAAAAATACATTTTTTTGAATATTGTTTTTTTTGTGTATATTTGAAAAGAATATGCATACTTTAGTCAATGTGTGTTGTGTTTTTAAATTTCACTACTGTGTGTCTGAGTTTTTTTAATATTGTTTTTTTTCACTATGTGAAGACAATAGGTAGAATGTTTTCATCTTTCTTAAACATGAGGAAATTTTTAATTATTATTTCTTTAAATATTTTTCTCCCCTATTTATTGCTTTTATTTTCTTTCATTTTATATTCTTACTATATGGATATGAACACATCTTCTTGTATGCTCACATCTGTTTCTTACATTTTCTATATCTTTAATTTTTTTTCAAATAGATTAATGGAACATCAAGACCAAAAATATTAAATAAACAGAAATGTTTCAAAAAGGACATAAAAACTATTGAAAATATGAACCACTTGAAAATACTGAGCATAAAAATTAATACTGTAAAACCTTGGATTGTGAGTAACTTAGTTTGTGATTGTTCTGCAAGACAAGCAAACATTTCTAATACATTTTAACATGGTAAATAAGCGATGTCTTGCAATGTGAGTAGTTTGTTTCTGTAAAATTATGCTCACAAACAAAGGTATTACTGTATTGCCAACATGAAAAAACAGTCACTGAACTAAATAGCAAAATGGATGCAAGGGATGCACACATGCATATTATTGAGTTTTAAAATCAGAGAAAGTTACCCTAATAACGAAATATTTAGTAATTGCCAAAGTAAAAAAATAGAGTATTTCTATCTTTGTCTTGCTTGTTTGGGTTTGTTTGTTTGTTTTTTACAATAACTGACATTATTGACCACTTCTTTCCACTTGAAATATTATTTTGGCCTAACTTTGTCAACATCATTAGCTTCCTACTGCCTTCTGGTCCAGCAATCTTATTCTCTTTAGAGACTTTGTACTCTACACAAATCTTAAAGATTGGTATTCCCTAGTTTTACATTCCCATTTGTTTGCTCTTCAACTTGAAAAACTTTTCTCTATCAATCTCTTTTACACATAGTTTTCTATTAGTATTCAGTTTGAGTTCAAGTGACCAAAACCAAAACAAAACAGAAATCTTATTTAGACCAGAAAGAAGCTAAAATTGTAATCAATATTAGAATGGTCTAGGAACACAGGCTGCACTATTTACGAAGTCATAATTCAGGAATGCTAGTGGAACAAGCTACACATCTTGTTACTGCAACTTTTTTCTAAGCTAAAATGTTCTGCCTCCTCCAATACCAATCACAGACTGTCCTCACTAGTATTTCAGAAATTCCTAGTTGGCTTATCCCATACCATCCTGAGGAAGTCAAAATCCTTACTTGCTTTACACTTTGTAGGTCATGATTGTTGCAAGTGCCCATTTGTCACTATCAGCAGGTATGGAAGAATTAAGTGACACCAAAGTAGGTCTCATGGGTTTTACACTTACATTTTCCTGAACCATAGTGTAGCAGTGAACCTAGCTTCCCATGGTAATCAGAACTAACAATCTCTTGCAAGCAAAGTAACTGTTTGCCTGCTGTTCCATATATGGACCCTAAACTGACTGCCAGGTAGTAATAGCTACAACATCTGCTTGTGCCCCTAAAGGAAGCATTTTCATCAGCTCTCACTACTAATACCAAGACCCTGGACCACTGATCCAGCAAAACCTAAGGATGCAGGAATTTGAAATACAAATTCTCAAGTGCTTCACTAGAAGTGACTTTTAGAGAGACCAAACATACTTCTATCTTTTCATTCCATGTATTTGAACATGATATAGTAGTTGACTATTAGCTCTGTGAAGTTATTATACCCTCAAGAACATTACTCAAACCCATCAGGAAAATTTCTCTGAGCTAACGTCTTAGCTTAGTATTTCATAGTGCATTCCATTCTATTAGAATCACTGCTTCTGGATGAATAGAGTAGGAAAGCTTGATTCCATGATCAGGAGTCCACTGTTCCACCTTCTTTTGCAAAATAAGTCTTGTGGTTAGCGGGAATGCTTTTGGAGTTCTCATGATGGTAAGTCAGTCATTCCTTTTTGACAGCAGTCACGGTACCAGCAGTGAAGTAGCCGAGGAAAAAGACTGACTGGAGGTCACAGGAAAAATGATCTTTTCTACATGCATGAGAACATCTTTTATGATGATGCATTCTAGTGGAGAAAAATATGAATAATGAAGATTTGCCATTTTATTTATAGAGAGTTGTATCCAGAAGTTTTTTTTCCCCAAAATGTTCTTGTATGCAGTCTTTGAAATTTGCTACTTCCAGGCCCTTGACCAACCAGGCAAGCCATTCCTCACACCAATAGTCTATGGATATTATTAATTAGGGCCATTTAAACCTTCATTAAAAAAGGACTTCCACAGTGTTCTGCTCACATTTCTGCCACTGGATGGCGTGCCTTCACCAATAGCCTTCCGAGCCATACCTGAGTTGGTTCGTCATGTTGTAGCAGTTCATCTTCAATTTTCACTTAATACATCATGTAGGATCAACCCATATCTTAACCAAACTGAGTTCTTTATTTTCCTCTGGCAGATGGTTCTAGGAAAGATAACATGTCCTCAATTTTAAGCCCTAATGCCATTTGAGAAGAGGCATTGGTGCAACAGAGGTTATCTAAAATTAAAAAAATTGTATAACACATGTTTGGGCCCCATCCCAAATGTACTATTGCTGGGGTATGATAGATAGATATTTCATTGATATGACTCTTTGACTTGGTATCTTATTCTAGCCAGGCCACTGTAACAAAGTACCTAGACTACATAGTTATAAGAACAGAAATTTATTTCTCACAGTTCTGGAGGCTGGACAGCCCAGGATCAAGGTGCTCACAGATTCAGTGTCAGGTGAGTTCCAATTTCCTGGCTCATACCATCTTCATCTTGAGTCCTTCATGGCAAAGTGGTGAGGGAGCTCTCTGGGATCACTTTTAGAAGGGCACTAATCCCATTCATGAGGGCTCTCCCTCACAACCTAATCACCTCTCAAAGGCCGCACCTCCTATTACCATAACATTGGGCATTAGGATCTCAACATATGAATCTGGAAGGAACACAAACATTCCATCCACAACAGGAGTGTAGCAGCATAAACTTTAACTTCAAGCATAAATCCTGGCAGGGCCAAGATCACTGAAGCCGTAATAATTTGATGTGTCAGGTCTTTACATTTACATGGTGTTTATCATCAACACTTTGGTCTTCATGTATCTTCCTAGGGCACACAGAATACTTACCACTTGCTACTTACCAGATCCTATTGCATAATAGAACAATGCCTTCAAATATACTGGATTAGCATGATGTTCTCAGGAATATTCAAGACTACCAAATTCCCTAAAGACTATATTTTTAGTGACAAGGAATGTTAACATAATCCTGAATAAGTCAGTGAATATATTTTGCTATCTGGCCCACATAAAAAAAAATAATTGGTTTTGATCTCTTTGTTTATAAACACAGTAGAGAACATACTTTCCTGTTTATAATGTGGCATTGACACTTTCCCAGTACAGCAACTGATTCTGGGTCTATCTTGTCTCTGATAGTTTTCCATCATTCTCCATGTTCCATCTAGTTTTTCAGGATCCAGACAAGTGGTCTAAACAAGGATATGCTAGGGAACCCATATTAAAGTTTTTGGTGGGGTTGCCGGTCTGCATTTCTTAATGAGATTCAGCAATGAACATGATGCACTGTCTCAGCTGGGGTAGAAGATTACATTCAGAGCTTCATTTTTGCCTTTCTACTATAATTTCTATTTCCATATCATGTGTCAGGAAACCAATGTGAGGATTATACAAGATGCTCTCTATATTTATACTGATGATAATTACATCTGTCTTGCTTCTGAAGGTTAAATGCTACCATTTAGCCTCTGCCTTTATGGAATCCAATCATCACCATTTTTGTCAATTTGCTCACCCCAGAGAAGGAACTCTTATTATTATCACTAGCCTAAAGCAGAAACAAATGATCAGCTTCTCAAAGATCTTTTGTATCTTTCCAACCAGGACATTATCACTTTGGTGAAGACAATTGCCAAGAATGGCAAATTGTCTGTGATAATGCCCTACTTTTAAGCAAACAGTTATACTAATACTGTTTCACAAATATTGGCACAAGCTACAACATTTCTTTCTCTAAGACAAAGGACTGTATTACTCATTGCACAGCAAGCTACTCTCTGTCTATGCCACTTCTTGTCCACCATGTTAGGTGTCATTCTTAGATGGCCCCAGTGACCCTGCTCAACCTTGTATAAACCCCTCCATTGAGTTTTGTGAATATTTTGAGATATATCATAATCTAAGACTATCATGAGTGGGACTGCCCTAATCAGATTAGTCTTGTAAAAGTAAAGAGCTTTCTTTGCCTGGTTGTAGAACAGGAAGTCACAGAGAAAAGCTCAGGCTGGCCTGAAATGATGAAAACATCCACGTTGTGAATTGCATATGGGACCCCATGGCAAGGAACTCCAGGTGACCTCTAGGAGCTGAAAGAAATCCCTGGCACACAGACAGCAGCAAAACATGGACCTCCCTCTCTAGTTTCAAGGAAATGAATCCTGTGACAATTAATGAGGTTGGAAGAGGACCCTGAGCCCCAGACAAGAACCGCAGCTCCACTTGAACTTTGATTTCTGCCCAGTGAGAGACTGAACAGAGAATTGAACCACTATGTGCCCAAACTTCTGACCTATAGAAACTGTGAGACCATACATTTGCATTGTTTTAAGCCACTAATTTCATGGTAATTTGTTATGCAACAATAGAAAACTAATACACCTCTCCCTCAATTACCATAGTGGTGAAATAAGAGGCTATGGTAGATGGTGCCTACACAACAGGGTTTGCCTCATGGCTGAGGAAATTCAACTTTAGTAAATCCAAACATAATGAGATACAAGCAAATAAGTCCTCCCTTTACTGCACAGGGACAAACTGTATATGCTAAGACACTTTGATATAAATACATACTTGGAAAAATAGTCACAAAAAAAGCCAACATCACTGTTCATAAGATGTGCAGAATCCTAAATGACTTATTTATCTCCTAATAGAAGGGACCTCTGGCCCCTCCCAGGTAACATAGGCATAAGGCAGGTTCTCTAGTCTCACAATAAATTTATCTGTCTATCTACTGTGTAATTATAATCTGACTTTTTACTTTCTCTCATTTGGTGCTCAGGTGTCACAAAGTTACCTATTTGGAGACTAGTATTTTAACGTCATTATTAAGATAATGCTTGTTAGTAAAGTATCCAAGAATAAACAAAATGTCTATTTATTTGTTTTTGTTATTTTAAATCTGTTGTTAATTTATCATGTCTTGGTTTTGTGAGGTAACTTTTAATACTGTGTTTATCAAAGAATATGATAGATATGTAGATATCATCTATATTCCAAAAGGTAACTTCAACATGATCAACTATTTAATATATAGAATTATATAACGTGTGTTATATAAGCAATATTTTCCTGAAAGTTATATTAACCAAGTGACAGAAAATACGTATTATAAAATTTATAAGTTAAACTTGTATATATAATTTTATATTAAATAGAATTTTATTTTTTATGTTTTGTAGCTTGATTGTATAGAAAGTACTGACTTAACCATGAATCTTTTTTTTTCCATAGAAATAGAGAAAAATAAAAGTTCTAACTTTTTATGCTTTAGATAATTCCATAGTTTTTATTTAACTTTAATCATTGGGGAGTGCTAACTTTTTTATATAAAGTTTAATTATATGATGGCTCAATTCATCTATTTTAAAAAACACCTTTAATCAGTACATACATGGCCATATTATGAAATTCAAAATGTCTTAAAAACAATGACATTCTAAAAACTGAAATATAAGGCCAGCCGAGTGGCATGTAGGTTAAGAGTTGACTTGGGATGCCAGCTCTGAGCAGCAGGGCCCCGGTTTGGATCCCACATGAGGGCCAGTGATGCTGAGCCCTCTACATCTAAGATGGTGAAAAACAGCTCGACCTGGAGCTGAGCTGCCGTGGGTCACCGGCGACAGCATAGGCTGCAGTGGGGCTGGCCGGCAGCGGGCATGAGCTTTCGTGAGCTGCCGTGAGCCGCCGAGAGCAGCCTTCCAATGGCTGACGAGCAACTGCCTCACCCAGGAAGAGCACAGTGATAATACCAACATGGGCCAGTGAAGTGATGACCTCCACAACTAGACTGAAGAACAAAAGGACAGCAATTTGTCTGTTCCCCTTCCCTGATTCCCCAATGCTGTTCTCCTCCTCCAATTCCCCAGTAAAGTTCGTTAAAAAAAACAAAACAAAACAAAAAACTGAAGTATATAGAGAATACTTTGGGGTTTTACAGAGAACAAAAAGTTCATTCCTATTTTAGTCACATTTATTGCAGTCAGATTTCCTCTGAAGATCTTACTTGAAAAATTCTGAGCAAACTTATAAAACACAAAGATCATTAATAGAGGAAAAATATGTTAAATCTGGAATACTAGAACAATTCTATTAAAAATGTTAAAACATACATATGTCATATGATTTGGACTAAAATGGTAAAGAAAAACAAAAATGTTTCAACATGTACATTGCAGTTTATTTCTTTAGGATCAAAATAAACTTTAATAGGTATTCCTATGTGAAAGTATATGTTACTTATTTGTTACATTTATAAATACATATGTATTTATATGTGTTTATATATACACAATTATAAATATACTTTATGCATAATAAAATGTTAAAATTTAATATTCAACATGCTGTTCATAATTATCTCTGAGTGGTTATAAGTGAATTGTATTACTTTAATTGAGATTGTCTATATAGTTATAATTTATGATTAATATTTTTTATAATAGAAAACATGTATTATTTTGTTGGTTAATGATGTCTTCAGCTGACATCAACAGCAGGAAAATAAAAAGGAAGGAAGGAAGGAAGGAAGGAAGGAAGGAAGGAAGGAAGGAAGGAAGATAGGAAGGAAGGATAAAAAAGTTCATGATATTGTTTTTTGTTGTTCTAATGATTAAAGATTTGATACCAGATACACTAAAAAATCAAAATATTTTTAATTATCTAGAAATTGAAATAAATTAAGGGGATTGCCATATATTTCAGAGAATAAAAAGAAAATAAAAAGAAAATAGAAAATAAACTAGGAGGAAGTAATATAGCATAAGATCAGTTACATTAGAAATACATGGGGAAATTTAAATAAAGAAACAAATAAATCAATCCAAAAATCATTTCAGCATTTAAGTAAATGAAAACAGCCTCCTTTGAAACTATCAAAATATTTATTATAGGGTTGTTTATTGTACAAAAATAATGGAACCAAACAAATTCTTCAAAATGGGAAGCTGACAAGAAAATATGAATGATTTTGTATAACTCAATCTGCATTGCAGATATACTAATAACTTAAAAAGAAGCTTCTGCCATAGTTTTCATTGCTTTTATATCAATTTTAGGTGGGAACTACACAATATCAAATATACAGATGTGTGCTTTCTAACCAATCTAGAATAAATTGTCTACAATAATTTATACAAAGAGAATTTCTAGAATGAGGCTCTATTAGTTTACTTTTCTGCTCAATTAGTCACTTAAAATCACGTTGCCACAATATTGCACTTTCACATTACTATAACCAAAATATTATATATTAATCATATATCTAACACTTCCCCTTATGTAGTCAGAATTTCTCCAGAAACACCACTTCTACTTGTTTCTAGAAATCAAACCATTGGCAAAACCTATTTCTATAGTAATAAAACAATACTCCTTCTCCTGAGTAGACAGTATTATTCTAAAGATTTATTTCCTAGTGATACAAGGAGGAGATAAATGAGAATGAAATTCATGTTGACCTTTATAACAGGCAAGAGCTATCAGTAGATAAAGTAAAGGCTTATAGAGGACATAATTGCATTGGATTTAAGGTCTTAGCTGAAAAATTAATTACTATAGCTACTAATGTGTATAAAATCATAAAGCACTTATCTATTTAATTGGATCACTTGTATATATTACCATTTAGTCTTCAGATGAATTCCTAAATCAAATAATTAATATTTTTAAAATTTTTAATGGTAATCTGCCTCTGCTTTATATTAAATTTTAAATTATCCTTTCCATTGATATTATAAAACACTTATATTTTAATACTCACCTAATATTTACATTATTTTATATTATATAATTCAAATATCTTATCAGTTTATTAATCCAGTTGAATACAAGAAGAAAATCAAAAGATATACCACCTACTTTCAAGGAATTCTTTTCAGGTTCAGTTTTTGAACTTGTAAAAACAAGGCTGCATAAACACATAGGTGGGAATATTCAAAAGTGTTCTAGTTTAGTTAATCTTTTTCATTTGAGCTACTTGCAGTTATTGGATACCTGGAAAAATGCCATGGTCTTTATTACCCTAAAAAAACAATTTTAATATTTAGAAATATTATTACAGTAACTATAAATTAGTACCTTTTTTGTCAAAATAGTATCTCATTGACTGTCAACAAATTCAATCTGATTTATAAGAAAAGTAAATTTATGGTTAAAATTAAATTTTCACATAGTCTTTTAACAAATTTTAATTTTGTAATTCTCAGACAATTAAGCTAGTGGTCATGGAAATGGTAAGACAACTCAGTAAGACACATTCAATAACAATGTACAAGAGTTGTGTGTACTTTCTTACTAAATATCTTCACTTCTAAGAACATTGTGAATGTTCTGTGCTTGTTTTATGGCTCATGTGGTTATTTATATAAAGGGATATTTTTTCTGTGGTTGATGGCAGAGTTGAATTAATATTGCAACTGAACTCTAAAAATATTTTAAATAAGCATCAAATTAATTAGTTGATATATCTGTTTAATTTATTTAAGAAAAGACATGCCATTTAGAATTTTCAACTGAGATTCTTGTTTTCTAGGCTGTAGCACACCTGTAATTCGGGATTTTATTCTCCCATAATCCAGAGGAATTCTTTTATTTCTTCCTTTATTTTTTTTGAATCAATGACTTTAGGATCCCAAGTTTCCTACTTATTGCTCCGCTCTCTTATTTCGGGAGAAGAGTATTTTTCTTTCATTGATCATGTACTATGTTCTAGGCAGCATTCTAAGAGTTTTCATACACTAAATCATGTATTCCTCAGAACAATCTTATGAGGGAGGTATGTTTAATTAATCACTGAGAATAATTCTTATTTTACAGATAAGGAAAATGAGATTCATGTAGCTGAAATAACTTGTCCAGGTTTCCATAGTTAATAAAAAAGTGGCAGAGCCAGGTTCTAACCCAGGCAGAGGAAGTCCTGAGTGTGCACTTTAATCCCTTAATTTTGTTTGGATGGCTTTGTTTCACGTATCAAAACGAGGCCATGCCATCATCTGAACTCTCCACATTATTTTATTCCTGAGATTGGGCATGTCTGTGGGAGAAAGACTGGTGTTTTTGGCATTTGGTTGTCTGTAATTCACATAATGGGATAGAGAGTTATGGCTTTCTGGGTATTTCAGAGCAGAATATGATAAAGCCCTACTGGGATCTGGTAGAGATGCTATTTTGATCCATAATGGAAAACATATTTTTAAATAACTTTCATAGCACTTATTTTTATGTAGCTTTTATAACTTTCTGTGGAAATTGTTTGAACATACTTAAAATTAAAGACAAATTGTACTTAATTCATAAGTAAAGTAAAACTTTTAAATATATCACTACAAGAGTTTTTCCTTTGGGTAATGGTGGTCTGCAAGGTTTGTTCAACCTTATAATGGAAAGTAATTAGAAAAGCTTGAGAAAGTAATTAGAAAAGCTTGGGAAAATCATATATTTGAAGTCATTGGAGAGCCATTATGTCAATAAGAAATTTCTGGGACAGGAGTAAATAACTGAATTGGTGGTTAATATTCCTCTTGAGAAAACTGCTGATTCCAAAATTGGTGGCTGTGAGGTTGAAAAACTGCAGAGAAGCAGAGAAACTTAGAGTAAGTTAACTGGGAAGGAGAGGAGAGGTAGTGGTACGTTTGAATTTTACTTTGCTAAAGGGGGGTTCCTAAAAGCATCTTGTCACCAACAGTAGTTTTTTATTTAAAACCAAAAGAATAAAGTGTGAACTAGAACTAAACAACCCTTTCAAAGGACAGAAAAATTACTTTAAATCATTTGATTCCTAACTGTGTTAAGGTGATATAGGATAATAAATTCTTCTAGCCCAGACTCTGGAAAGAATCAAAAGAGAAAAATTAACAATATTCTGAGACTTGAATTTTCCCTACAATTTTTTATGTACAATTTCTAGCATATACTTTGTGAGAAATTGGCACCAGTGGCAGATAGACTCTAAGGCGGCCTCAATGATCCCTGCCTGATCGAATTCATGCCCTTGAGTAATCCCTTTCCCTTGAGTATGGACATGACCCGTGACTACCTTCTAACCAATAAGGTGCATCAAAGGAGATGGGATGTAAACAATTACCTTACAGTACATTGTAATATATTGCCCATCTTGCTAGAAGATGTTCTCTTCCTGGCTAGGTCTGACTCTAATTTTATTCCATCCATGCTAGATTTCTAGTTCTTCCAATGTACTATTTTCTGCACAACGATAAATTCGACATCTTAGTTCCTTTATGTGGGATTCTGTTGTGTTCCATTTTCTTTTACATATTTGGTTCTTATTTTACATATTTAATATCCAATGTCATAACAGAGGCAATTTCTCTTATTACCATAAAATTTAACAGCATAGACTACATTTTCTACATTAGAAAATACAATTTGTTTTATAATAGCACTTAGCTAAACTTACAATTAATTATCCTATTACTAAATTAGCAGTTTGTTTTTCATTTTCTGTCTCTCCTCTAGAATTTAAGCTTTATGGACACAATCAGATTTACTGGTGTTTTTGTTGATCAGCATAATATCTCATCATGTTCATATACTAGCATGGAACCTGGGATCTAGAAGGTGTACAAAGAAATTAAATGAATGACTTAAATGACTAAATGGCCAATAAGAAACTACCTAAGGCATGTCTTAATGTAAACAATTTTCCTGTAATAATCAGAACTATAATCTTCTTAGTGAAGATTATACACTACCCATAATATTTAATAAGGTCTATTCTACCCACATTCCATGTTCATTAACTCTAGGGAATAAAGGAATTTAGGTTGCGTTGTGTGGCATAACTTATGTAGAAAATGTCAAGAGTTATGAAAAATAGCAAAGAAAGAAATTGAGACAAGGAAGACGAGATTAGGAGGGGTCTTAGCTGTGCTGCTGGAACCTTCCTTTCACTTCATAACTTGAGGATCAACCAGAGATTTAGACAGTGGATGTATTCATAGCCTCCCTTGCTCCTCTGTCCTCTCCTCTGCTGGATTTCTCCTCTCACTGGGATCACCCAAACTCTGTCCTCTGGTCTCTCAATCAGCGAGATAATGATTTTATCTTATTTTAGACACTTCACACTATCATTGGGTGAAAATCTTTAAGAATGAGAAAATCACCCAGCTCTTTCTCTTCTTCCAATGTCAACTCACTTCCAGCTTTTCCCAATTTGCTTTTTTTCTTCAGATGGTTATTTGTAATATTTTGTCTCAAATTCATAAATGTTATACATAGATGTTTGGTCTTATATGAAGTACTTCATCTCTACTAGAAGTAGAAATCCTCTATAGTTACTTTCTGTTTTCATTTTTTAAAGAAAAGAACAAGTGAAACAAATGCATCATACTTTTTTATGTGTTAAAAGCTACCATTAGACATTATGGGAGAATGACAGTACCATGGTACCCTAGACAGCTTGTCTGTATCCACATAGGCAAAGATTTGAGTGGCAGCTTGTCTTAGCCTCTCCAGAAAGCTTTCTGGCCCTGTCCCCTTAGAATAGGCCTGAAGAAAATGGCTGCTTAACTGCATTTTAGAACTACTTCCTTAGCAACAGAGTGTCCTAAAACTTGTGTTGCAGTCGTCCAGCCCTTGTTGTTTCCACATCACCTGTTTTTACATTGTGAGAGTCTTAGAATCATGGTAGATGGTACTATTGGCATATTTGTCTTTCCTTTGTCTATGTAAGTAGTAATTTGCATACCTTTAAAGTTACTTTATTTTCTCTTTATAGGTCAAATCAGTCATGCCTTGGCATTGGCCTTTCTTCATTATATGCATGCTTAACAAAGACGATGGATTAGAATTAATAATAGCTAAGGTAAAGAACAAAAATATATAACACAACTTATAATAATTTATGCATTTTGCACACTTTCATATTGGATTCCACTCATTTAATTAGCAATTCACCAGATTTTGCTCTGGAACACAGAAAACCCTGTTCAGTGGAAGAGTTAGAAAACTTTTGTCGTTAGAGAGATTGTTTGTATTTAAATATGCTACCATACAAATTTTCTTTAAGAAATCACAACCTATCTGTAATTGTGTAAATTTCTCACTCAGCATTATGATACTAACCAGATTCA
>NW_017732358.1:433377-435000 GCF_001890085.2 Hipposideros armiger | reverse complement strand
AGACATGTTATAATTTGAAAATAAAGAAAACAATAACTTGTTTTATTTCCAGAAAGTGGAATGGGTGACATACAAGACCTAATTAGAAATGTTGACTTTTAACAACAGATCTACAACTTCCTCTAAGCCTGGAATCAAGGCATTGTAGATGGACTTAAATATAGACAATAGCCTTGTGGGAAAAGAATTTGAGTGCATATAGAAAATATGTAACTATAAATGAGTATGTATAAACAGTTTTATATGCAAGAAATATAATCAGTATGTGTATATGTGTGTACCTTTTACCAACCTAAATATTCTTTCATGTACACAAAAAAATCAGAAGAAGAACATTCATATGTAGATTTCTTCTGATGTCAGGGAGAAACAAAGAAAACCAACTAACAAGAGGAGGCATATGAGAAGAAACTGTATCAACAACAAAACCAAATAGAGTAGTAATTTAGAGAAAGCAATTTTTCCTTAGGTAATGCAAACATTATAATTATACTTAATTTTTCATTTAAGATTTAGAACATTTTTTATCATACCTAAAGTTAGACTAATTTTCTCTCATTTAAAATTTGTAAAATAATGACATTTCATTTTTCTTCAAAAAATGTTTTGGAGAACTAAGGAACTCATTCATTTGAAATACAAATGTTTATGTATTTACATGTTTTCATTTTTATCTGTATGCACATTGATTTACATATGTAGTGATGTAATTTAGCAACAAGGATTTCATTACTGTATAGCTTATACCACTTACATATTCACGTATATCACTTACTTATAATTATCAAAACTGCTTTGCTTCTCTTAATTTGTAATGCTTTTATCTTCCTAGCCTGGGAAAATTCTATTATTGTCAACAAAACATTTTCTTTTTTTTTTTTAGTTCTTTACAGTTTTACTCTAACTTAATAAAATATCTAAGATAACATTGTTAAAAATGTCCTCGTAGTTTTTATTTCTATTGAGGTTATTTATGAAAGTGAAGGCTGATGAAATATCTGTTGTACTTAGAAATTTAAAGGCAAAATAAGATTTGCCTTATATTTCTCTGAATTGTATTTCTACTAGCTATTTTTTTCTTTTGTGTTTTTTTTTAAATTAAAGTTTGTTGGGGTGACAATTGCTCCTAAAGTTACCCACTAGCTATTTTTACTTGTAACAGAAAACCAACTATAATTTTGTTCTGTAAGAGTTGTCTCATGTGTTCCAATAACAAATAATATAGAGTTTCTCTTTCAGAAGGATAAGAATAAATAGAAATAGAATATTTTAATTTCTGGTACTTAAGCCTTGGCCAAGGCTAAAAAAAAATCTGACAGAAATCCTTTTAACTATAAATTTCTCATTCTAAATCAAATAACATATCAACTTCCTTGTAATTTATTGCAATGTAATTTTCGCATTTTAACTTCATGTATTTGAAGAAGAAAATGGATGATCTCATTGAATGGACAGAAAAATATAGCTATATTATATTTGAAAATAAAGTGTAGATCAACATTATATCTCTTCCTATGAAGCTGCATAGCCCAGTTGCAATAACAGGCATAGTGATGATTCAGTACTTTTCGAAACAACATTCAGTACAGGAATAATATTTAAGATTAGAAGTCATTGAATAAG
>NW_017732358.1:428651-431592 GCF_001890085.2 Hipposideros armiger | reverse complement strand
TTGTTTTTTGTTTTGTTTTGTTTTGTTTTCATATGGAATGTATTTCTTTGTTTCTACATTTTGGCTGCCTCTCTGCATTTGTTTTATGTAGTAGGTATATCTGCTATGTCTCCCAGTATTGTTCTGGTGGTTTAATGTAGTAGGTGCCCATTGGGGCCCAGGGAAAAGTCTTCCAAGATACCTGAACTGTGTGCTCCAGTAGTGTCCCTTGTGTGTGTTGTGTGTGTCCTCCTGTTAGAGTTGAGCCTTGATTGCTATTGGCACATCAGTGGGATTGACCCTCACGCTGACTGGCTATGGGGTCTAGCCATGTTCACAGTTTACAGGATGCTGTGTGGGCAACTTACCCCATGGAGTGCATTTTGCCCCAGCAGATTCTGGTGCCTGTTGAGACTTCCCTTTGCTTGTGCCACTTATGTGGCTTACTGGGTGGTGCTTTGCTGTGGTCTGAAGCCAACCTCAAGTGTGTTGGTTCTGGGACCCTTGGGAAGGTCTCTGGTACAGGCACAGGTCAACCACTGCCTCTGACTGACCAGAAACTAGGTGGTAGGGGTTACAAAGCCATCTGCAGTTGGTCATTGCCTATGCTTAACCTGTAAGCACGTGGGAAAGGCCATGCTGTGAACTGAAGATGGCTGCCACCAATACTGGTCCTGGGGTAGCATCACAAAGAGCCAGCATATCTGATGCCTTCTAACCCCTGCCAGCTCCTGTAAGGGGAGACCCTAGCAATCATTATGTTTATAAAATTGAATAGCTAAATTCATGTTACAAAACTTAAAGTTGTGGTGCTATCCATTGGTATACAGAAAGTATTGCTTCCTAAAATAATACATAGTCATTAANAATGATAGAATAGCAAAATTATATGATTGCTATTTGCAACTGCAACTTTAAAATAATTTGTATATTTACATTTTCAAAGTGAAGAGTCAAAATATTTGTGACAAAGGGTGATAAGATGTAGTGAATGTATAGACACATGGGAAAAACTTACTTTTAAGGTTTCAATGACAGCATTGTGTGTTGTTTACCATTAAAACAGACCATGTTGCTCTGACCAAAAAGTGTCACTTTTATAGATGATTACAGTGAGACCAAGAATAACAACAGATACAATTTAGGTTTCTATATAATAATTTTGATAGGGTAGATAGACAGGTAGAAATGAGCAGGGAAGGAGGGACTAGCCCCAGTCGGGAGGCCCCTGGCAGCTGCTTTCACTTGGGGCACAAGCGCCGTGCGTACTCAGCAAGATATTGAGAAAAAGATATGTCGTTACAAGAAGAAAAATTGCAAGAGAGGGAGAAAAACCATCCCACATATAACAATATATAATACATCCTGCTTCTCAGGACCATTTTAATGAGCTTCTCAATAAATCATTGACAAGTTCATGCTTACACCCTGAGAAACAACCTTGGGAACCAGAAGGGAGGATGAGACACCTCAGCAGAGAGAAAAGAAGATAATAGAGAGGAGGAGACAATTCTACCCACAGAGATAAAAACACTGACACAATGTGAGGAGGCTGCTTCCCTCTCTCGGGTCAGCCTGCTCCATGTCTCAGTGTACTTGCTTTTACTAATGAACTTCCTACTGTCCTTTTCTGCACAAACTCTGTCTCTTGAATGAATTCTTTTCTTCAAGAAGACATGAACCAAACTACAAAACGTCATTCCTGGTAACAATTTCATAATCTTGAAAAATTTTATTCTAGTATATTTAGGTAAAATTACTCAGGTGAGCACTGTAGGTTTTAACTACATTATCTGTATACCCCTGGACTATATTTTGCTTATAAAACCTAGGGAAAGACCCGTTTATGCTTCCTGGTTATTTATAACTGATACTAGGGTTTTCACTATTAATATATATCAGAATAGCAATCATTTTTAACACAAACAAGTATTCCAGCTCCCTTTCACAACACTTAGCACATTTTATACCTTGTCTTTTAATATTCTGAATTCAAACACTTGATTAAAGTACCTGAGGTTATCAAATTAATTCTTACTTTCAAAAAAAAAAAACATACAAGTAACAAACTACAAAAACAAAAAAGCAGATTTGAATTAGAAAAAGACTACTTCAGCTAAACTAAGTACAAAGAAAACATGTCTGGACATTTTGTTTTTCACCGGGTGGAACTGGGAAAGGATTGTGGTCTTATGTACTAAACTAAAATTAAAGCGGTATGACTGTGTACATTTTCATTTAGCAATAATAAATAATTATTTGAAGATCCATTGCATTGGATAGCATTATTAATAATTTCATGGATCTTCACTGAATATGAAGCATCTGGGATACTTCCATATACTTAAGTAAATATTCCAACAAGCACAGAACGGTTTTAGTGTATCTTGTAAATATCCTTAGATTTCCTTACTTATATTTATTCTCACTGCTTTTGCCCATCATCTTTTTCTAGATCTTGAAGTAAACCTCAGGGTACAATGGACACTCAGGGTTCAATCTTCCTCTACTATTATTGATTTTTATTTCGTCTTCGATTACCTTCCTAAAATACAAATCTGATCATGTGTCTTCCTTGCTTGAAGCCTTCCAGGGGTTCTTCATTACTCTCAGAATAAAATCCATCCTCTTATGATTCTCTTGATCTACTTCCTTCTCAGTCTCTACCTTTATCTCTCACTGTTTTCTTAATAAAAATGTCCTCTACACTCATATTTCCATTAAACACAGTTTTTTAAGAATTATATTTTATGAATTAATTATATTTTCAATAAGATTTATAATAATGATTGAGCCCTTCTTTCTGTTTTAGCTGGTGGGAATTATGTATCATGACTTTACCATTAATGCTTGAATTCTTAAATGTTCCTTTGTCAAATGTTTCTTTGTCATAGTACATCTTCATCTATCTTTTCAAAACATTTTATTACAGATATATGAATCATCTTTTTAATTCATAAAT
>NW_017732358.1:420321-426420 GCF_001890085.2 Hipposideros armiger | reverse complement strand
GGCAGAAGACAGACAATGGTGATTTTAACTCGTCAGCATTTTCTTTGACATTGCTTTCACAGAAATTTCTCACTTCTGAAATATGGATGAGCATAGTGACTCACTGTTAACAAAGAGAATGTAGTGGAAGTGATGCTGTTCGACATTTGCAAACTGGTTTCCCTTAGGTCTCTCTCCATTAGGATTCATGCTTTCAGAGCCCGGAGTGTCTGTGGAGGATGGGTGACTTACCCTGAAGCTGCCATGTTGGAGAGACCACATAAAGAGAAAAAATAGAGATAGACAGATGCCTGAGAAATGTTTTCTTTTCCAGCTCCCAGCTGTTCATCTCCCCAGCTCAGTCACCAGGCATTTGACTGAAGAAGCGTTTGAAACCATCCTCTGTCCCTAGCCACTCTTATCATTGCAACGTTATGAAAAATCCCAGCCAGAACTATAAGCCAAGCTGCTACTGGATTCATGACTCAGAAGAATAATAACAGATAATAAATAGTGGTTGAAAACACTAAGTTCTGAATGATTTGCTATTTAGCAATAGAAAGTTAAACCACAAGTCAAAAGAGAAATAATGAGCTATTAAACAAACAATTTAATATTCAAGTGAAAAAAATGTTAAAACACAACTGATTTTTTTAAATTATCTTAAAATTATTACTCTGTCTGCAAATTTTCTTAACTGAACTAGTTTCCTGTTTTAAAAAAATGGTCACTTAGATGTATATTTACTACACATATTATATATATATAATCTGACATTCTAAGAAAATGTTTTCTGTGCATCGTAAACAACAATAAATGTGGAATTGGGATTCATAGTCAGGCAGCAGAACTCTTGCTCATAAACACTAATGTATCCTGAACATTAGTTATGCAAATACATCTAAAATCCAATCTTTGTGATTTTGTCACATATTGTTAAGGTAAATACTATCTTTTAAATATGATACACTTTTAATCAAGATACAATATTTAAATATTTTGGCATTTCCATTAAAATTAAAATTACAGTTCAAAAGTGTGCAGGGATGCTCAAATTTGAAATAGCATATTGAAAATAAATCTTACTTAAATTAACACAACAAAATGTTCTTAAGTTTGGTTTGGCAATAATAAGGAAGCATATTACCACTGTATACTTTTCAACTTGTAATTNTAACCAAGACTTCATGTCTCCAGACTTCCCAATTCCTACGTCACTTCAAGACCGAGTGCATCTGTCAGGGAGACTTTGCTCTTCTTACGAAGCATTTACGAGAATATTGAGGAACAAATATCCTTCCATATAGGCACTATTCACTTCTCAGTTCATTTTACTAAAAAGGAGAAGCCAATTCTCATTGGCATGTCACATTATTCTCCTGGAAAATTTCACAGAGTGCACTCCACATACACACATGCTGCAACTGAGCCCCTTCTTTTTGGGGGACATGCAGTAGCACTGTTATATTTCTCAGTCTCTGGCCACACAACACACCATGCAGAGCTTTTCCTACAGATCAGGCCCAGGTGCCTTCCATTTTATCAAATACCCATTTGAGCAGTTTGCTGTTGATTAAACCACAGGGAAAGAAACAGTTTAAGGTTTCAGGCCATTCATAGATGACTTCCAAACATGAAGACTAGGAAACGTCTAGAAACTTGCCTTCACTTCTACATTATGATTTATTATTCTCGGATGTTTCCTTGAGGAGGAAATTATCAGCCTGCTTTCCAATACATTTCCCTGTCCTAAGACGATATAGTCACAGTTTGGTAGCAAATGGTCTCTGCCAGATGCTCCAAACTTTCTCACAGTTTGAGGATAGGCCCTTGAGTTGATACATTTTGACAGCTCAAGGACCTCTTCAGTCCAAGTGTAGGTGTCACTGACCTCTTTTCCCTGTTTTGTTTTTCCCCCAAAAAATTTATTGCTTAGCTTACTACCTTATTTTCTCCATGTTCCCACACACATGACATTATAAGGGAATCACTTGCTCTTAATCACATGACAGTGGTTACAAGGCACGTCACATGCAGGGCTTTTCACCTGAAACATTGAATTTCGAATTGCCGATACTGCATAGCCTTTAAGGTTGATTCCAAACACACTTCCTACAGCTTCCTCTGACTGCAATTATATTTCATGAGATATGAACACAGCTTGATGTGGGTTAATTAATATTCTCCATCACCAGGTAGCTACAAGTTTGTCGGTAATGATACAACTGTCCTGGCTCAATTCTAGGGTAATAATTACATGAAAGGTAGAGTTATTTACAACACCAGCCTCAAGGGATCTCAGCGGCATGACACAATCGTTAGCTCCAGTGCCCTGTCCTCTGAGATCCAAACACAATTACTACAAAATCCATCACATATGTGGTGGGAAGTCCTGCTTCCTTGATCTCTGTTTTGTTTTTTGTTTTTACATTTATCTCTGAGCCTAGGTTGCTGCTTCCACTGAATCAATTCATTTTGGTAATTATTTCATTAGCCTACATATGTGTTCATTCAAATTAAGTTTAATCAGATTATAAAACATTCCCTTCATCTAAATCTTTTTGATGCTTTCCTCAAGATTTTTCTGTAAAATCATTTTTTGAGATAGTTGCTGTTAAAAATAAGATTATAATAACTGTTTCTGGATCCAGCCACAACTAGAGGGCAAAAAAAAAAAAACCAACCCTCTATTTCCATGAAATTTTCACATAGAAATATAGATGTATATGCATGTGAGGAAAAAGAATATCATTGAAACAAACTGTATGCAAAAATATGCAGCTCTGGACCTACTTGGAAACTCTTTTGCAACAGGGAGGTCTTACAATAATGCTGTGGTAAAATTAAAACGTTCAATTGTAAATCCTTTCTTGCTGCTCTGATAAAATGCTAAAGCAATTTAAGCCAAGAGACTATATTTCTCAAATATATTTTGTCAATTGGGTTTCTTATCATTATTTTAACATTTTATAATTGTACATTAAGAATTATTTGTAGGAGAAAAAGCTAAAGACAAGTAAGACAAAATGTTGTATTGACCCCAACTGCTTCAGATGTCAGGCCAGGGATGTCTTGATTCAGGGAGAACTGAACTTATGGACTTACTCAGTGAGAAACTGTTAAGACATTTAACATTTATTCATGTGGTATCTTCAACTCACACACACATACACTCATGTTTTGCAGCCCTATTTTGGGTCTTTTTTGTTTGTACTTGAGAAAGAAGGAGAAACAAAAAAAAACCTGAGTGACGATCAGTTGACATGTGATCTAGCACTAAGAGAGGACATGGTGTTCTCCTGATGACCAGAAATATATTTGCTGAACACCAATATCCAAAAAGGTCACTCCATAGTCCTGAAGGAGAGAGACAAAAACAAGACAAATCAGAAATCATGTCTAAACACAGACAAAACAATATGGTGAAAAACACAAAACTGACCATATATCTTTCTTACCTAGCTTTTTTTACCAAATTCAGTTTTAGCCCTGTGTCAATCCACCCTACACAGAAACAGGAGTATTGACACTTCTTTCTGATATTATTTAACCTAAAGGAAAACCATGCTTCCTTAAACCTTTCACCAATATCACTTAACACAGGCCCAAATCTCTTGAACATCTCTTTGAGATGCTCCATGACATCTTAGGTGTGTTCCTGATGGTCTTGACTGGTGGGGATCTGGTATCGACTGAATTGTTGTGTCTGTCCAAAATTCATATGCTGAAATCCTAACCCTCAAGGTGATGGTATTAGGAGGCGGGCCTTTGGAAGGTGCTTAAATCATGAGGGTGAAGCCCTCATGAGTGGGATTAGTGCCCTTCTAAAAGAGACCCCAGAGAGCTTCTTAGGCCCTTCTGCCAAGTGAGAATGTGGTGAAATTACAGATGTCTATAATTCAGAAAGCAGGCTCTCACCAGACAGTGATCAAGCCTCTTCCAGAACCATGATAAATTAATTTCTGTTGTTTATAAGCTACCCAGCCNATATAATAACTCATTCCAGGAGTTATCATTTCAATGTATTATATTTTTACAGTGTGCAATGCATAACTTCAAAAAAAGAAATGTTCTAAATGGAAATTATTACAACATGTTTAACACTACTATATCTATAGGTACTATATTATAAAGACTATAAGAGATTCTATTAAGTAGCTGAGCAGCAAAATCCCTGAACTTTATACATGAGATCACAATGAAGATAAATGTCTAGAAGACATTTCTAATTTAAACTAAAAAAAAGTGCACAATTCTATTGTCAGGAAATTAAAGAAATAAATGGCCAGTACACAGAAAGGTTAGGTTATATAGCAAAGTTGTAGCTGCTCTGTGACATTTCTACTACAAGCAATAGTGATATCAACATTCTTTTATTTTCCACCTAGCTCACCTCTGCATGACCAGAGATCAATTTTCAAGATATTTTTATAACCTAGAAATAGAGATGAAATGTATTTCATGACCACTAATTCAATTTATTGTTTCTAGACTAAAATATCTTAACTATCAAAGTTGTGTTATATGATATTTTATGATTATAAAACCTGAGCAATGATTTTCCCAATTTCCATATTTTCTGATAATATTAACAATATTTGGAGCTTTCACTAACCCTTATAGACCAATTAAACAGTGAATTACTCTTCATAATATTAATCAATCAATCAGCCAAGAATACTTATGATGAATGTGTCAAGCACAATGCTTCTGACTGTAACAAATTGTATACTCATGTCCTGATGTAGTTGAAATGTATTAAAACTCTCCAAGCAAAACCTTTATAGAACTCCTTTAAATAAAACTGCATATATTTCAAGTAAATAAATAAACACTTAATAAACAATTACTTGGATAAATTATACAAACTCTGTACAGGTTTAGAAAGTAATTTAGATTAATCTCTTTAATTCAAAATTAATAATATAATGGATAAAAACAACAACATGTTCAAAGATCCATAAAGAAAAAGGATATAGCAAGTTGCTTTATGGGTAAAAATTAATAACTATCCAAAAACAATTCAGTCGCATTTCATGACCAAAAAAAAAAAATGCATTTTTGCTGCACCAAAATCACATACAAAGGCTACCTTGAGATCAGATCCTTGGTGAGATCCTAAATATATGGCCTATATTTTACTAATTTTTATACTGATACAATTAAAACAATGTCTGGCACAAATTACAAATTGAATAATATTTTGGATACAATGTCTAATTTAATCCTAACAACATCCTATGTGTATAACTGGAGGAAGAAGTAAATATTAGCACATTATTGACAGTAAGGCTGAAATACTAGGCATAACCTAGACTATGAATGAAATTGCCTATTGTGTTTATAGTTTTGAAAAACTGCTGAATAATTTCAAGAAGAACCTGAACAATTTAAAGTCAAAGACAACAATTATGAGGATGTGAAGAATGAAACTTAAGGAGTAAAGAGTAAAGCAGTTTCCCTTGATGAGAAATATAATTAATACATAATTAGAGAAGGTGAAAAGATAATGATCAATTGCAGAAATACAGAGAAATTTAATTTTCAGGACCTAGTGAAAACTTGTTGTTATGTTGAGAGAAATGAAGAACCAAGAATGAATCCCAGGACATAATTAAGATAGTGACATAGCAGGCTCCTGAATTTCCATTTTCCCATGAACATACCAAACATAACACTACACATGACCAATTCCCTCTGAGAGAAATCCCGAAATGAGTTGAGTGACTTCCCCACATTGATGACTGAGAAAATGTCCACATTGACATGGTTTGGAAAGGCTGAGACACACTCTCTCCCTAAGCCCCAGCTCCAATAAAGTGCCTTACAGAAAGAGTGAAACTGCCAGATCCCAGCTTCTCCCTGAAAAATGAAGGGTTTGGGTCATACATATTGTGCCCTAGCTTTTAAGGCTGCCACCTGAGAGACAAGCCCACAAATCAGAGAGCTTTGACAGGCAATGGGAATGGCATTCATGAGTCTCACAAAACTACAAACTATAACAAAGAAAGATGCAGTTGTTAAAGCTGTGAGATGACTCCCCACAGCTATCCCCGGGCCCTCTCTCCCTAATGCAGATTGCACACAAAAACACCAATTTTTCTTTTTTTTTCCTGGAAA
>NW_017732358.1:411796-416121 GCF_001890085.2 Hipposideros armiger | reverse complement strand
AAATGGCAAGTAACTTTGGTAAAAATTCCAGAGAAAATGCATGTCTGCATTTATTCAATATTATATTCTTGGGGAAAAAAGTAAGTGTATATTAAAACAGTGCAAAAATTTGTTATCTTTATGTGAAATGCCATCAGAGGCTAAAAGTAGGTTTTATAAACATATGTTTGATGTCATGATTCTCTAAGGTACTTTGGAAATGTGGGAAGGACACAGACCCCTTCATTGTGTGGCACCAACACATGTTTTCTAAACATGTAGCATGAATAGCCACTGTCTATAATACTTACACAATCATTATGTCAGCTGAAAAACCTCCATGCATTTCCAAAATGTATCTTTGTGGGAAATACTGTCTCCCTTGAGAAACATGCTCTACATTCTGACTTTCATTGTTATTGAACATGAGTTCTGAATTATTTCCCGTAATTGTATCTGAACATCATAAGGCAATGCAAAAGAATAGTTACATGTATATGTTTATAAATATAATAATACATATAAATGTGTACATTTATATTGGCACACTTTTAGTTTTGAAAACTGAAATGTGTTGCCACATAGATCCGTTATATTTCACATATAGTTAATTTGAAACATGACACAAAGTATGAAGAACAAACAACAAATAAAGAATAATGAATAGCATTGACCATTGGTAAGTTTTTCAACTTTAAATAGATCATAATTTTAGAGGGTGTAACTTTGTCTCCCTTTTAATAAATGTTTTAGATTATTTGAAAACCTATTAGAAATAGAAGTAATTTTGGTAAAATATTATGATTAATATTGCAGTTTATTTCATCATATACTTCTGAATAAACTAACATTGAAAACAATAGGTTTTATTCAGGTCTGGTTAGATGAGAGAAGACTTGGTCTGGGTCTTTTTACATGTTGGTATTGAAAATTGGAGTGAATAATTCCAAAAAGGATACAAATAATCCTGAGCCTTCTTTTCCTTTTTCTGCTATTACGCCGAAAACAAACCTGTTGCCAAGGAGAGAATTGGCATCTCCTACAAGGCTCCCACTCAAAGGAAAACCTAGAATTGGAGCCTCTACTCTTTCATCAATAAACTAAAAGAACAGCAATTATTGCAGTTTCTTTGTGGCACAGGCTGCAGGCAGAACAGAACAAAGACGAAAGTCGCTCAGGACAATAATGGGATACCGTTGTATTTAGAGGACAGGGCCAAATCCTCCCAAATAGAGGAACTGTTTTTTCTTCACTATGCCATTAGATTGTTGCCACAGAGAGAAAATGATGTTTTGAACAGAAGTACTACCTTAATAGACTACCTACCATGGAAGGAAGCCAGCTGATGTATAACTCAAGTAATGAAGCTTTGGAAAAGAATAGGTTCATCTTCATTGATTAGCATTCATAAGGCACCTTGAGCTTTCACATCTTTTCAAGTGCAAACACCCATATTCTCCTGACTGAGACATCTGATTTTAGGTGAGCATGACAATTTTGGAAGGAAACACAGAGCAACACTTTCTCCTGTGAATAGGGGTGACTTACCAAACAGTAAGAGAGGGACAGGGGGAGGAAGCAGGGGTGGCGAGGAGAGAAAGAGAGAGAGAGAGGGAGGAGGAGGAGAAGAGGAAGAGGAAGAAGAAGAAGAAGAAGAAGAAGAAGAAGAAGAAGAAGAAGAAGAAGAAGAAGAAGAAGAAGAAGAAGAAGAAGAAGGGAGAGAGACATATTTGGAAAGGAGAAAGAGGTAAGGAGTAGAAATGATATTTATAGATACATATATCTCTGGGTGACATTAGGTTTCAAACTCTCTTCCCTTATGCAGAACAGTGAAAAGTTTGATTTTGTGAGAACTTCAAACTTTGTTCTTCCTAACTTTGATTTTTCTTCAGGCATTACTGTAGGGGCTACACTTCCATTATATATTTTTCATATGTGCATATCACCCCTTTGTATTTATATTTTTCTAAAGGGAAATGGTAGCTAGAAGATCCTTTTTGTTTATTTGCTTCAGAGGTAGGGGCCATTGTCCCCTTAAGTGAACTATGATCTAGAATCTCAAATGACTTTGAGTGGCAGTACAAAGGCCTCATCTCGCCTATGACAGCTACTAGAGGGAAATATACTTGAGAGGTAGAAAGATTAAATCTTCATTGTGTTCTTGAAAGAAACAAACAGAAAAATGATGGACCCATCCACACCTGGGTTACAGAAACTAACATGCAAAATTATCCCGAAATCCTTTGGACATGTTACATAAAAATCCACGTTTGAGGCAGTTGTCACTTACGAAGTCAAATCTTCTTTTTCTTTTTTATCACAATTCTGGACATTTCATGCTATAATTATTCTGTCCCCAGAGCCTACCCTCTTTATTTTTTTCACCCTTCATTTCCTTCCACATTCCTTATCTTTCCCCTTTTAAAAAAGGCAAAAATCAAAACAAAACTAATTCCCTTCTTTCCTTCCTTCCTTTTTTTTTTTTTGTAACAAGGAATCAATGCTCTTATTACTTCTATTCATTTGGGTAACACAAATTTTATTTTGCTTACTTAATATTCAAGTATACTGACACATATACTGACATCACTGCTCATGCAATGTGTTCAGCATATTGACAAAAGAGCTACAGGAAGGCCAGGGGACCTGACTTGAGGAATTGTGTATGTCAGGGCAAAGGCAGGCGTTTCTTCCATTGTGGCCGGAAGCCTAGGAGTCACAGCGCTGCGGACATGTATTCAGGAATTCTTCTCACATGAACAATAAGCCTTTCATGAGAATCTGAAGGTCCAAAGTGGGTAAATTCAGGAAATTTCTCACTCTTGGTGTCAGATATAGACACATAAGTTATAGGTTTCAAAGCTTTAACAAACTAGCTTCATACGCTTAGTTGCAACAAGAGACATATGGGCTAAAAGTGTACATATGTAATAGGTTGAATACTTAAAATAAGTCTTGCTAATATTTTCAGCAATAAAAATAAATTGCTTATATTGATTATTAACCATATGCCAGCCATTGTGATAAATGCTTTATAATGATTATGTCTGTTAACTTCACAAAAATGTTATGGCCAGAGCCACAAAAAATCTATGCCCAGAGCCACAATCTCATTACAGAAGCCNGTAAGACCTGAAACCATAAAACTGCTGGAAGGAAACATAGTGTGTAACCTATTTGACACTGGTCTTGGCAATTTTTTTTTATATATATTTCACATTAAAAGCAACAGCAACATAGACAAAAACTCACTACGTGGGACTATATCAAGCTAAAAGGCTACTGCACAGCTAAGGAAACCATCAACAAATTAAAAAGCAAAATAAAGATTGAGAGAAAATAGTTTCAAAACACATATTGATAAGGAGTTAATATCTAAAACATATAACAAACTCATAAAACTCAATAGCAACAACAAAAAAACCCAGTTAGAAAATGGAAAAAGGACAGGAAAGGTAGATGGTTTTTCAAAGAAGAAAATGATTTCCTGAGGAACCTCCATACTGTTTTTCATAGTGGCTGCACCAATTTATAGTCCCACTAACATTGGCCAGGTGATTCTTCTTTTCCACTTTCTGACCAGTGTTTATTATCTCTTGTCTTTTTGGTAATTAGCATCTTAATGTGTGTGAAATGATATCTCAGTGTGGTTTTGATTTGCATTTAAAAGATGATTAGTGATGTTGATTACCTTTTTATTACCTTTTGGCTATTTCTATGCCTTCTTTGGAAAAATGCCCATTCAGGTCCTTTGTCCATTTTTATTTTTCATACTTGAGATGTTAATTCATTTATTTAGTTCAGGGATCACAAGCTTTTTCCTGTAAAGTTCCAAATAGTAAGTATGTGAGACTTGGCTGGCCATACCATCTCTGTTACATTTATTCAAATCAGCCCTTGTAGTGTGAAAGCAAACCATAGCCAATATGTAAAAACATGTGTGGCTATGGTCCAATGACATTATATGGACGCTGAAATTTAAATTTCTTAACATTTTTTTACCTGTCAAATATATTATTCTTTTTTAATTTACTTTATTTTCACTATTAAAACAATTACTTTTGAAGCAACTTAGACACTCAAAATTCTCAAAATGATGATTTCTTTTTATATTACAGATTAAATATTTTACAAAGCTCAGTGTAAAGTCTTACCCATTTGAAGAAATCTACATAGTTACAAATCCAAAATAATGCTTTCATTACTTAACTACTTAAATCTTTTCTTTCAAGTAAAAAGCTTAATTAAACTTGATTTTAATGCAACTATTGGGTGATTGATTATTTATCTAGAAAATATATTCTTTAAAAGATGTTATTAAAATTACAAAAACCAAAAGCCAGATT
>NW_017732358.1:409130-411745 GCF_001890085.2 Hipposideros armiger | reverse complement strand
ACCATTTCTTTTCATGAATTGGGAATGATTAAAATACATAATTATAACATTTAACTGGAAAGTACCTTAATACATTGGAAAATCAGAACTTCTAATTAATGCAGCGAGACTGGCAAGGAGTATATTTTTCTATGTGCTGGGTGTGGGTGATCACCTGAAATAGGTGAGAAATCATTTTGATCGTGGAAAAAAATACAAGAGCCCATGAACATATAGTGAGATCTACCAGGAAATATTTAATAATGGCCATGTGGCAAATAGACTTTCATATCTGACTAATTGATTCATTTTTATATGTTTACTCTTTCTTAGAAAACTCAGATTTCACCAGGGCAAAATCTAACATAGCATTCAATGCTTTCATGCTCCTGAAAAGTTTGAGCTGTGTATTTTGGATGCAGCCCTACTACTTGCATAGGGCAATGCTAATACCCATCTAGAGAAGGCTGGTGTTAGAAACTCCAAAGAAGAGGGGAGATGACTCTAACCTTGCAGAGTCTCCTGAAAGTTATCACTTCACACGATGAGAAGAAAAACAAGTGACATTAAGCATCCTTTCCATTGCCTGATATTTTCAGATAATTATGTCACTATGGAAGAGAGGGTATCAAGGACAACCAGAAGAGATGGAAGCAAGGTGATGTGGGGCAGAATTGTCTTAAAATATATTAAGACACAAAGATATTGGAACAAATGAATTCTAATTCTGTCCTTTTCACTGTTTACCTGAGTGAAGTTTACCAAGTTACTTGAACTTGCTGGGCATCATTTCTAAAATCCAAGATTGAATAATTAAGTGATATGCCAAGTGTCTAATCACTTTGAAAATTCTATATTTAAAAAAATCTCAGTTTTCACTTGCTTATGTTTACTGGTGCAGAAATCTGATTCTCTAAATACAACAGCAACAACAGCTAAATAGACCACTTTTGTTTATTCTGTAGATTTAAATAATATATTTATATTCTACTTTCATNAGGTGCTTTCTAAAAAGGTCTAAAAAGTTCTGGAGGCACATATGGTTTTTCTTTATCCTGTAATTGCAAGAAAGTTGCCTCATTGCATGTAAATGTAAATATGGTTTAATAATTTTATCTCATCTATACACCATTTTTGTCTAATTCAGTCTTATTACAATCACATACTCAAGTATAGATTCTGTTCCAATGGTTCAGCTTTTACTTTCTTCAAAGATCAATAATCCTTTGAACATGTGTTCAAATATTTTGTATGAAATCAGTCAACTCTTTTTCATTTTTTAAGGTCTTTATTTTCCAACATACTTAAGTTTTGACATTCAATAGACCTGCTTCTGTTCTTTATTTCTCCATATGAGGCTGTAAACACTGAAGCTAAATCTTTTGCTTTTCTTGCCTTTCTTCTTATCTGGCTCTTCTCCCTGTAAATTGGCTGCACTTTCCCCCTACAAATTATATCATCTTTAATCATGCTGAAGATTTCAAATATTCTTACAGCTTCTCCTATATATCATCTTTAGAAACCTGCTCGTCCTCTGAATTTTCAGGATGATGTTTTATGTATTCTTTTTGTTTGCTTTGTTCTTATTTTGTATATTTTTATTAGACCTCTGGGAAATCTATTGAGTCCAATTCTTTGTAACTGAAGAGAGTAGGTTGCCTTAAGTCCCATTTGTTCTCTATTTGGGCATTGGGTAAGTACAACTTCCATTTTGCAGCTAAATTGCACATAAAAGGGATTTTTCTCCTAATTTTTCTTTTTTGTCATCTACATTTCTGGAAGACTGAAATTGATTTTTCTCCTTTCTCTACTGCCTAGCTCATTAAATACTTTAAACTGATAGGATAAATATTTTAAATTCCTGTAATGCATTGCTACCTTTCAGTATATTCTTAGTGTTATCTAAGAGCTAAGACTTTTATATATAATAATGCATTTCTTTATGTGTAGTTTTTACATGTCTTTTACATTCACTTTAAAATGTAAGTTATTTTGATCTTTTACTTTCTGTTTTAATACTTTTATAATTTTCTTTGCTGTCATCTACAGACCTTTCATTTTAGCACTAAAATGTATTATTATTTTTTAAATTAGCAATGAATTGTGATAGTGTAGTACAATTTGAGTAAAATCAAGTTGAGTGATGCTTTCTGTATGACTTGTTTACGTATTCAGCTCATACACTTTAATATATTTCTTTACTTTTTCTTCATCTCAAATTCAATAAACCACCCAAAATTAGATTTAAATTATTCTGATACAGAAAACGTCACAAAAGAGTCACCCAACAGCATGGTTTGTTTCTTCCTTAATAGTAGGTGTTTATTTTGTAAAATTTCCACTTGTTAAAACTTTAATTTTCTACTTCAGTTTTTTCATCTATGAAATATAAGCATTAACTCAAGTCAGTGTATCTCTGCATAATTTAAAAAGTAATCACCTTTTAGCCTTGTTATGAAAGGAAATGACCAGGATTCAAATTAAATATGCTTCATTAGAACTGAGCTGAAATCTGTATTTTTATTATTAAGTACCTTAGGTTATTTTGAAGCACATGGTCCAAACACTAAACTTTGAAGAACAATAGACCAAATAATCTTCAAGTTCCTTTCTTATCTGAATGCATATGACTCTGA
>NW_017732358.1:404431-406314 GCF_001890085.2 Hipposideros armiger | reverse complement strand
AATTTCATGAAATAACTTGTTTCTACTCCTTTACTTTAAGTCTGTGTGTGTCTTTCAATCTGAAGTGAATCTCTTGTAGGGAGCATATGTATGGGTTTGTTTGTTTTTTCTTATCCATTGAGCCACCCTATGTCTTTTGATTGGAGCATTTAATTCATTTACATTTAAAGTAATTGCTAATACATATTTAGTTATTGCCATTTTATTATTCATACTTTTATCTTTTTTACCCCCCTTCTTCTTAAAGAAGTCTCTAGCATTTCTTGTAATACTGTTCTGATGGTGATGTACTCCATTAGCATTTTCTTGCCTGGGCAGTTATTTAGCTGTCCTTCGATAGATGATTGGATAAAGATGTGGTATATATACACAATGGAATACTATTCTGTCATAAGAAAAGATGAAATAGTCATTTGCAAAACCATAGATGGATCTTGAGATTATTATGCTAAGCAAATCAATGAGACAAAAAAAGTCAAGAACCATATAATTTCACTGATATGTGAGGTATAAAACTGTCATGTGATTTTAAATGATACCCTTGCTGGGTTGAGTACTCTTGGTTGTAGGTCCTTGCTTTGCATCACTTTGAATATTTCCTGCCAAAACCTTCTGGCCTGCAAAGTTTCTGTTGCGTAATCAGTTGCTATCTTATGGGAGCTCCCTTGTAAATAACTACTTAACTTTCTCTTGCTGCTTTTAGGATTCTCTCTTTATCTTTAACCTTTGCCATTTTAATTATAATGTGTCTTGGGGTGATTTTGTTTGGTACTCTGCACTTCCTGGGCTTGTATGTCTATTTCCTTCACCAGGTTAGGAGAGTCTTCCATCATTATGTCTTCAGATAGGTTTTCAATCCCTTGCTTTCTCTCTTTTCCTTCTGGTACCCCAATTATGTGAATGATTTATGCTTGATTTTGTCACAGAGGTCTCTTAAACTATCCTCATTTTTAAAATTCTTTTTTCTTTTTGCTGTTCTGAGTAGATGTATTCGACTACCTTGTCTTCCAAATCNTCTATATTTAGAGTTCCCTTTACTTCTTACTACCCCGTGCCCTTTTACTCTAATCCTCTATTATAATTAATCATTCTTTATATTACATTTCCTTGTTCAAATTACTGTGTGGTTTTCTCTCCTGATCAGACATTAAATAATATAAGTATGAATGCAGGGCAATGCATTCACAGCCACATTTCCATTTATTGATCTTATACGCTAAGTTTAAATTGGACTGCTTCTTAATATTCTAATATTATTGTTATAAACATCATCATCATTATATTTTGTATCAACTATTTAACATGAACCTGGCACTGTTTTAATACATTCATATGTGTATCAAGTCAGTTAATTTTTATAAAAAACAAGTAATGAAGATAATGTCATTTTCCTATATTTAATAGAGGAGTTAACTGATAGCAGATAGGTTACATATCTTGTCCAAGATTGTATAGCTCAGTTACATGGCAAAGGTGAGATTTATATACAGTGGGTTTGTCTCAAGAATCTGTATTATCACAGTGGTCAGGCATCTACACAGTCTATGAAGTGATCCCCCTGATAAGCCCAGTGCCCATCTGGCACCCTACATAATCTTTACAATGTTATTGATTATATTCCCCCACATTGTATTTCATCCCCATAACTATATTGTGACTACAAATTTGTACTTCCTAATCCTTTCACCTTCTCCCCCATCCTCCACGCTCCTCCCATCTAGCAACCATCTGGTTTTTTTTTTTCTGTATCTCTAAGTCTATTTCTGTTTTGTTTGCTGGTTTATTTTGTTCTTTACATTCCACATATAAGTGAGATCATGTGACATTTGTTTTATTCAGTCTGCTTATTCTTATAGAATAACATTGAATGTCAACTATGATTA
>NW_017732358.1:382662-403744 GCF_001890085.2 Hipposideros armiger | reverse complement strand
TGAAATGATTGTCTATGTTTTTATTTTTCCAGTTAGAAACATTAAACCTGGACTAAATTTTTCATTGTGGGAAGGAGGATCTGTTCTTATATGTACAAATCATTTAGGCCACACTGAGCTTTTAGTCCCTCTCTCTTTACCAAGGTTTAGTAACAACATTCTCTTAAAGCAAATTCTATTATTTCAGACACTAATAAGCTACTCCCTGCACTTGATAGTTTCTATACAGTTTGTACTCAGTGAGAGTTCTTGATGGATTCTTTAATCTATAGCTTCTAACTCTAAATGAGAAGCTATAATGAAGTAACACAATGCATTGCATTTTCTAGGTGTCAGTGCTTAGAATTATGTGTTCCTTCTAATGATGCTATGGTGAGGAAATGGAATGTAAAGTGTAATTTTGAGCCTCTTAATGTGGCATGTTGCATAATGGAAAAGAAAAGTAGCAGTTGTTCAGAGATATGTTGGTGGAGCCTTACTACAAAATTGTAACAAAGAATACTGAGGACGAGTTAGAGGATATTTTGAGCCCTGCTCTCCTCTTTTTATTTGTTTCTTCTCCAGTTCTATGTTTTAATTAAAAGAGTAAATTGAAACAGCCTGAATCTTTTAGCACCAATGTTCTCAAGAGATGTTACACAGCCAATTGGGTTAAGAATCAGGCATCTGCCACATAATTTTCAGCCAACTAGTCAATGACTAGCACTTTGGCCATGGGTAAATCTCATAATCCCTTTGTAACAGTTTCAATACTGGCAAAGTGTAATGGCAAGTTTATCAGTGCACAGATCCACTAGCTTGGAATAAGATGTCTCTATGGCTGCGCTCATGACTAGGGGCTACTGGATTCATTCCAAACCCAGCACTACAAAGGGAAAAAGTTGACATATCTTGACAAGTTACTTCAAATCATGATCCAATGAATTTATTAATATTTAAGAACAGATAGAAACTTAATAAAAATAATGAACATTCAATATCTAGTTTGCACAGTAGACTTATAGGTATATATGACAAAATGCATTAATCGTTTCAGCAAACCGTCTCTCACTGACATTGTTCACTTTCATTTACTGATTTCTATGTAGGCAGTTTGAGAGATTTATAATTTGAGATGTGAATGTGGCTTAGAACATCAGGTTGGATTTTGATTTAGATAGTTATAGGCCTTATTAAAATTTGAGTTACAGACACATTTTGCTTTTATGGACTCAAGGGTCCAAAACAAACAAAACTTACAATAAAAAAAATGCTATCAAAATAAAGCAAAGAAAATCTGGTAGACAAAGATAACAAAGTATTTCCATTTATTTCCAGCAAGAGAAGTAAGCAAACTACCTGGAAAGCAATGCTTTTCAGCAGATAAGTGTTTCTGTTTTGTTCTGTTTGTCTCAAAGAAATTAATAGTAGCTAGCCACTTTCATTCAGACCTGAATGATATACTGACCTTAAGAGTTTCTTCCACTGAGACCTTGGCTAGGAGAATGGGAACTGTACTACTAGTGTTATACCTTTTCCCCTATGTTTTTGTTTGTTTGACTGTTGGTTTTTCATTTGCATATTTATTTACTTCTTGATCTATAACACCCTTATGCACTAGCCTCTTTTCTTTCACTGAAGGCCTGTGATTGAGTATGTACTTAGTTGACCTATGAAGATAGACTGAGAAGAATTTGCATAAATGAGTCCCTTAATTCATGTTGCTTAAACATTCATTCTGAAATAATGTAGCTTAGGAAGAATGGTACAAAATCTTGTTCAAACAAGTTTGCTGCCCTAAAATGAAAAGTCATGTATTTTTACAGGAAAAGGATAGATATAAGAGGGTGGGAGACAGTATTACATATATGCTTACAATAAAACAGGTTAATAATATCAACAAAACAGAAGCACAAAAGGTTCTTATATGATAAACACAATAAATAATAAAAATGACCCTACCAAACCAGATTTCTTTGCAATTTTGTAAATAGTTTTCTAATGTGATGACATTGTTATTGATAAGTTAGTAAAATATTTTGAAGGTATATATTTAATTTAAATATATTATTTTAAGAAAAAATATATAAATGTATGTTTTCTACCAAGGTTTTTATAGGCAAATAATTCCTTTTAAAATGCATTACATAACAACAGTTCTTTGGCAAACACTTGCAGAAAACACATCTACAATGCATTTTCTACTTTTTTTAATCTTTTTTATTTCTTTAGAGATGATCAAGAAATTAAAGATACATGAAATCATCTGTGTAGAGAATTCTTAGATTTTTAGCTAATTTTTCAATTAAATAGGTGACATACATTGCTAAGTTGAAAGACTATTTCAATTTTTATAAATATTTCAACAGTGATTTTACAGAAACTCACTCTTTTCTTCCAAAATCAAACTTGATGTAATAATTAATAAGATAGTTTCATTTCGGGGTGCCAAAAATTGTATACACATGACTTGTATTCATTTTTTCTTATAGGTATATATTGAGTATTACAATTTTAATGCAGTTTTTTCTTTTCTTAAAATGTGTATATATATTTTTGGCACCCTCTGTATTTAATGAAATCATAATCATGAATAAAACTAATAAGAGATTTGAGAACAGAAATTTAGAAAATTCATACCTAAACTAATGGGATTAGAAGAGAGCATGACATAGCCCACTATATGTGGGTCTTTGTGGTTCATGAACATAACTCAGTATGTTTAAACAGGAGACAATTTTGCCTTAATCTAGTAGTCAGATAGGTGGAAGTATATTCTTCCACACAGTAGTGAACAAAGTTATTTTTAAAAGTGCAATCCAAATGTGGTAAATGTATGTACACTAGCTATAAAAAGAGTTATTATTCAACATCAGCTTCAGAAATACAGTATGTCAACTATAATTATATATATATATACATATAGTCTCGGGACATGGAGTAGAGAGCGGGAACGGATTCAATGGAATTATAATAGATAAGCATGATATTGGAGGTGGGAGGGCAATAGATGGGGGGCGGGGGGTTGTTACTTTGTGAGGGTGAAAAGGGTAACTATTGCATTGTTCTGTACACCTGAAACTAACAATAAAAAAATAAATTAAAAAAAGAGTTATTAATACTTATTAACAACTGAACTTTTCTTTATAAATATTTGATAAAGGATACGATTCCTTTTCACTGGAGTAAAATAATTAAAACATTCTAATATCCATGCTTACAAGAAAAGAAGGGACATCCATGAGTATTAAATAGCACTTATAATTTCCCTTGACATCAAAGAAACTAACACATTCATATATTTTGTAAAATCTGATTTTCTTAAGCAGTTTGGAGGGATGTAAATCCTTTAACGTTTCTCAAAGTGTTAGTAACTATTCCATTTACAAATTAATTTAAGAAATACAGAAGGAGAACTGACTCTGGGTGATGAACACACAATGTTATATATAGATGATGTATTATAGAATCATACACTTAAAACCTATGTATCTTTACTAACCATTGTCACCCCAATAAACTTTAATTAAAAAAAGAAAAAAAAGAAATAAAAGGGGAGCTTACAGTCAAGATGGCAGAGTAGGGAAACACTATGCTGGCCTCCTCCCACAACCACCTCAAATTTACAACTAAACTACAGAAAAACCGTCATTCAGAATTGCTTGAAGTCTAGCAGAACAGAAGTCCTATAATTAAAGACATACAGAAGAAGCCACCTTGAGACTGGAAGAAGGGGCGGAGATGCGGAACTAGCTGGTCCCACACCCATGTGTGGCGATTAAAAATCAGGAGGGGTATCCTGGCTGCAGAGATCCCCCCTGAAAGCAAAGGGTCCCAGCTCCACACCAGGTTCCCCAGCCTGGGGTTCCAGCACCAGGAAGAGAAGTCCCCACAACATCTGGCTGTGAAAACCAGTGGAGATTGTGGCTGAGTGAGATGCAGGGCTGCTGGAGTCCCAGGCATTCCTCTTAAAGGGCCCTCTCATGGACCTACTCACTGATAGACTCACTCACTCTGAGCTCCAGAGCTGGGTAGCAGCTCAAAAGGCACCCGGGACTTATGAAGAGGAACTGAATTGTCTGGCTTCAGGACAGGAGTTGGAGGGGCAGCTTTTCCCTAAAATATTTACTGTCTGGCCCTTTACAAAAAAAAAAAAAAACATTTGCTGAACCCTGGTTTAACTAAATTAACATATGGAATATAGTGATACAGACTGTTTTAATCTTTTCTTCTAATTTTATAATCTATCATTCTCTAGGTCAGTTTTCTTTGATTGATTCTTCTCCTCATTATGGGTTGTATTTTTTTGCTTCTTTGCTTGCTTGGCAAGGTTTGACTGGATAGCCAACACTGTGATATTTACCTCATGGGTTGCTGCATTATTTGTCTTCCTTTAAATATTCTTTAAAACTCTCTTCTGGGACATAGTTAGATTACACGGAAACAGATTGATCTATTCAGTACTTTCTTTCAGTCTGTTATTTAAGAGTTGTGTTTACATTAGCGTTATTTTTTTCCCCCCACAGTTAAAGATAGATAGAATCTTATTATACTAACAAATGCATCCTGGATTATGAGGTCTTCTGATCTGGCTTTAGGGAACAGGTATTTTCCAGGACCTATGTGAGCTCCAAACACGATCTTCGTTCCTACTTTGATTCTTTCCTTGGACTCCAGTATTTTATTTTTATGTATGTTATGACCAAATTCACTTGAATACTCAAGGGTGATCCTCTGCAGATTTCTGGAACTCTCTTTATCTACCTCATTCTTGTTTTCCTTTAATCTGCCCTACAAATTCTATTAATCTTCACTTCCCTGAATTTTCAACTCAGGGTGGCAGCTGCGTTCATCTTGTGTTCATCTTCCTAGACTTTGTCCTGTAAATTTTCTCCAGGTCATATTTTAAGATAATTTTGAGCACTCTTTTTCTGTTCCCCATCTTTAATGGATCTCTGATGTCCAATGTCTAGAGGGTCATTGCTCTCTAATATCTCAGTAGTGTAGCTGAATGAATGATGGGAAAGACCTAGAATATGCTTCCTCCCAGGACCCAAGGGCCTGTCACACTTAACATTCATCTGCCCAAATTAGGTTATTAACTTGATTGTGCAGACTTTTAACTAGTTTATTTCTACTTCTTGAATTTTATCAGAAAGACAATTACCCAATCAACTTGTACCTTTTTCTAACCCAAGTCAGATATTTTCACTACAGTAGCAGTTCTCGAAATTTCTGTTCTATGAATAACATTACTCCCAAATTTGGAGGTTTAATGCAAGTTTTATCTTTTATATTATGTTGGTTATTTCAAATGTAATAACAACATATTTAGATTTTAGCACACATTTATATATTTTCAGGAAGGCATATACAGTTTCAGAGAAATATTTAAGTAAGTTAATATTTTTTACTATAAAGATTTACTCAGGAATCTATAAAAATTATAGTCATCTGTTTTATGTATTTTATAACAAGGAATTATATGTTACATACTTTTTACATTAGAAAAATTATTGATCTTAAGAAGTCTCACTTTTTAAACATGAACGCAAATTTACTTAATTGCTAAGAAATAACAGCAGTTGTTTTTGAGAGGGATTTTGCATCATATAATTTCTAGATTTTATAACTGACTTTATAAAAACCCTTCATAAAATAGTTTTAGATACTCTAAAATATGTCTACTTTTAGGTGACTAAAAAATTGATGATTAAATCAAAATATTGTAAATTAGAATTTTAACATAGTTCTTGTGGTTTTGTGATTCTGGATTATACTACAGACTTTTACTTAAAACAAATATTAAATTTTTATTATTCTCTACAAATTATTTAATTTTTGTAATAATATTTTAGTTGTTTTACTTCTATTCTGCTAGTACTCGTATATTTAATTTCACCCTGAAAAAATAATATATTTTTCAATATTAAAATTTTCAAGAGACATAGTAGTGTATCAGTACTTCCTTACTTAAATATATATTTATAAATCTAATTTAATATTTGTTTGTTCTTAATGAAAAATGAAATTATTTAATAACATCTATTATTTTTCTCACTTAATAGGAAAACTCATTAGCAGGCAGAAACACATGAAGTATTTTAGAACCATCAGTAGCTCATCATTTATCACAGTCTTCTCATAATGAGATATAGCCTTCCTATAAAAATAAGCTTTAAAAGATTATTTAAAATGTTTCCTAGAAAAATATTTTGTAATCCATTTAATTGAGAAAATAACTTTAATCACTTAGTTATAAATGACTGAAAATATGGATTTATAATGGAAATGCTGAGTCTTAATTTCAGTATTACAAATGTGATACTATAATATGACAAGCAGGGAATGAGTCACAGTTATATGCAAAAATCATTAAGCATTTCATAATGTCAAAAGATGAATATCTTTATTCATAGTTAAATGACACTAGATTGACTTATTTATTGTAGTTATGTCTATCTCTATTACACATTCATTTATTTGACAATCTAGATTACCACTTATGTTGTAATCACAACTCGTTAGTTCTGGTTTGTTGTTAATTATTCTAATTAGTCATTCATGAATTGAGTTGGCAATAATTATGGATCTTTTGACATCACACTGGGAAAGAAAATGTCATTAAGGCTTTATTATACAATACATGATTGTAAAATGCTGAACCTTTCAAAGAAAACCTCTCAAATAAATATACATAAAGATTTTCAAAATTAGTATCAGTTGGAAAATTGGTACTTCCTATTCTTATATGAATAATGACAATCTTTCACAATTCTCATTATCTTTTTAAATATATGTTGCAGCTCCTTGACATTATATATTATTTGAATAACTACTTAAACCATCAATTTCTCATAAAATTCACGTTGATATTACTTGCTATAAATACAAATTTATAAGATGCATTTTTTTAATTTTTCATACATATTTTATGATAAAAGTATTAAATTGCTAATCACAAATACAGTGTGCTCACTTTCAATTTTTGGTGGTTACCTATAAAATGTCAAATCATTAAGGGGAAAATATAGTTTTAATAAAGGCAGGATATTAGCTAGATAAGTCAGGTATTATTTAGTAGAATTATGATGTATATATTCTAAATGCAGTTATAAATCATTGATTTTTAACAAAATGTATCCAATCAAAAATTGATTTATTAGTTTATATTTTCCAAGACATACCTTTGTCTCAAGTGGAGCATTTAAAAACTAAAGAATTGTCTATTAAGTATCTGGAAAGATAACTAATAACATAATTAAAAGAATTTCACTTCAGAGACAGTAGTAGTGAAGGAAATGTTACTGTAGGTGTTAGTAGAATAAAGGAAACCGATATGGTGGTTAAATATTAGGTATAAGCAAGTAGGAAGCTCTTAGGTTTCCCAAGGTAGGAGGAGAAGCTGAGCCTGAGCAGGTATTAATTAGACATTTGAAGTGGATTACCTCCTTGAATCTGATAATCCAAACAATCCTGTAAGGTAGGAATATATGAATTCAGGTTGTAGACTCAGATCTAGAGAAGTTTATTGATTTGCCCAGGTCACAGGACGCAACGTTTATAGAAGAAAATTTTGAACCCAGTCATCTGACTTGTAGAAAGTTTGACTAACATAACCTACCTAGTTATCTACAACTGATGAGAGGAGATGGAACAAAGTCATAAAACAAAATTTTTTATTAACATATAATTGGAAAATTGATTATATTTTATTACTTGTCTATCACATTTGTTTTAATTTGCTCTTTGTGCACTCTCTTAGATGCCTGAACTTTTCAAAGTGATGGAATGTTTTTGAACTTCACAAGTTTCATCCTTAGTTCTATAAATGGAGAGTCTAATTAAGTGATATATTAAATAATTATTGTCATTTAATGACAATGGTACGTGATATGTTAAATGATAATTATTGACAAATCCTTTAACAGAAAATCAATTTTCAAATGTGATGAAAAAGGGATGGAGATGAGAACTGATTTCTTTCATACTAAATAGGACACGATCTCAAGGGCTGAGCATAACAGCCAATTAATTCCCCGTTTTTCAATTAAAAGTACCCCAGTTTTAAAAAGACAGTTTAGATATGACATTATATCTAGAGCTTCTCACTATAAAACAGTAAAGAATAACTATTTTTATCATTCTGATAAGTTAAATATCCTATAAATTCCTTTGTTGTTTATTGGAAAGTTTTCTCCTGTCTCTTTTACCTTACACTGTCAAATAATTTTGAGCAAGTTTAGAAAAGTGTGGCCCAGTGATTCAGCAAACATTCAATATAGACTGTTATTAGGAAGCAGGAGATTAAATGATACAGGTTGTCATTCACTCCTTTATATATTGTTATAGTAGTGTAAAGATTAATTACTAGTCTTTAAACAACTGAGTATTTTATATTTCAAAATATATATATGTATAAAATATAATTTTACAATATCATATAGTTATATATGCATGTACTATATATACACCTCTTTATATATTCTTTATATATACACATAAAATATTATGTATATATTATTAATAAAAGCAGAATATTAGGTAGATATTATGTGTATATACAAATTAATATATACTATTTTGTATGATATATATTGCTTCAGATTAACACAATTCATTACTTATTGTTTAATAAACATTGGCATTGTACACTGCAGTCTAAATTGAATTAATTTGGGGACTCTCTCAGCTATACAGTCAGCTCCCTGACACACAGTGACTCATCTACACATGCTTCTTTTGAAAGTTGATAAGGGCTGGGAATTTCTGGAGCTCATTCTGCCTTAAACCGTAGATGCAAAATTGGCAAAGATATTACAATGATTGTAAAGAAAGAGTCCCCGAGTTCCTTCAACTCTGGCATCCTATAAGGCTACCTGGAGATTTCATCTGCTTTCAAAATTTAAAACAGTGAAAGATAGTGTGAATTTCAAGGCATAATATATATATTGTTTGATAAGTTATAAACTTTAGGTCATATGTGCAATATTTTACTGAAATTAAACTATGTCTTTGAACTTTTTAAAATTGTGAATTGCTTCTAAACTAAATAATTAATCATGAAACTTCGTTCCTGATGTTAAGAGTATTATTGAAAATAATTTTGCTTATAGAGGAGGGAGTGTTAAAAAATGATGCACTCTGGGTTTCAAAGGCCCTACTTATAGGCACCAATATCCATTAAAAGCGTGTTTATCTCATCTTTCTGATCTGTGATTTTTTTCCCCCTCATGCTGCACAATTGTTATGGACGATCTCCTTCCTAAACTTCTGTATCACGTAATCACCAAGCCAGCCAATTTGCTCTCCTAAACATCTGTCAAATCCAGCCACATCTCTTCAGCCTCACTTCTACTTCCTTAAGTCACCACACTCTTTTCTAAATTACCTGACTTCCTAAAAAAATTTTTTTTTACATCTTGTGTCTTATTTGGCTTCTCTTTATCTCTTTGCCTGTTGGAATAAATATTCTAAACTTCAAATATTATTCCACTTTACATTGCCGTCAAGGTAAAATCAAAATGTTTTAATATGCCATCCAAGCTCCCAAATGAACTGGGTCCTCTGTCTCTTGACACTTCTATAGACTCAAAGCCACATGAAACTATGCTCGGTCACTTAAGCATTTAATATTTTTAGGATATTCTCTTTGTTTTCAACATTGTCTACCATTCTTTCTTTTATCTGGGTAACATCTATTTTTTCTTAAGGTTTCAACTTATTAATTAACTTCTTAAAAAGATTTTCCAGCTTATAAAATGAATTATCTTCTATTTTTGTATTCATCATTTTTAGTATTCTGTACTTCATTACATCTATCACAGGCTTCATGATGAAAAGATCCCTTTGTTAACCTCTGTGCCATATTACTTAAGAAAGTGACTTTATTTTTAAGGAAATGTTATTTAATTGATGTTTGAAATATGTACTCAGAATGAATGGGATTGTATTAGAAAGTAAGAGGTAAAAATGATAGTGGATTTGGCAGTGTGAGCTAGGGGTGAGTGAAAAAAAATATATACTAGTATCTGAAGTAATTATTACCTTACATCTTTAGAAAAATTCTTTATGCATGAATAAGAAGACATATACATAAATATGCATTGAAGTGTTGCTCTTAAGAAAAAAAAATGTAAATAACCAAATATTCCATAAGAGGAAATGGATAAATTTTGATATATTTTTGCAATGAGCTATCATGTAGTAGTATAAAATAAGTGAAATATAATGACCAGTATCATTAGGCATAAACTGAAAGAAATTATATTACTTTTGGAAAAAATCAAGTGTAATAAATTATTAGTATATGTACCAGACCAACACATACTTATTTTAGAATAAATATGGCTTCTGTTAAGAGAAGGAAATTGAGATCCTGACTTCAATTCTAACATTTTATCAATTCGAAAGCGTTAAACATAGCAAAACTTACATTGCTTTGTGGATGCGTTCTTACTTTTCTGCGTTTAAAAATTTCATTATATAAAAATAAAGAAAATCTAAAGAACCTTCATTTCAGTTAACTTTTGTTACATTGTAATGTACACCAAATTTGTTTCAGCTTTATTGAGGTATAATTGACAAATAAAATTGTGATATTTAAAGTGTAATATCATGGTGGTCACAAATATACATTGTGAAGGAATTCTCCCATCTAGTTAATTAACATATTCATCACATCACTTCACATATTAATTTTTGTGTGTGTGAGAACACATAAATACTACTCTTAGCAAATTTCAATTAGACAATACAGTGTTATCAGCCATAGTCACCATGTTATACATTGGATCCTCAGACCTTATTTATCTTCTAGCTGAAAGTTTGTACTCTTTTACCAATCGTTATACAGAAATTTTAAACAATAATGATTTATTGGGTTGTCGGAAAAGTCATGGTGTATTTTGTCTGTTTTTAAAAAGTCATTTATTTATATAAAGAACAAAGATCAATCAATGATATATTGCCCGTTTTGTTTGATAACCTTTTGCCATCTTTCAGTGAGCTTCATAATTCCTCATTCATAGAAGGACCTGTCTTTATTTGCAAAAAACTGAACAAGGTTCTGTTTACAGCCTCATCTGAATTGAACGTTATACCACACAAGGAGTTTTGAAGAGAGCAAGACAAGTGGAAGTCTGATGGCGCAAGGTCAGACAAGTATGATGGGTGTGGCAATAAATCACATCCAAACTCCAATAATTTTTGACGAGTGATCAAACTTGTGTGTTGTCTTGTGTTGTCGCGATGGAACACAACTCCTTTACAATTAACAAGCTCTGGACGTTTCTGGATGATGGATTTGTTCAAACTGTCCAATTGCCGACAGTACACATTTGAATTGATGGTTTGGTTCCTTGGTAGGAGCTTGAAAAACATGACACCTGTAAAATCCCACCACACTGAGAGCATAACCTTCCTCTGATGAATGCCTGCTTTTGATGTCATTTAAAGAGAATCATCATATCGGGACCAAGACTGTTTGTGCATCATATTGTTGTAAACAATCCACTTCTCATCACCAGTTATCAGTCCTTCAAAAAAAGATCATTTTCCTCACGTTTAATGAGCATATTGCAGATGTTTATCTGCGCTGTCAAATGAACTTCTTTGAGTTCATGCAGAACCCAAATATCGAGCTTGCTTACATATCTCAGCTTCTTCAGGTGGTCATGAATGCTTGAATGGTGGATGTTCAATGTTTCTGCAGTCTCTTGTGTCATGTAATGTGGGTTTGACTCGATCAATGCCTTTGTTTTGTCTTCATCAACTTTGGTGGGCCTCTCTGACCAAGGAGCGTTGTTGCAATCAAAATCAGCAGCATGGAATTTTGTGAACCATTTTTGGCACTAATGTTCTTGTAGAGCATTGTCACCATAAACTTTATGCAACTTTTCACAAGCTTGACGTGCGTTCTTCCCTTTATGGAAGTAAAACAGTAAAATTTGTCAAAAAATGCACAGTTTGGTCTTCCATCTTCAACTTGTTTAAAATCTCCAACACTCAACCAAATCACTCTATTTTTTTTAGAATGAAGCTAGAACTGTCAGCTGTCAAATGACATAGGAATAACATAGATGTGAATGACTCTAGTACTTCCAAAAATAAATTAGTGCCATCTGTTGCAAACATGTGTCATGACTTTTCCGACAACCCAACACTATTTTTTCATAATTCTGCGAGATTCTTGGGCAGCCTCTCTGCTGTTTTGGCCTGTGTTCACTCACACACAGATGGGTTCAGGGATATCTGGGGGGAACTTGAGAAGCTTCTTCCCAACATAGTAATATTAGAGCAATATTCCAAGAGAGTAAAAACAGAAGCTGGAAGCCTAGCTTTGAAGACAGAACATCACTTCTGTCACATTCTGTTGATCAACTCAAGTTACAATCCCAGCTCAGGTATAAAGGATGTGAAAATAGACTGTACATGTTTATGGGAACAGGAGAAAGGTCACATTGCAAAAAGGCATATAAACTAGGACGGGAGGAATGTGTGACCATATTTGTATCCATATTTCCCCATTCATTATATCTTCTTTACTGATATCTAATATGCGACAGACTAGTATTTCTAGGTTAATGTTTATCAAAGTTCTATGCATACCACATCAATTATTAAATCTAGTTTTCTTTCCCTCTTACCAAGAATACCTAGTGTTATTAAAGTCTTCATTCTGACCCCAAAGATAGACTCATAATTTTTTTTTAAATTATATATTTTATTTTCCATTTTGCAAAGATGACTAGGTAACCAGTGAAATTGTGCTCCTTTTCCATAAATGCTAGAAAGTGGCCATCCAGTCAGAAACTATTTACATTCCTTAGTCTCACTTGCATCTAGGTAAGCTTATGGCATTGAATTCTGGCTAAAGGAATTCAGATAGAAGAAATATATGCTCCTGGTAGACCTGGCCCTTAAAAACTGCCTTGGAATCCTTCATGTTATTTCTTGTCCCACAAGTAGGCAGGGTATGAACATCTCAGAAGTGAACTTGGAAGCCACTTGTCAAAAATTAAAGTCTTCATTATTTTCATCTATGAATAAACAGATGAAGCAATACCTTATGAACTTGCCATCCCACCATTAACTAAACTCAGGGATGCATTAAAACAACAACAACAACAACAATGAAAAAAAAACAAACCCAAAAACCTCTTTATTATTGAAACTAAGATTTCAGAAATTATCTCTTATTTCAGCTAATTTTTAGTTCAGCTATTATATGAGTCTTTATTCTCTTCAAATGAATGTAATGTAATACTAGTTAAACAGGCTTCTAGACAAATATGATCAGATGTGTTTTATTGATGTGTGTAAGAAATATAGTAGAAACAGTAGATAATAAAGTAATATAACAATAAAATATTGGGTAAGAATATTATTTTCATTCCATTAACTTCAAAAGGTTGCTTTTGTTATAACACACACCCAAGATTTAGAAAGAAAGGCAAATCTATCTGTGATTTCCTAATAAGAAAAAGAAATCCCACGTGTGAGTAATTGGATTGTACCTACAGGAAAATTTGACCCAACGCCCTGGCTCAAGTGGGCAGAGCATGGGTTACATGGTAGATTATAGAGAATGTTGGGAGTGGTGCATTCTAAAATGTGTAATTATCTCTAAGAAATTATGCGGATAAAAATCAGTCACTTAAAAAGGAGCTAAAATAATGCTTAGCATTGACTATAAAGCCATCAGTAATACAGAAAAAGTGTTTGCCTTTACCAAGTATATAAAGAATATAATCAAAGTGATATATCATTAATTATGACTAATTAACAGAGTAAATATTAGAGTGCAAAATGCTGCTGAGGATAAATATTAGGTGCTATGCAGATAAGTAATAACAGAGAAGGAGACCACATCAATTCATACAGTGTGAAGTATACTCACAAAATTATTGCACATATGTATATTTTACAGTAATTGAATTCTATGCAGATGCTGCAAACTATATCATGAACATTTTCAATACTATTATATATTCTGAATCAAAAGCATTTTTAGTAAATCCAATTTCTTTCAAATTATGCACCACATTTTATTATATCAACTTCTTATTTTTGCAAATATAAGATATAAGGAATATCAAAATAAACATTCATGTTTATTAAAAACAAAACTAAACAAACCACAAAAGAGTAATCAAAACTTTGCTCTCCATATTTTTGGGAATTTCTCTTTGGAAATTCCTAAATTGGATATTCTGTGGGTATATGTTAATAGCTTTTTGTGATTTACCAAATTTTCTTTACACATTTTATACTGGGTATGACATAGCAGAATACACACACGCACATACACATACAGATATACAAATATATATATATATATATATATATACATACACACATCATTTCATTTTTATATAATTGTAATTATTTTTGTTTTTAAATGTTAGCCAGCTTAATAACTAATAGCTGTCTTTCCTTTTTATAATAACATAATAAAAGCATAATATATTGCAACATAATATATATTTACATAATATTTTTAATTAATCTGATTACTATTGAGTTGAATCTATTTTATGCATTTATCATTGATATCTTTTGCTTATATTTAAGTCTCCTATAAATGTTTGTGATCATTTAAAAATTGTATTATTTTCTTATTTCTTCATACAAATTTTTATATATTAATATATAATTTATCATTTATACTGCAGGTTGTTTTTTTACTGTGCAGCTCAGTAATCCTATTAAATTTTAAAATAAAATGCTCAATTTAAAAATACTAATATTTCTCTCATCTTAAAAAACAAAAAAACTTTATTTGAGCTCATGAATTTGTCCCCCTAGAGATATCACCTCAAATAATAGCCTGTATGCACAGTGTCAATATCTTTTAACCTTCTACCTTCTACTAACTCTTTTCGAAACCCATTTTAATTAAAAAATAGTCCAACTTTAGAAAAACGTAGAAATAGATATAATGAAATCTCAAGCACATGTCATGCATGCTTTTAAAAAGTTAAACAGTGATTGCCACACCGAAAAAGATAAGTAAAATTTTGCAGACAGTTGCAGCTCACCATGCATCCTCCTGAACCCCTTTTCTATTCTTCACTAGTGGTAAACACTTTTCTGAAGTAGGTATCATTTCTTCCGTTCTAGGGTTTTGTAATTTTACGACAAATATATGCTTTTATAAATTAACAAGTAATACTTTGGCTTTTTATTTTCATTTTATGTTCAATATGCCATACTATACATGTTAAAATTGTTCATTTTATCTTCTGTGACTGTTGTACTGTAAGTCTGTACTACATTTGGGGTGGTATGCATTCCCATACCACATTTTTAAGCCATTCTCTCATTGATGAGACTTTTTATATAAGTTAATTATAAGAGGTGATATTGCAAAAAGTGCTGTAATAAAAAAAAATCCCTTGTATGTGAATCACTGGGAATATGTGCAAAAAAGTGACTTGTGTAAATACATATAAGTGTAATTGCTTTAACATGCTGTGTAAAACATTTTTAGTGCCCCATTTGGTCCCACTTTTTACTTACCTCAGCAGGCAAGCAGTTGCATAGCTCTCTGGGTCATCCATCATCATTGCCTCCACTGGAATGACCATCAGAGCTGGCTCAGCAATTCTGATTCATGTATAAATCTGGGCATGTAAGGGAGTTAAAATGCAATAAGATGAAACTCTGGTTGATATATATCTATATGTATACTCAGGCAGTCAATTCTCAGGTGCATTCTACATTTTTTTTTTAAAGGCCTCAGGGGGATTAAGCCCTAGTTTTCTAGTCTAGTATTTAGCTCAATATCCCACAGTTGGATTGTTTTTCTCCTATTTCACTCTTCAGTCCCCCACTCCTGTTCCTTAGGGCCACTTCCCCAAGCAATCTGCCTGCTGCTAGCCCTTGACTCCATCTCTTTCAGGGGCCAAAACCAAACTGCAGCTCCTGGTCATAGTGGCCCTAGAAAGTATAATGTTATGATGGGATAGTGAACTTGGTAATTAACCAACTGGTCAGATGGTCAAAAGAACCTCGTTGCTTGTGGTAAGTGGGGAGGTAAAAGACAAACAAACAAACAAAAACAAAATACCTTGTTCTACAGTCACACTTAAATGTGATGTGTACAGAAGATGAATCACTGGCTTTTTGAAGTAGAAGTATCATTCATAATATATGAAGGCAGTAATAATTTTAAGAACTGTAAAGTCAGAGGGTTCTGTTAAGAGCTATAGAAAATGTTGTGTAAATTCAGAATAGCCAACAACTGAAGGCAAACATTAAAAAAAAAGAAAAAGAAAAAGAAAAGAAACCCCCAAGGTATCATTAAAAAGAGATCTTTAGCTCTTGTAGCCTCAGGGCAAACCGGGAAGAAAATCAGACACAGGATTTACTTGTAAATCAGGATTACAAAAGATGAATGCAAAGCCTTAAACAAGTCTATTAAATGGAAGTTCCTGGTCCCATAGGGAGAGGATGAGATTTGAGTCCTAAAACAAAGTCAGTGTGGAACAGTCTGAGGATCTTCAAACTCAGACGTCATCAACTTGGAAAGAAAAGCTTCTTGCTTGGAGACCCTTGAATATCCTAATCTGAAGCAGCTGCCCACAAGATGATGCTTGTTCTATATAGGATTTACCCCTACTTCATGAACGCTAACTTCAGATCAACAACTAGGATAGAGTCAGCCTAAGATTCCCCCAGTAGTCCACACATCCAAAGTCACCTAACTGATACGTGTGGAGGCATCTAGAGGGCCCTGGAAACCCGTGGGGAGAGGTAGATCGTGAGGTTGAATACAGAAGGATATAGCGACAGAAAAGTACTCTCTTGTGACTTGTGGCTTAGTGTCCTGTGTAAACACTGATTTGGGTGTGATGATATCCTGCTGTAAATGGTAGGTGATGTAGAAGGTGCCTTGGTGGAGAATTGAAAAAGACAACTCAGTGAACTAGACATATTTAGGTAGATTTATCTTGTGAGCCAGAGAAGCTACCACCTAGTGTGATCTCTGAAAGGATGGGAAGCAAAGATCCTGCCATTCTGGACTCATATGACCCCTACTGATATCAAAAATCCTGGTTGCAAGACCACAGCTCTCAGTGTCAGTTGGACTGCACCAGAGAGCCAAACAGACTTCCTCAGAGACCCGAGTTTGGCCTCACAAATGAGTTTCTTATTGCCCCCTGGGCAAAAAAGCCAGAAAACAAAGTGGGGAGACTTAATCTGCAGGAATTCAGGGCCATGAAATAGATAGATAATCAGCTAATGTGTTAGTGGATTTTATAACCTGGGGAAAAAAGGCAGTCTGGGAAACAGGAGACTGACCTCAGATGCCTCAAAGGTAAAGGTAATTTCTGACTCAATTTCCAGACTAAACTATGTCCCATATCCAGAGGCTATTGAATGAAAGAGATTCTGGGTGTTTGTTTGTTTGTTTGTTTGTTTGTTTGTTTGTTTGTTTGTTTTAAAGTTGATTCTACAAGAACATAAAATATCTAATACCTGATTCTTCCCCCACTGAAACAGTCCATTTACATGTACATTGGAAAAGAGGCAATAACCCACACCTCCAAAGAGCTGTTTCATACAGTGACTTGGCTGTCAGGGTTATGAACCCCAAACATCATCATAGCCCTCAGTTAAGACTGGGAGTTTTAAGAAGTCATTTCATAAAGGGACTAATGACTCAAATCTGTATCACAGTAGGTCTGCAGACTCACCCTGTGGTCATTTTTTCTAATTCCTGAATGCAAATCAGAAGCTACATATTGTTTCCTGACTATTCAAAAATGGCAAAGTAAAAATGCTTATCACTGATCACCTCCCCATTCCTTCAGCTCCAACCAAGATGGCAAATCAGAAGCCATATCATATTTTTTGAGAATTTGCAGAAGATGAGTGCCAAAGGATGCAGGGTTGTAGGCCTCATCGAACCCCAGTTCCTTTTTCCTAAAAGGCACCTGCAAAATTCAGAAAGATTATGTCAGCCTATCATCACTTTAAAAAGCAATAACAGTAACGGCAGGTGCTGTGCTACATGTGGTATCCTTGCCCAGATATCCCAATCTGTGCAAATAGCATAGACTATTAATCGACAAATATGTTTTATTTTTAATATTGTATTCATAAAAGTAGTTTGCTTTCATGTAGGAAGGATGTTGGAACAGACTCCCAATTTTGCCCAAGGGATATTTTAAATCTCCTGCTGTCGTCTGTCACTGAATAGCACTCAGGAATGTCAATCAGTAGCAGAACATCAGATTTGTGCAGGATAGTGATGACATCAAGTTCATTAGATTTGGCACACAAGAAAAGTGAAAGTACCCTAAATACCTTAGTCAGAAACAGGGATCCCAAGGCATGGGAGAGAAACTTCCTAAGTGCTGAGGTCTGACACATCTGCAAACTTTCACAAGCTATTCCCTCTAATGTGAAAGTCAAGTTTTTGTATCTCACATCCTATTAAGAAAAAGTCACATGACTTGGTGAGTTTTGTAGGCTGGAGGCAATATTGATTAGCCTTGGGACTGCTACCAGTTTTAAATGAGTCCCAGACTCTGCAGCAATCAACTGGGTAGAAAAACTATTATTACCAGGCCTTATTACCTAGTAGATCCTGTGGTGCTAACAGCGATGGATTAAAATGCTGGATGTTGTTCTCACAACCCTAATATGAAAATCACAGTGTATAACTCTGTGATTATGGAGAAAGCATTCCTTTTATTGCACAAAAATGATTTGCTATTGTAAAGTTACTCCTCTCTTGATTTTGGTTGATACTAAGCATCAAACCATGGTATATTAAGTGACTGTGTGACCATTCCTGCCATCGTGAGCTGAGATTTATTTTACCTATTGAGTCATAACTTTGGGTACATGTGGTGGCCATCAGTTATATGACAGAATAAGCACATTTGGCATGGGATCTGAGAAGGTCCAGACGGCACAGGTTGGTTATAAAAAAGTCTACTCTGAGAACAGAGATTCTTTTTTTTTTCATTGTTAGAAAATGCCTTCAAAAGAATTTTGAAACTTAATATATGCATAAAGCAAACCCAAAATGTGCTATAAGAGGACTTCTCAGAGCAGGAGAAAAACATCTTTAAAAGAAAAAGAAAACTGGGTAATATTCACATATCCTATCCTTTCTGTATCCCTCTCAAAATGATAATAAAACAAACACATTTTATAACTGAAAAACGATCTCAAGCAATAAACTTTTCATGCTATATGATTGTTTAAAATTTTTCACTGGAAAAACCTCATCACTTTGTTTTACATTGAGTATTAACTATGCAATTATTCTAATCTGAGCATTGTTTGTTAACTTAGTTTTAGAATAAACTTATAAAGAGCAGCAGGCAGTTTATATTATAAAATGAAATGTGCATTTTCTGAACCTTGATGCTTTAAGGACAATGACAGTAGAGGGAAAATAACCGGTCTTACATAATAAAGATTTAAGGATACCTAGATAAGACCAATTTAAGAAACAGCTAATTTGAAGTAATAAAACTGATTTTTGAAAATATGCTATAAAAATAATCATTTGAAGAAATTACAATAGTTGTATATCTAAAAGACCCAGTCACACAGGGAGGATGATATCAGGGTGTGATAATGGTTCAATCAACTGTGCCAAAATTTTCATCTTTTGTTGCCTAGAGTCAATTCATGTTGTCTAAAATTGATAAATCAAGAACAGAGATGTAAAAAGTATTGAGAATTATGAAATGTGAATGAGATGAGCCAGCAGACTTTCTTTTCAGTTTTAGACTATTCTCAAATACATGTATTAGTTTTATAATAATCATAAAATGAAAACAGAAAGCCATAAGATTAAAATGCATGTGTTCTTTATAGATCATGCTGACAAAGATTTAAAAATGTAATAGCATCCATTATTACTGATACTGGTAAGGAGACAATGCAAATTGGATGCAGCTATAAATAGGCCCTGAGATGAGGAAAACATTTATTTTGTTAACTCATCTTTTTCTTGTCTTTAAAAATTAATGAGGGCCAGCTGAGTGATTCAGTTAGTTAAGAGTTAGCTTGAGAGCTCAAGCTCTGAGCAATAGGGCTGCCGGTTTGATACCCATATGGGCTAGTGATGCTGTGCCCCAGCTGAACTGCCGCTGAGCTGCAACAGGTCGCAGGATGTCTCAGCTGTTGAGAGCACGTGCTCCTAACAACAAGACTGCATGTTCTATGGTGGGCTACACCTACCCACAACTAAGACTGAACACAGCACCTTGAATTTAGAGGCTATGAGCTACCAATGGTCAGCCAGATAGCAACTGGCATTCTCCACAACTAAGATTAAAGAACAACAACTTGGCAGGTCCCCTTCCCCAATTCCCCAACACTGTTCTCCTCCCCCAATTCCCCAATTTAAAAAAAAAAGAAAAAATGAATGATATTAACAAAACATAAATAATACTCTAGATTAATAGAATGGTGAATTGAAATTTTAATTTAGGCAGATCTGGTAGATATTTGCATGCCTGGCAATTCTAGCATTAATACTTTGTGTATTCTAATTGCTTGCAATGAGAAAAATATTTTCTAAATATATTGCTATGGGCTGATTGTGCCCCTTAAAAATAAATATGTTGAAGCCCTAACCCCTGTATGATGGCATTTGAAAGTGAGGCTTTTGGGAGGTAATTAGGTTTTGATTACATTATGAGGGTGGAGCCCCCATGATGGGATTAGTGCACTTAATGAAAGGAAGAGGCCAGAGCCCTCTCTCTCCCTTATACAGGAGACAGGAAATCAGCAAGAGGGCTCCCACCGGAACCAAATCACGCTGGCACTCTGATTGTGGGCTTCCCACACTCCAGTACTGTAAGAAATAACTTTGTGTTGTTTAAGACACCCTGACCTAGTAATATGTTAAAGCAGCCTGTACTGACTAAACCACATATGAAGCAAATTAAAATAATAATAGGGTTAATTTCAATAAAAAATTTCGTGTTCTAAATTTCCAAATTTTGCTTCCTGACCATTTACCCAAAATCATTCTGCTGTTTATGTTTTCCTCCTTTGTTTTATTTTTGGAAAACAATCAAGTTTTATTTGCATTTGCTAGTCAAGAACAGCAACATCTACTTTTTTT